>NC_138986.1:41005576-41583076 GCF_964341445.2 Mesoplodon mirus | reverse complement strand
GTCTGTCAGTTGCTATGAACCCAAAATTACACACACAGAGATATAAGAAAGATTAAAATTTCTTACCTAAGCGTGAGTGAAATGCTTCCTCCTTTTGTTTTGTTTCATGGTTATGCTAAATAGTTAGAAGTCTTTTCCCTTTCTACACACATAGCTAGGCAAACATGCACAAATGAAAACTACCCACATCTAGAAAAATCCCTCGGCTGCCCTGGCTGATTAGTCATTACATATTTATAAAACACAGGCAAGGTTGCCCAAGTAATCATACAAACATTGGCTATTTTCCTGTATCTTCCCTGGCTGATTCAAACTCTTAGGAATTGGGATTTGTTTTGTGCACGCTTTTAAAAACAGCACTGGTGAGATTTACTTGGACTTCTTATTTTTTAATGTGACCGAATGATAGCCTAATGTTCTCTGAGCTCTGTGTCAAAGACAGCAAAACACAGTGGGGTGAGATACATCTTCAGGATCTAGGTGGGGAGGAGAATGGGCTGAATCCTGGCTCAACCTTTACTTTGCGACCTTTGCCAAATATTCTCAGCTTCTTTGACTTTTAATTTGCTTATCTGTGAACTAGAGTAAAGAGTATTTGACTTCCAAAGTGGTCTGGTGGGATTAAATGAGATAAGGCAAATATGCATAGAAGGTGCTCAATCATTCATAGCTAGTATACCTGTGATTAGACTGGATGATCACAGAGCGTAACCTAGAGTCAAGTGGTGGAAAGGTCAGGAGAGTGCCTCATGCTCCTCTGGAGACCCCATGTGGTGATGAAGAGCATCATCTTTTGAGTCAAATAGTCTGGATTCAAACCTTGGTTCTTCCATTTCCAAGCCTCAGAGTCCCAGTTTGTAATAATGGTGACAGTCATAGCCATTACAACATTGAACGAGACGATACACATATTGTGGGTTGAATTGTGTTCCCCCCCAAAGATGCTGAAGTTCTAATCCCCAGTACCTGCAAAGGTTACCTTATTTAGTAATAGGGACTTTGCAGATGGTCAAAATAAGATGAGGTCATTAGGATGGGCCTTAATCCAAAACTGGTATTCTTACAAAAAGAGGAAATTTGGACCCAGAAGGACACTCACAATGGGAGAACAGCAGGTGAAGATGAAGGAAGAGATGGGGGTGATGCACCTACAAGTCAAGGAATGCCAAAGATTGCCAACAAACCACCAGGAGCTAGGAGAGAGGCATGAAAAGATTCTTCCTCACAGCCCAGGGAAGGAACCAACCCTGCTGAGACCTTGATCTCAAACTTCTAGCCTCCAGAGCTGTGAGATGATAAGTTTCTGTTAAGCCACCCAGTTTGTGGTACTTTGTTATGGCAGCCCCCCCAAACTAGCACAGTGTGGATGCACTAACCCAGTGGTTGGCACCTAGTAAGCATCCGATAAATGTTAGTTTTATTGCTGTTGCTGTTGGCTAGTGAGATTTCTCACCTTTTCTAACACTAGTTCCTTTGCACACAAATATTCCCAGCTGGTCTCTCCTGCTTGGTTACTAGAACATGCATTTTATTGTGATGCTTAAACACGTACAGAAAGGAAAATACAAAAGCAGATTTCAATCAAGCTGTTGTTTGGCTTTTTAAAACATTTAAACACCTTCAACAGAGCTTTCACTAAATAGAAAGCCCAGTGTATAAAGAATGATTTTATACAAGGTGAGGGTGGAACCAGAAAACATCCCTGATTAAATTGTAAGGTATTCTGGCAGGTGTCAGACCCGTGGCCAGCAGGAGACAAATCAGCAGCTCTGAGGGGGAGGATGGGGCATCCTGACTTGCTAGTCACACATTTCTAGGGAGTGGAAGTTCACCTCATGAAAAACACAAGATTCCTAGCGGGGCTCCTCAGTGGCTGCTTTATTTTACACTTGTCCTGTAATGGCACAATAGAAGCAGTTTTATTCTCTCATTTCTTGGTATGACCTGTCTTACGGATGACAACTACTCAGAAGTCTTGACCGATCTGACCTGTGACTTGATTTTGTATCTTGGCATTCAAATTGTCTCTAAAACACAGCACAGAAGCTCACACAGCTTCTGACTCACAGAAGCTATTCAACAATACGTATGTGTTGAAAGAATAAATGGACTGCAAAAATAAATATGTATTTTACTAATACTTGATTCTTGACCTTAAAGATCATTAGGATGGTCGCACAGGAAACACGCTTTAAAAGTTTCAGGTAGAAAGTGTCGGTGGTCTTTCCTTCTGGAGAAATTAAAATTGCAAGCATTCTCTTCCTCTCATACATGCAGTGTACAAACAATCCCTAGAAATGAACTGTCTGGAGTATTTTATTTCTTAATTAATCCAGTTTTGCTATTTGGTATAAGTAGGATGATGTTCAAGCTGAATGAAAGAACAGGAAAGTTTAGGGAATACAATCCAAGGGGGAGTTTTAACTCCCTCCACATCTGCTGCTCTATTTTGCTTTAAATTAGATTTTAAAATTAATTTAATTTTTCATTTGAAGCTGCTCAGCTTTCCCTCACCCCTTTCTCTTTTCATTCTGTACCTGGCCCTCCTGTCTGCATTCCCTTGGAGGCCAAACACTACTTTCTACACCACCTGATAATTCTTTTTTTTTCTTTTTTTTCCGGTACGCCAGCCTCTCACTGCTGTGGCCTCTCCCATTGCGGAGCACAGGCTCCGGACGCGCAGGCTCAGCGGCCATGGCTCACGGGCCCAGCCGCTCCGCGGCATGTGGGATCTTCCCAGACCGGGGCACGAACCCATGTCCCCTGCATCGGCAGGCAGACTCTCAACCACTGCGCCACCAGGGAAGCCCCTGATAATTCTTTTTCCATCTTTTTTTCTTTCTTTTTTTTTTTATCATTTAGCTATATTTCCGTAAGAAGAGCATGACATCACTTGACAGAACTATGCTTATTGGTATATGAAAAAGGCAAAGCTCTCCCCTACTCATGTTAGAAATTCTACTCCGTAATTCACGTCTTTCTTAAAGCACCACCCTCTTTCAACGTGCAAATACTCAAGGTAACACAACAGTACACTACTTGACACATCTTCACCTTAGTTTCCGCATTTGGAAAACCAAGACCCAGCACAGGGATAACTATTTCCCGGGACTATTGCTGAAGATCACATTTTCATGTATTTGTTGTTAAATACTCAGCTTTCCACCAAGCAAGATTTTTATCTGCTGACCACAGGTATGATACAAGAAAATAAGGGTAAAATAAAATCAAGGAGCCAGGAACAAGGATATTACATACAATAGCAGAAAGTCAAGACTAAGTTAGGAAAAACATCTTGGGGGGTGGGCTGGGCTGGGCTACCCAGTTTCTGTAACGAAGCTTTAGTTATTTATTTTATTATATATTTTATTTTATTTGGCTGCATGGCATGTGGGACCTTAGTTCCCCGACCAGGGTCAAACCCGTGCCCCCTGCCGTGGAAGCTCGGAGTCCTAACCACTGGACCGCCAGGGAAGTCCCTGTAATTAAGCTTTAAGTATGACTGAGATTCTTGAAAGTTCAAGGGTTAAGAATCAGTTATATGATTTTTATGATCAGAGAGAAGAGTAGGTCTTTTAAGAGATGGTGTGTGGAACTTGAATGTCCTTAGCCCCATCAGCACGTGGTGCAGTGAGGTCGCATTTTCATTAGTATCTCACCTTCCCATAACTTCCGCCCCACCCGTCGATCTTAGCCCCTTATCTTTCACTTACTGCTTTCCTCTGCTTCCCTGCATCTCCATGTTTCCTCCAGTCAGCCTCCCAGTAACAGCAACAGGAACAGCACACAAAACAAGAACAACTGCTTGTAGACATCCTTTTGCGCAAACAGACCTGGGCAGGGGCTAGTCAATGGTCCCCTGCTGCTAAATATACGAAACTAGTCCCATTTAGGTTCTCTGGGATTTTTACCCCTATGAGGCTCTCCTATGTAAAGTGCTATGTAAATGTAGGATTGCATCCGTGGGTCACTGAGACATTTAGAAGCTGTTTAATAAGTGTAAAGAGGGAGGCTGAAGAACAAAGTAGCCCCTTCTCCAGCTTTGCCTTGGCTCTAGGCTTTCTGGCATTGTTGTTAAGCCAAGGTTTCTTCAGTGTTCCCAACAAACATAGGTGTCTGTCTACTGGGTACTGCCTTTTTTTACTTGGGCTCCTATAAGAGAGTACCATAGACTGGGTGACTTGTAAACAACAGAATTTACTTCTCATAGTTCTGGAGGCTGTGAAGTCCAAGATCTAGGTGCCAGTAGATCTGGTGTCTGGTGAGGGCCTGCTTCCTGTTTCATAGATGGCTGTTTTGCTGAGTCTTCACATGGTTGAAGGGAGGAGGGAGCTCTCTGGGGTCTCTTTTATAAAGGGCACTAATCCCATTCATGAATGCTCCACCCTCATGACTTAAGCACCTCTCAAGGCCCCCACCTCCTTTTACCACCACAGGATTTCAACACATGTATTTTGAGGGGAACAAAAACATTCAGTCTGTGGCAGTGGCAGACTCCTCTGCATGGCAGTGGGTTGGGTATGGACATGGAGAACTCCGATCTTTTTTTTGATTGTTTTCAATTGAAAATGGACTCTTTTTAAAGCTGTCTTTTTGAACACAGTTGAAACCCCTTGAGTAGGAGGGATAACAAAACAGTTAGGGAGCTAATATAAGCCAAAAGAGGAAAAGAAACTCCTCATGGTTTCATGTGCTCATGAAACCATGAGGAGTTTACCTGCATTTGGGCTGAGGACTGGGTTCCTGACCAGTAGCCGATTATGCTTTCTTTCCTCCTTTCTTGAGACATCTGCTTACACTGCACCACATGTACCCTCAGGAGAGTATTAATCCTATGCTAGGTATCATCGTCTTCTATGAACTTGTCTGTCTCTCTCTCTGGATTCTGGAGTTGCCTGAGGGGAGGTTTTTGTTTTTGTTTTGTCTTGTATCTCAGTATCAGTAATTCCAAGCAGATACTTAGCTCCAAGAGGGCAGGGAATACATTTTGCTATTTTCTGTATCCCCTGCTCAGTCTCCAATAAATATTTGTTGCATGAGTCAATAAATTACTCAGCAAATTATAGGTATTAATAAATATTGATTCAATTAATGAATTGTATGTGGAAATTAAATCGTATTTTCATGTAGTAAGGGAGTTAACTATTTTGAGACACATTTAATATATCCTATGTAAAATGACTCTCTTATCCGTTTAAAATCTCTAGTCCTGTCTTTAGGTTTTTCTGATTATACAAGTAATACATGTCCCTGACCGAAAATCTAGAAAACACAGACAATAAAAATGACACAGAACCTTCCCACATAAAATTAGGAACAGTTAATATAGCCTTACTCATACTGCACACATAAATTTTTTTAACATCCTTGTTGGGGCATAATTGTTTTACAATGTTGTGCTAGTTTCTGCTTATAACAAAGTGAATCAGTTATACATATACATATACCCCCATATCCCCTCCCTCTCGTGTCTCCCTCCCACCCTGCCTATCCCACCCCTCTAGGTGGTCACAAAGCACCGAGCTGATCTCCCTGTGCTATGCGGCTGCTTCCCACTAGCTATCTATTTTACATTTGGTAGTGTATACACACACATAATTTTTTATTCTGCTTTTTTTAATCATAAATATTTTCCTAAAGTGTTAAATCTTTTTGGTTAACATCCTTTTTAATGGCTATACAATATTCTGACTTATTGATGTGCCTTCGTTTTATTTAGCTATTTCTCTTATCCTAATGTAGGTCAGTTTTGATTTCTCACTATTATAAATAACACTGAAGTGAAAATCAAATATAAATTTCTGTTTGCATTCCTGATTGTGTGCTTAGAATCAATTCTAAAAATCTTTTTTCTCCCAAGTTGTTCAGGGCAGTATATTTGAGTGAACACTGGTACTTTTTGAATTTCATTAGTGACTTTGGGTAAAGGCAAACATTGTTACCAGCTATTAGTTTGCTGACGGTCCATTTTTAAAGATAGAGACCCAATAATTCCTACTCCTCTAGCCTTGTGACTACCTACTGAACTGCATCATTAATTCAGCCAGGTTTACAATGCCCCCCGCCCCTCCCCCACCCCACCTGGGCTGTCTGAATGCCCTGGACATTTCCCTGACACCCAAAGAAGGGTTTTGAAAAAGCTGAGATTGATGGGGTCCACTCAGGAGTGTGCTCTTTAGGTGGAAAGGATAAAGGTAAGTGCATTTTAATGGTAGCCTCCAGTCACCCTGAACACCTACTGACCTAACCAACCTCCTGAGTTTATGCCCCTTGTAACCCTCTGAAGACTACTCTGGACTCTAATACAAACTCAAGGACATGCTGATTCTATAAGCACAGTGTGGGGCAGCAGATCTCATTAGAAGAGGAGATGGGTGTACTTTAGCCCAACACATTACATAAAGAATGCCAGTCTCCATAGCAGGAGAGACAGCTTACCTTGACTGTCCAGAGGTAGCCTTTTTGTGGCTAAGACCTAAGTGGATACAGTAGATTTTAAACTGGGCTGAATAGAAATTGCCATGAGGCTAAAGAAACAGAGCGGGTTCTGGTCCCCAGCCCTGCACTGGGGAGGTTCCTGTGTAGATCCCTACGGCTGCTGGCCTATGATCTCCAGCTGCCATGGGGATAGAGGCTTAGTGGACTGCATAATACGCCACAGCTAATGGCACAGGATGGCCCTGAAGATGGTCATGTGGCTCAGAAGAGGGTCAAGAGGGTTAGGATGCCAAGTGCCCACCTCTGCTTTTAGACATTTTATGGGTTACCGTTCCCTGAGAGGTTGGCTGTTCCAGAAGAAAGGAAATCCTTAGAAAGTCAGGGGAACTGGAGTCATGTGTTGGAAAGCTGCATGTCCCAGGTATGAGATGAGCACAGAGGCAAGGACAGGGTAGGAAAGGTGGTAGAGGGAGGCTGCAGGTAACTGTCAACACGCCCAAGTCCACAGCCATATATTTCATTCTTGGGATTTCTGGTTTTAGAACAAAAGGAACACTTGGTCTCGAAATAGATGACAGGAAGGATTAAAGCAGACATTTATTAATTAATCGCATGAATTTTAAACAAGTGATATGCACTTCACTGTAGCCAAAACACTGTGGTTTAAAAAAAAGTATCACGTGGCCAGCAACCCTTGCCAATATATTTTTACAAGGCGGTTAATACTGCCAACACTTTGTGATGTTGAGCGAAACTACTCTGAAATATCGTGGTACAGAGCACAACACCACGTATTTGTGAAAGACTAGATACCAGGGGAACAATCCCTATAACTCAGGAATGCAGTGGGAGCCAGAATGTATTGGTGGGATCCAGCCCCTCGGGCTGAGCATCTCACCTCCTCACCTTTTTTTTTTTTTTTTTGCAGTACCCGGGCCTCTCACTGTTGTGGCCTCTCCCGTTGTGGAGCACAGGCTCCGGATGCGCAGGCTCAGCGGCCATGGCTCACGGGCCCAGGCGCTCCGCAGCATGTGGGATCTTCCCGGCCCGGGGCACGAACCCATGTCCCCTGCATCGGCAGGTGGACTCTCAACCACTGCGCCACCAGGGAAGCCCTCACCTCCTTACCTTTAATGGTAGGTGGGCGTAGAGTAAGGCTGAGCGAGACATCTTATTCAGAGGCAGGGAGGCCAAGACCTGGGGTTTGTCTTTTAAAAGTCCGAGAATGTATCTCATAACTAGAGCTGGGAACTTCTCCCAGCCTAACCTTTGCCTCAGCGTGTGTTGCTCGTTAGAGCGCCAGCAATCTTTTCCAAGAGCCAATCTCAGCACTGGCTGGAGCTCCACTTGTAGGAGCCTGGAGCAGGTCTCCTTGAGACCATTGACCTCCAAACAGGCCCAGCATCCTCCAAATGTTCACTACATCCGTGGCCAGGCCAGGCCAGCTGCTGCCTTCATAGATGCCCCCCTTGCCAACGCACTCCCAGTGGGGCTGACCTCGCGCCTGCCTGACCGGAGCTCCTCTTGATTCTCTGACATTTAGCCAAGTTGCATAATGAGGAAGCCATGGTTCAGTCTGTCCTTTAGTACCAGGAGACACAGAGGCCTGTGGTTTGGCAACGATTTGACTGGTAACAAAACCAGATTAGAGCTGAGAGGCTGCTAAGTGGGCAGATGGGTTCTTTACATCTGACTTTTTCCAGAGGTTCTCTGCAGAGTTGGCTCTTGCCTTGTTGTGTAGCATGTGGTCTCCCAGAGCGCCAGTGAAGATGGGCAGACCGGAGCTGGGTGAAGGCACTGAGAGTTATTGGGGTTCAGCAACCACACAGACCATCCACATAAGCATCTAGCACCTGCCGTGGAGCACGGAGTACGTGTGCCCTAACTGTTCACTGAAAGAAGACGTCAGTGCTCTCAACCATGGATAATATTGAGAGAGAGAGAGAGAGGGTGTATTTTTCATACAAGCAGTGGTTCTATTCACAGCAGCAACCATCCTCCCCACAACCCAGCCTCCAGCTAAGCTGTGATGACCGAGTAGGGAACGAAGAAGCCGACCCGAGGGAAGTCCTTGCCAGATGGAAAAGGGAGAAGAGAGAGCTCCTTCCTTCGTGGGTGGATTTAGAAGTGACAGAGGACATGACGTGGAGGGTGAGGGGTCAGCTGTGAGAGTCCTGGCCACCATCTGTTGCTGGTAGGTGAGGCTTTGGCAACAGCCTCAGGAGAGGATTCTTTCAAGTAGTAAGGGACCCTGGAGCCCCTCCTCACTGGCCTCCTCCCTCTACCCAACCCAGCGCTCTGTCTGTGATGAAATATTTCCCACTGTGGTTGGAACCTGGAAATGCAGAATAAAAGAACAAAAATGGAGGATGCCAAAGCAGTGCAGTCTGTGCTCGCCATCTGTGAGTTTTCAGAGTGATTTTGCTTCCAGCCTCCCTTCCAGAGGCAGCTGACATTATTTTCATATGCAGAACTTCCCATGTCCTGGCAGCCTTCTTTGGCTGCCAGATATACAGTCTCGGGGTCGAGGAGCTTCCCCAGAGATCTGATCCACGCAAGAAGAACGGTTGTCTGTGGCTGCCCACTCACCGGCACCAGGGCAGCATTTGCTCCTGGTGATGAACTGAGCGTGTGATGTGCTGTCTGGAGGGGGCTTCACATGGGATGTGCAGCTGCCCTTTCCTCAGCAGCATAAGCCTCATGCATGACACCTTCAGTGACCCCACATTTCTTAATGGAGAATTTCTCAGTGGAGAATTTTAAACTTTTCCCCCTGCTTTCAACATCCTACTTAGGCTGGCCTCACCCCGCTTACGCAATTTGTTTTGTACTCGTCCTTAACATCCCGTCCTCAGTCTGGTTGCCCTGCTGGCCTTATTCTTAGAGTCTTCATCTTCCATAGAAGCTTCCAGGTCTCCTGGCTCTCCTCCTTTTTGATCATTGCTTATCACACATTAATTGTACGCTTTCTTCCAAAGCTCACCCTGGTCTCCCGTGCCAGTTTTGTTCTCCCCAACTCATTTAAGAAAGCATTGAGGCCAGAGTCCCTGCCTGATTTTTCTTTTTGAAGCCCCATCTTAGTAAACATAGACAAGGGCGAGCTTTTGCTGGGATTCAGGAATTGTGTCTCTGACCTAAGACCCAACTCTTTTAGCTGTGACCTGCGTGGAACCGGGAGGGAGAGCTCGTTCTCGGTAGAGGGAGAGGAATGAGGTAGCTGCTGGCAGACAGCTGGGGTGAACAATTCCTGGAACTCAGTCACACACCAGTGGGACAGGTCCTCGGGCGGCCACGAGGGCTCCTGCCCCTTCTTGTCACTTGTCATCTTCTCTCCTCCTTCCAGGCTGTAAGGTCAGGGCTAGAAAGGAAACCACAGCCTATGGTCCTGCTGGCGAGGAATGCACAGCGCTTCACTGTGTTGGCCTCCTCCCTGGCAAGGGAGGTCTGCGTGAAGGAAAGAGGTATTTGCTGCAAGAAATGGTCTGGCTTTGGGAAGTCTGGCTGCAGTGGATGTCCATCCAAGCACCTGCACCTCCACGGTAGGAAGCGGGGGATTGCTCTCTTTCCAGGTCAGCATTTTACTACCTCTTACTGGCAATGAGAGAGGGAGGTGAAACCCCAGCCAGAGAAGTGGCCACTAGCTTCTCCCACCCCCGGGAGGCACCAGAGAGGGGCAGCCCTCCAGACTCCTTGGCACCAAGCATTTCTCTCCTGGAAAGGCCCCCAGCTGCTTGCTATCCCTTCTCCAGTCTGCACCCCTCCTTCCCAAGAACCTGCTGGTCCACACATGTTTCGCTCTTCAGTGAAATGCGGGACTCTTAGTTGTACCCAGTGGCACACCCCGAGGGGGTCCACATGACACTGTACTGCAGGATAGGACCCCAAAGGCATGGAAGTGGGATGGGGGAGGGGAGATCAGGCTGGGGAAGGGGACCCCCCTTGTGAACAAAAGTTCCTGCATCTGACCTAGAGAACAGACTTGAGGACACGGGGAGGGGGAAGGGTAAACTGGGACAAAGTGAGAGAGTGGCATGGACATATATACACTACCAAATGTAAAATCGATAGCTAGTGGGAAGTAGCCGCATAGCACAGGGAGACAGCTCGGTGCTTTGTGACCACATAGAGGGGTGAGATAGGGAGGGTGGGAGGGAGACACAAGAGGGAGGGGATATGGGGATTTATGTATACCTATAGCTAATATACTTTGTTGTACAGCAGAAACTAACACAACATTTTAAAGCAATTATACTCCAATAAAGATGTAAAAAAAAAAAAAACAACAAAAACGTTCTTGCATCTCTGACTCTCTCCCTCGACCCTGGGTCTACGGGGCGGGGGGGCTTTGGTGGCCAAGAGCTTGGACTGCTGGCTGGAGGGGTGGGTATGGAAGGGGGTGAAAAGGCTCAGATTTGTTGTAAAAAAGACACCTTGTTTTAAAATGTTTGCCCTCTGCTCCTCTGTTGTGGGACAGCTTCCATTTCCCGGCCCTGATTTTGGGCCCATTTGTACCAGTTATGCCATCTGAGGTTAAAGAGGTGGAGGGAAAGTTTTCTGATCTTTATGGAGGCTCTACCTTGTGCTCTGCAGAGCCTTTCACGCCTATTATCATGTTCTCACAGCCCCTCGCAGAAGGCATCTTATATCCATGGTACCCAGGGGGAGACGAGAGCCGAGACGGGGGCTTGCTCCTGACAGCGGTCCCCTCGACCCCGCCCGCACTCCTGCCCTCTCTCCTGCCCTCACCCACTCCACTCCTGCCGTCTCCTCACTGCTCCTTGACCTCCATGCCCCACTGTGTCTTAAATCCTTTGCTCTAGCCAGTCCCTCTGCCTGGCACACTCTTCCCCTGGATGACCCAAAGAACTCCCTGCCTAATTCTTCCTATCCTTCATGCCTTTCTGCCAATCTCCCATTCTCCACAGTGGTCCACCCTGACCACCTGATCTTCCTACTGCAACATGCAGGTACCATCCCCGGCTCTTGGGATTGTCTCACCATGTCCCACTTCTATATTTTCCTGTACTTCTCATCTTCTAACATTGATATAATTTCCTTATTTATGACATTTATTGTCTTCTGCTAGAATATAAGTGGCCTGTTTGTCCACTGCTGTCTCTGAAGCACCTGGAATCATGACTGGCAGGTGGCAGGCACTCAGTCAATAGCTGAGGAAGCAATTTAGTGAAAGGTCACCCTAGCCTGGATCTAGCAAGACAGAGCTGGATTCAAACTCTAAAGCCGACCATCTTGCTCTCCCATCTCAGAACCCACGGCCTGTCCAGGTGGAGAGCACATCATCGGCTGCTCAGGAGATGCCTGTTAATTAGATTTCCCCATCAGACGGCTGCTCCCTCACAGCAGGGACACCAGAGTTAACGGCCGTGAACACAGGGCCTTGCTTTGTTTTTCCTGGTTGACAGGTTTGCTGGCATTCGGATGAGGTGGCACGCTCCAGGTCACAGGGCACCAAGCTCTGTGGTACTTAGGAAGGTCCTGAATGAGCCCTCCTTGAAAGCAACACAAGCTGTTGGGCCCATGCTGAGTGCTCAAGACACAAGCTTGAGATCTCTCCAAGTCAGACACCTGTCAAATCCAAAATTGGCTCCCAGCCTTGCTCGAAGGATTTGCTCTCTAGGAAATGATGGATGCAAAGAGTTGGGGCTTGTAAGGCATGAGCTGGAGCTACCAGGGCAGCACAGAGCCCGAGAGGATGCGAGGAGAAGCCAGTGGGGCAGTGGCACCAGGTATTACCTGCGTGGCTGCTCTCCGGGCAGAAAGGCAGCTGAGCCCCAGAGGGTTATGTTGCTGCAGTGGTTTTGTCATTTCTGTTTTTAATTAGGGTCTGGGGATGGAGACATTGTGCAGAACTCTATAATGTGAGGGCAGAATTGGGTCAGTTGGGGTCCACTGGCTTGAAGGATGCAGACATTTCACTGCTCTCTTCATAATCTGTTTCCTCAGAACAGATTCTCCCTTGAACTCCATTGACCCCGTCCTTTTACTTGTTATGCTTGTGGTTCTGGTTTCTGTTTTGTTTTTCTTGTTTTTATTCCTGTTATTAGCTGACCTTGTTTATGTTGGCATTAAGGACAATTTTCTTCCTAATCTCAGTGGCTTTGGTAACAGAAAGTTACACGTGGCTTGGATTCTTGGTGAAAGGGAACATTCGTATTTATTCTCATACTTACTGGCTCACTGTGTTAGTGTTTCTAGGATAGACCCAGAATTAATGTTTTAATGAACACTCCAACTGCTAGGAACACCATTCTGGAACATATTAACCCAGTCAGAGAGCTGCCAGTTAGGCTGGTATTTGGTCAACAACAAGCATTTTCTTCCCCACTAAAGAGAGTAATGGAATTAATTTAGCATTTCCTAGCTTGTGGTATCTGTTTCAACATAAATTCCTATATAGGGATCGACTGCACATATAACTATAAAACAGAGTATTGGGGGAAATATTTTGATGAGGAAAATCAGAACACAAGCACAAATCAGGTCCTGGCTGATGATATACAGGCAACCGATACATGTTCTCAGGAACAGCATTTAGAAAATGGACTTAATGAAAATCAATCACCTCTGTATGACTTCCCATTGCGAGAAGCTGGTATCTGCAGCTAATCTTAGTAGTTGGAACGAGTGTGGCAATGCTTCAGTTAATTCTGGGTGATTCTGGGTGATTTAGTTTTGCTCCCAATGGATATACATTTTCCGTTCATGAGTTGCTTTGTAACAGAAGTGTGTCTCAGGATCGAGACTGTCACTTTTTGATGACCTAACAAATACATAAAACAGTTTTTAAAAACAGCATCCTGGCGACTTGAGAGAATCTGCTTGGCTTCCCGAAGTGTATAGCTCACCAGGACGCAGCTTGCCTCTTGCCCCAGATTGCTGGTCTAGCAGAAAATACACAGGGTGCCATACACAGTAGCAACATCTTTTTCACATGTGCATCTCTTCCTTTGTATTCTAATAAAATCTCCCAAATGAATAAAAAAGAGGCTCAACTTCTTCACCATATGTTAACTGGGATCACAGAAGAAAAATGAGCAATTTTAGCAGAATTCTCTAGATCTAAATGGTGCAATGAACCTACATTTGGAGAATTCCTAGGTTAACTGAGCTACAGTATTTAACTTGCTAACTGTAGCATCTAGCTACAACAGTGGTTTCCAATCTTTTTCAGGTTACAGACTCTCTTCCTCCCACTTTGGGAGTCTGGTTAAAGTTTTAGATCCTCATTCCTGAAAAATGCACATAGAGGTATACCCTGATTTTCGTAAGTTCACTTTTCAAAAGTTCACTTTATGCCACTTTACCAAAGACCTACGTTAGTACTTGTTTTCGCTAACCAAAAGAAATCCAAGGAGGATTTTCGATTTTACAAAAAAGGCAAAAAGTGAAAATGGTGTTCAGCATGTGTCTTGCAGTGAAGCCGTTACAGAGGCAGCTCACACCTCGAGCAGCGACAATGTCACCACCAAGCTCCTTCCCTGGGAACTATGCTCAGCATCTCAGCATCCAGGCACCATAGCTTTGAAATGTGTCTGTAAACATCTGGGCTCTATCTCAATTTATTTTGTGCATCCGTTAGCAAGATGTATCCTAAGGTAATTGCTTCTTCCATTTCGGCTTACGGAAGACTTTTTGGACAGTGAGGAACCCTGTACACTCACAGGCCCCATTCATAGACCTCTAGGTCAACAACTCCTCATCTGACACCATGCCAGAAGTTTCTTGTGTTTATGTTCTTTGGTGTGCTCTCTAGAAATGTGCCCAAATTTGCTGTTTATATTGAAACAGGTACACACACTACACACATACACATATGTACGTGACATTTTCTCTATTAGAATGAATAAATGAAATAATATATGAAAAGATATGTCATAAAAAGCCAAATATGAGAATGTTGATATTATTGTTGCTATTATTATTACTTGCATTGGCCATTTAAAAATTCAGCACTAAAACTTTTGGTCGATGCTGCAGCAAATAATTTCTTTTATGGAAATTGCTTTAAAATATGACCTTTACATTCTTATAATCCAAACTGCCTCTTTATTCTTATTTCATTCTAATAAATCTTTTAAAAAATCACAGCACACCGACTCACCAATCTTTGTGGGACATGTACTTTGCGGTGTATACTGTATGTGAAGTCCTTTTCATTCTGTGAAAAAACCACTTCTCCGTAGTACTCTGATGGGCTTGCACCTTACTGTAACTCCGACAAAGGTCCTGCCGAAAACAATTTAATTCTGACCTGAATTTGTAATGTTATTAATTACATTTTAGGCAAGTCAACTGCTTGTTTGTTTAACTGATTTCTTGTTATAAACTGATTATAGACCATTAATGTTCATTAATATACCAAATTAGATTTCACATCTTCTGCATTATACACTGGAAATGACACCAGTCCACACTTTGACAGGATCAGTTAAAAAGAATGCCTGTTGCAATCACACTCTCCTGTGTAATTTTGGAAGTAGATAACCACTCAAGAACAATTTATGAGCTTGCTAATTCTTTTTTTCTCTCTCCTTGCCTGTAGCGGTAATATACAGCTCTGATATGGAGAGCCCTCAGGAGTGTTGTCTAAATGAAATTCTTACAGTGGGGCGGAAAATAACTTATGAGAGGGATAACTTTGTTCCAGCATATGGTTTATGGACTTTTGCTTAACATCTGGGGAGAAGGAGTAGGGAATGTGGGGAGCTGGGAATTGGAGAAACACACTGAGAGAAGAGTAGGGAGAGAAACAATGTTTATTTCCCATTTTGAAAAATAGCATCTCAGCTCAGTAGAATCAAACTTGAACTAACGGACTCACACGAAATCTTTGACAAAGAAAGCTCTCTCAATATATACATTTGTTGAATGCCTGAAAGAGTGGGTGCCACCTATTGATATGGATTGAAATCAGAAGGAAAAAAAACAAAATTACATTTATACTGTTAGTCCATTTGGGCTGCTTTAACAGAACACCATAGACTGAGTGGCTTATAAACATCAAACATTTGTTTCTGATAGTCCTGGAGGCTGGGAAGTCCAAGATGAAGATGCTGCAGGGCCTCCCTGGTGGTGCAGTAGTTGAGAGTCCGCCTGCCGATGCAGGGGACGCGGGTTCATGCCCCGGTCCAGGAAGATCCCACATGTCACGGAGTGGCTGGGCCCGTGAGCCATGGCTGCTGAGCCTGCGCATCCGGAGCCTGTGTTCCTCAATGGGAGAAGCCGCAGCAGTGAGAGACCCGCGTACCGCAAAAAAAAAAAAAAAAAAAAAAAGATGCTGCAGATTCGATGTCTTATGAAGGCCCTCTTCCTGGTTCACAGATGACTGTCTTATTGCTGTGTCCTCCCTTGGTGGAAGGGATAAGGAAGCTCTCTGGGGTCTGGGATCTCTTCTTATAAGGACACTGACTCTATTCATGAGGGCTCCACCCTTATGACCTAATCACCTCCCAAAGCTCTACCTCCAAATACCATCACATTGGGAATTAGGTTTCAACATATGAATTTGGAGGACACAAACATTCAGTCTATAGTACATACTCATTTACTAGATGCTTATTATATACTATGAGCTACAGTCAAAGATGAATAGGCATCATTATGATATTTTCTATAAAAAGGAAAATATATCTTAAATATTGTTTTCTAGCAATCAATTTTGGACTTCAAAGTTGTTCCAATTTGTCACCTAGTACTAGACATTTGTTTCAACCAACCTCCCAAATTAGATATTTTGGTTGTTTCAACTTTTACAAATAACACAGAGTAGCAACAACTAGCTGAAAAAAATAATTTAGCAAAATGAGAAAAGCTCTGCTCCCAATTTTGAAATAAATGACAAAAATGCTTAAATTCTGGACCCACAAATTGTTGCAAAACACTATTCTATAACAAAGTGATCAAACCTGGCAACAGTGACTGAGGATATTAATTTTGGACCAAATTATAGTGCAGACCGGCCTTATATTTGTCCAATTTATGAAGTTAAATTGCTTTTGATAGGTTGTTTTGGTCTAAATCACTAGTAGAGAGAGAGAGACTGGCAACAAATAATTGCAATATAATGTAATAAGTACACCCATTTAGGCTTATCCAAGATGCTAACACAGCAAAAAGGAGGAAGACTGGGAGAGGTTCATGGGTGACCTTTGAACTGGGCTTAGCAGAGTAGGCATTTCCATCTAAACCCAGTGAACAATGCAGAGAAAAATACTCCAAAATGTCTTTAAGTAAGTAAAAAAAAATCAGGATTCTATGCTGATGAGTATTATTAACCTAATAGGGTCAGTGTTTTTAAAAAAAATCTAAGTTCTCTCTCGGAAGACCATTTAGCTTTCATCATTTTTATGTTCCACTAAGTGGGGTATAAAACTAGGCTGATGTATTTGGGTTGGCAGATAAAGATTTAGAAAAGTGCTACTACCAGTCATGTGAAAATTTGGAGTTAAGATCAATTGTGATCCAAAGCAGGGTGACCAAAGGTTAATCACTGACATCTAAAACGATCATTTTGATGGCCATACCTTCTTCAGGTTTTATTTTAGGCTTATCTGTCCTATTTTCTGAGAACAAGCACTTCACGGACTCACAGATTTCCTTCTCTGAAGTCTATTCTTTGACTGAAAGCACTTGTTAAACTTTTTGGATCTTTCACGGATGGGCAAATGTGGCTTCTCACCAGCAAGTTCATCACTGAGATATGAAGGCTCAAAAATATGTTCAATATTTTTGCTCTGCAGCTCAGGGAGGACTCATGGATCCTTGCAATCAAGGTTCTCAATCTGCTAGTTTCTAGCAGCTGGTAGCCTTAAGGCTTGTCTTTTCAATGAAGACCTCTCAAGCTAAGCAGAGGTTCCAAATGGTGAGTCTAGCTATAGCTACTTTTGTGACGTTTACCTGTTTCCTCTCATATCTATTCCCTGAACTTCCTCAGCTTGGCTCTGCATCTCAGGGAACTACATTTCGCAGACTTCTTTGCTCTGTTTTCCTGGTAGTCTTGACTAATGGAAGCATTGGTAAAAGACTGTTAAGGTAGGGGAAAGGAAGAAGCCAGTGTATTTCTCTTATTCATTGTGCTTCTTAGTGGTGTCTCTAGCAGTTGCTGTATCACCTTCATGATTCTAGCTCCTCTTAGATTATTCCTTCCCTCTGTGGTCTCAGTTTCTGCTGTGAGTCCTCCACTGTCGATCTAGCTCATGCTCCAATCACTTCTGATCACTGGTAACATCACGTCCACCTTGTGTCTCTCCCGCTTCTGCCCCAGATAGTGGCATACTGCAGTTGCTAATTGCTGAATTTCCATCAGAATTCACCATCCACTGTTTGGCGTCTCAGCTCTTCTATCACCGATGTAACTAATTCTTTGTGTTAAATTTCTTCTTTCTGAGACTGAGTGGTTTCTGTTTCCCTGGCTGATATACCACTTGTAATAATTACAAAGCTAATGACCAAAAAAGAAACTGGAGGAATTCTCAATTTAGACAAATCTGTTCACAGTGTGATGCCTGCTCCTGAGAATCTAGGAATCTTGGTATCGTAACCATTAGAATCACAGAAGAAAGGTTTCTCCAACTTTCTTTGAGACGTGGGGCATGTCGGTAGTTTAAATAAAGGTCTCAGGGCAGTTCCTAATATGTATTGGGGAGCTGCCAAGTAACCTCTGTCCAGTGGAGTAGTAATTGGCACTTGGTCTTGAATTTTCCTCTCAGGAGATAAACTACAATCTCGTTGCCAAATAGATTTTTTTTTCTTGCTTCTAGCTTTTTATAGAAATATCATGGGCAAAAAATGTAATATAGCATATTTTTGCAGGGTCGGGACGTATGTATGTCTCATTTTTCCCTTTACACCTTTTACTCCAAAATAGAATAAAAATTTATTTTAGAGAGTATTCAAGACTCATTTTAAGCAGAATAGCCTGTACAGTTTTAATCAATAGATAAAGACCCTGGAGGAGTCTTTGCTCTTGCTCGGACATGCTGAATCTCCTATTTAAAGAATGAGCTGTGTACATGAGCCAAGAATGCTTTTTGGTTTGGCAGCCTTTATCTGATCTTTGGGAGAGGTTAAAAGCCCAGATACACAATGTGGAAATGTTGAAACTTCTCCTTTATGCAATCAATCATCATTATATGAGGAGGGGGAAAGAAGAAAAACATCTATTGTATACCTTTTTTTAAACAGAAAAATAAATCCAAGATCTTGTGAAGATTCATTATTTTTATTTACGTTTTAATCATGGTTTTGACATATTATATGGTTTTTATCTAGCGTTTAAAGAAATCCTGCATATTGACTTGTAATACTGACAGAAGTCACTTTCAGATTTTCAGGGACCGATTAATCTCTCTGAGAGCCCTTGTTTTTCTCCCTCTCTGTTATTTGCTCATTTATATTAGCACTTCCACTAGAAGTTAGAGACAAGAAGATAAGGTGGATGAGAGTGAAAATTCTAATCAGTCATTTTTGTCACCATTAGAATGGTTGAAGAAAGGCCAGCTTGGGAAAAGGAAGCTGAACTTATTAGGAAGAAAATTACAATGTAATTATTAATGGATTTGCTTGAGTCCTAAAATCCTTGGTCCTATTACTAGAGAGGATTACAAAAAGGCTGCAGTAACTACAGAGGAGTCCTTTCTCCTTTACATCACTGACAGGGCCCCTCGTGTGTTTCATTGACCAGAAGAAGCCAGTCTCAGATGTGTGAGCAGCCTTTATCTATGATGGCTCAAATGAACAAACAACCCCTCATCCCCCCAAAACAAAATAAACAAACAAGCCTAACCCTAATGGTGAGAGAGTCTCTGGTGTGTCTGTTGACCTTGCCAGCGGTGTGTAGTCCAGAAGCAGTTAAAATGCAGGAATACAGCTTGGACTCCTGTGGGTTTTCCCTGAGACAATTGATATATTTGGAACATACTAAAAGATAAGAAAATTGTCCTATTTTTGGTGAGTTTGCTTTTGCAAGTACAGTGAATAAAATTTTCTAATGACAGCTTATAATTAGGTATCTCACAGTTAAGGTAAACACTAGATTACCCACTAAAAATAGAATCTGCATTCAGTTTTGGAGATAGAAATACCACTTTGAGTTAGTAGAGCCTAGCAGAGGCTGTATTCTGTTGCAGTCAAACTTAAGATGAAAATTCTGTTTATACTTTTTTGAAGAAAAGTTTGAGACTTTTTCTTCATTCTTAGCACTTTGTTCACTCTTTACCAGATGCTCTCTGAGCGCCTGCTAGTGCAGGATGGGTGCAACCAGACTGAAAACAAATATATGCCAGATGCCATGTTGTCTTATATTTATATTAATTAATAAGCCATGGCACCTTCCTTTGAAAATTTTATGTATTTTTGCATATTTGCCCTTTTTCTAGTCTTTAGCTCTGTGCAGACAAGAAGCAAGTGTAACTTGCTCTCTGCTGAATCCCTAGGACCTAGGATAGTGTCTGATACACTCTGGGTGCATAATAAACATTTGTGGAATGAATGAATGAGTAAACATATAGTGACACTGGGGTGTGATGCATGTGAATAGGAGGCTGCATAAAGTCCTTTGGAGAGTCAGAAGAAGCAAGAACAAATTGGGGGAAGAGAGAGGCAGACAGGTCACAAACATGTAAACCGAGACTTAAAGGAAGAGTAGAAGACAGACAGGGAGGGCCATTTCAGGTAGAGTCCAGAAAAGTGAAAGTCAGCAAGAGTGTGGCTGCGGGAGGGAGGGGAACCGTGTGACTTTGTCAGGCAGAATCTGGGGCAGAACTGCAAGCCCCTCTTCAGGAGTGAAGAGTCTTCTGTCACCGGGGGCGGGAGCGGGGGCGGGGTAGGGGGTGGGAAGTACCAGAAGAAAAGGCAAGGGTCACTCTCACCTAATGCGTGTCTCCACTGCTGTGGAAACTAAGGGTTTGTTTGTTTGTTTGTTTTGGAGGAGGGGGACAGGTAAGGGGACTCAATCAAAACCACTTTATGCATTCTTCTTTGGATATGATTATTTTAAGTCACTGTAAGTGCTTTTCAAACATGTAAGCTGATTTTGGAAGCAACGCTGGCTCCCTCAGAAGTTATTTCATCCATCTTTCCTAGTTCATAAAATTGAATTTGTTGGTTTCCAAAGCTACTCTGGGATGAAAACAAAACTATACTTCAATTTTAAAAGCAGTTCTTAGCTTGCAGTCACTGTTTTACTTTCATGGGATTATCTGAATATACCAGTGATACAACTGATAGTAATGCTCTTACCAGAGCAGCAATCAGGTGGGTTGAACCCTATTTCTTTTCTTCTACAAATGTTAAAAGAAAACCTCTTGTTCTTCAATAAAAAATATGTGGAAAAGTCTTCAATTACTGCATCATACTAGTGTGAAGAAAGAACTGGATATTTCTGTTCTCATGTCAGAAAATAAGAGCTAAACTCTGACCTTGGAAGATGAGCAATAATATGTGTTTGAAGCAGTCTGATTGAAGGACAGCATCCAAAAAAGCCTAGGGTATTTGGTTGGAAATGGCAAGCAAAATAACAGCAAATGTGTTCTCATAACAAAATGAGCTGGAGGCTTCCCAAGGTAGAGAGATGATTCTTTCTAGCTCTTTCTTACAGAGCTAGAAATAGGGGCTGGGATTCAGGGACTGAAGGCATAATCCTGCCAGGTATAGAGCTAAGAACATGTACGTATATTAGCTATTTTAGTCCTCACGATGTAGGTGTTATTATTCCCATTTTACAGATGAGAAAATGAAGGTTTTGATGTCTTATAATTTGGGCATGGTGGCCTCTAGTCCATGGATGGAACATTCCTGGCTTGTGTACTGCTGTTTCCTGCTCCAGCATCCACAACAGACAACACTGAAGGCACAGCCTAGCTGCTCCACCTAGGCTGATCACTCCTCTCATTTTACAGATGAGGAAACTGAGACGTAAAGACTTCAAGGGCTTGTTCCAAATCACGCGGGAAGGTAATAATAGAGCCACGTTTGGAACTCAGTTGTCTTCTCAGTGAAGTCTGCTTCCCATTGGCCCAACTGTACCTACTTTCTACCCCTTCTCTACTGCATCATATAGAGAAAAGAGACTAGAGGGGTTTTAGTTTAATAGTGGCATTTAAAACATATAGAATTTTGCAACTCCTTGCTAAGACTACATTAAGTCACAAAGTTATAAATCTGGAAATAGCAGATAGCAGTGTGAATAGCAGTGAAATTTACTTAGGATTTATTTAACTAGTGAGGTTAAAGTATTGTATTGACTGGCAGGGTGGTGATGAGGTTTTTCACAAAGAAGGAAGAGACTTAATCTGTTTCTCCTTCTGTCACTTACTAAAATAGAGGCCTTGGGGTCCCAAGAAGCCAAAGCTGTCACGTCCATGAAATGGGACCAATAGCACTGTGTTTGCCTTAAGAAGTTGATATGGTGACCTCCCATCCTGGTTCTAAGCAGTGATTCAAAGCTATGTGTTTCTACTTTCCACCAACAACTATAAAAATTGAAAGTCAGGAACAAAGTTCTTCAAGATTCTGTGAATGAGAATCATCACTTATTTCTCCTAAAAGAGTTAAAAAATAGAACAAAATAAAACAAACAAAACAAAGAGCTCTCAGGTGTTAGTCATTTTCTGGAAAATGCTACTTGAAAATCAGTACATTTTATGGCCCTTTTTGCAGAATTATGAATTAATATGTGTTCATAGCCTAAGGCCAAAATATCCCAGGATGCGGAAAAGTTGCTATGCATCTATGACTGTTCTCTCTAAGCTTTCATGGTAATTTGCATTCGCTGGGGAATCAAATGGATCTGTAACACAAAATTACATTAATTTATTAGTAAGTAACAGCATGTCTTAAGGAGATTCAAAGTGATCATAAGTCAAAAAATCTTTGGTGATTAGCATTGCAATGAATGTAAAAACGCGGCAGGGGTGGGGGGGCATAGGTGGGTGTGGGTGGAAATGAAGGTCCTTTTCAGAGGTCATTTCCAAGAACATCTTATATATTTACATGGCACGTGGCCAAACTAGGAATTCTGTGTAGTCTGTGCAAGTGACAGTCATGTTAAAATTCAACAAGAAGAAACAGTTTAAGAACTGACTTTAAGAGCAGCTATTGGGAGAAGAAAGCAAATGAAACAAAGGAGTGATTGAAGTTAATATTTTTAAGATTACCTCAATAAGAAAAGAGTTGTTTAAAAATCCAATGTAAATCTGTTTCTTAAAGATTTAGGTGTACGGCTTAGTGTTCAGAAATGCTTTTGTGAAAGGATGAATCTACGTTTTCCAAAATGATCCAAATTATGTTTCAAGTTGTTGTTGTGCTTAAACCTTGAAGTAGAAACAAAAATTCAGAAAAAGGTACATATGCTTGTCATGACTTGCTAATTAATTCATGATTTCTTCGGCTATCTCAGGACTTCCACCTACCTATAACTTAAAACTGTGGCTCTCGACTTTAGTATGCATAGGAATAACAGAAAGAGCTCATTAAACATGGATATTCCAGACCACCCGCCAATTTTGATTTGCTCAATTTAGGGTAATGCTCTGGAATCTGTATTTTAACAAGACCTAGAAGAGGTTCTGATACAGGTGAACTGTAGCCCACACCTTGAGAAATACAGCCTTAGACCAATTTCCAAGGGTGAACTCTGAGTTTACACCTTTATGTCGGAGTGGCTGGTTGGATATAACATATGCTCTCATATATTGTTCTTTCTTATGAGCATAAATCTTACCAAATCCCTGTGTCTGGTAGCACAGAGCCAGGACAGAAAAGAGTTCCTGACCTTGGGAAAATTCCCCAATTTCCTCATATTTAAAATAAGAGAGTTGGACTAAATGCTGTCTAGACTCCTATGTAGTTCTAATAGTTTATGTGCATATCTGATGCCTGGCAAACATTTTGTAAAGATTATGACTCATGTGTTGGCCAATGTAGACGGAATGAGCCAGGAAAAAACAGAGATCAGTCTCTGGGTCATTACATCAGTTAAAAAGATGAAATAAGATTTCCCCTCAGCCCCAACCTAAGGAGCTAGAAGGTCAATTAGATAATGAACTCTGTGCTTAAATTAAAAAAGATCTATGTTGTTTTCCTAAAAATTTAAGCAACTGTCTACATATAATTATCAGAAATTAGATGTATTGATTGCCAAGTTGCCATCACTGTGTGGATGGTTGACAATTAGTATGAATAAAAATCATGCTTAGAATCTTTTTAAATAATCCTGTCACCAACAGAGTAAACACAACCAACGTCATTTGTGTTACAAATAATTGAATTCAGAAGGTTCCCATTTGACTAACTCTACGTTAAGTGAAAAACCAATTTCTTTGCTTCATGCTATTGAAATAGTTTTTTTTATATGATATAGGGACTGTGAGATTAAGTTACAGAAAACAATAGTAGGCTATTCAAACAGAAACTCTGAAAAAACTCAGTATTAAAGAAATCATGACTTAACAATTTTTTTGGTGTGTATTTTACACAAGGCCATACATGGTACCTTAATGATATAAATGGAGTAAAAAAAAAAACCTGTTGGTTGAGGGTTGATTCCAGTCATAAATACCAATTTACTCTATATTTCCCTAAAACTACTATATGTAGCAATAAAAAAATTACCCATTCTTACGATTATTTATTTAAAACAACAGCATGTTATGTAATACTGGTAATTAATATTTTAAAAAAATGTACTGCTTTTAAGACATTTGCAAATAGCTGTAGCAAAGCCTATGAATATGAGGTAGAATCTCATTCATTCATTCATCTGTTAACCAAACATTCAATGTGTACTACCAAGTGTGAGATGCCACTCTAGGCACTGGACATGGCAGGGAGAGAAAGCCCCAATAAAGTAACTTTCTGTTTGCATGGGGCTTAAATTCTAAGAAGTTAGACATACAACAGACACTTAAGGAAACATATATGTTATATAACTAATGTTAAATAGAAAGTAAAATAGAGTCAGGGGCAAAGGGTGATGGGGAGTTTTATATTGATTTGTCAAGAAAGCCACTCTGATAAGGTGCCAACTGAGCAGAGGCCTGAATAAGGTGAGGAATGAGCCAGAAAAACATCTAGGAAAGAGAGCTCCAGGTAGAGAGAACAGCAACCCAAATGTCTGAAACATTTTTAAAAGTACCACCTGAATTTGAAAAACCTACGCTTTAAAAAAAATA
Organism: Mesoplodon mirus; assembly: GCF_964341445.2. Taxonomy (NCBI): domain Eukaryota; kingdom Metazoa; phylum Chordata; class Mammalia; order Artiodactyla; family Ziphiidae; genus Mesoplodon; species Mesoplodon mirus. The sequence goes on along the minus strand of NC_138986.1, from coordinate 41,558,447 downwards.
TTGTAGGCTCTCTTGTAGCTTAAGTTGTCTCTTTTCTACTAAGCCTCTTTGACCACTCAAATCCTAGTGACCTCCTGCCTGCCTGACCATCTACAGCAGAATTAACTTCTCATTTAACACAACGAAATGCTGTTTTGTTTTGTTTTGTTTCAGCGGTGGTGGTGGTGGGGGAGTTTGATCTCCTCAATTGGACTGTAAACTTAAGAGCAAGGACCATACTCTTTATGTTATTTCTAACGCCAACTCCCTGCCTCTACCCTACCTGCCCTGGTGTTCACCATATTTTAGATTCTTAATAAAACTGTTTGATTAACTAAAGATGGTTATGCAACATTATTTGCAATTTAAAGTTTTTAATGGGAAATATTTCCTCATCACAGTTCTCCGGGTGTGGTACGGAATCACTGTTAGGATCTAATATTTCCATTTGCAACTGTACACACTCATCCCAACATATTCAAAAGCTTCCTTAAAAGGAAAAAAAAATGAGGAGATATATTAAAAGGCTTTATTTACAATAGAGAAATTTTACAAATATAGTTTTTAAAAATTATGTGTCGAGCTATCATTTCCCATAACATTAGAGATTTATATAAAGTTGGAAATGACAGAATGGATTTGAGTACAAATCAAAAACAATCAATGGAAAGAACTGGTAGCACATATGAAGGCATCATGACAAACACCACTGAGTTCTGTAAACTGCCATACAACTTATATGTGTAATATTAATTGCACGACGTATCCCCAAACAAATGCAGAAACACAAAATTAAGTGCTATTTTAATTATTCACCTTTTGGGATGTGAAAACATATGTAAACTTAATTGCACCGTTTTTGCTGAAAATGAATGAAAGACAGCATTTACCTAAGGACTTCAGTTGTTTAAAATAATTAATGCAAAATATAACTTTAATTAAATTACATCACCATAATATTAATCTCTTATCTTGTTTACATTTTTGGTGTTTTGGGTTTTGTTAAAATATCCACGTTCTAGAATTGAAATACCTTTGTTCTTGCCACTGGCCGAGCAACACACAGTAAAATCTTCTTGCCTATTTATTCCAGAATACAAAAGGTACGTCATAGTGAAGTGTGTACATACAACCTGATTTTTATATCCTATCTGCTGCAGAAATACCTATCAGCTTGTGCTCTTTCAAATCAGATTGAAAAGCAAAGAAAATAAATTAATTTAAATTGCTAGTCCAAGGACATTCATGTGAAAATTATAATCTAAATACATATGGCCCAATTTTAACAAGAATCTTCTATATTTTGCCTTTAAGTCCTGGGAATAGCAATCATGACGTACTAAGGGATCTTTTTCACTTACTAATTTTATTGATTTATTGTTTGAATGAATAATATTGAAAAAGGGCAGGTCACACAAGGTGGTCCTTTCAGACAAAGGAAATCTTTTGAAACACTTTCAAAAGCTGAAATAGCTAAAACAACTAAGTCTATTGAGATCTAAGAAAATAATTGTCTTAAAAAGTATTAGGTTGAATCACATGAAATTGCTGATACTGTAGTTGAAAATGCAGGTGGTCAAAATCTTTGTACCTCATTATATGCATTATCATATTAGTCCTTTCACGGGAATATATATAAAATATGAACAAATATGATAAGAAAACACAAGGTGTCACCAGATCTATTTTTGGGAAAGCCATTCAAATCTCAAAAAATGCTTTGAAGAGTCATATAATCATAATTATTTTGATCTGCTACAGGATTGTAGGGGATTGGGAGTGTCCATTCCTATATGTTACTTCTAAGCAGAAATCGCTATGTTGAATTTAACCAGACAAAATACACTACATCCTAATTTGGCCTAAAAGTTTATTAGATTTTCCTCAATTGACCATGAATAGATACACTGGCAAAAATTCTTTCAGAGTTAAATCCTGCTTTCATAAACTGAAATGAAATAATTTACTACATTTGAGAAAGGGCTCTTTTCAAATCTGAAAAACCTGAACAAAATGTAATGGTTTCTTTTTTTCGAGAAAAAAGAATTAAAGATGAAATGCAAACAAAAAACCATATGAAATACTCACCCTCTCTTCAGAGAGAGCCCCAATTTCTTCATATATTCAGATAAAAGCAAAAGCTAACACACTAAAAGTTATACAATTTCCCTTTAAAAAATATAATTCGGTAACAGCAGAGCTCTGAAAAACTGGGAAGCTCACTTCACTGTGTGGTAAAGAATGGAAGAAATTAACCAGTACATGATCCAGAGATGACACAGGGCATTTAAAATAAACCCTGAGAACTAATTCCCAAATTAGGAAACACTAATATAAGTAACCAACAAAAAGATACCATGGATCCAATGAAATGAGGTCAAGAGGAGATGATCCTTTTGGGATGACATCCTAATTTGAATTAAAATGTGAGTAAAGTATTTTAGAAGACATTCTATCAAATAATGATAGACCTGCATAAGGAGGCTTGTCACAGTTATAAGATCTGTCTCTGGTGGATAGACAAACCAGATTAACACGAAATTGAAAAGGAAAAAGCTTTTTTATTATTTAATTTATTATTATGGCTTTTTGCAACATGGCAAAACATTACAGCTTAAAGCAGACATCATCTCCTCATAGAGGAGGAAAAAGTTTTGCAGTCAAATCAAAATTGTAATTAAGAGGTCATTGGTATACCATTCTATTCAGTTTAATAAAAATGATACTACACCTTCATGAACTCCAGAGATAAACGACTACTTAAAACAAACAAACAAACAAAAAACTATGTGATTCACTGAATGAATAATAAAGGCTACAATAAGGAATTTAGGTCCATCTATGCCTATGATAATAAACATAAAAGACTGCAAAACAATTTTAAAACTTAGAATAATCACAGACCTACTAATAAAAATTCATCATATGCCTGATCACCAGAAAAAGAATTATTAAGGTATGCAGTGAAGGGAATGGAGGAGAGTGAAATATAAAATGTCTTTTTATTTCTCATTGACTTCAACTTTCTTTATATTCCTAGAGAGTACAGGGAGAAGATGTGCCTCTGTATTGAAGATCCAGTGTTCCAGTGGAAGTAGATCATCATCAGAAAATATTAAGTACAAATATCTGGAGAGAGAAACATGGGTATGTGAGGCCTGAGAGACCCTGTCAGCCAGTGAAACCACAAAGAGACAGAAAAAAAACACATCAATGTCTCCATTCATCTTATGGGAGAATCATGGACAACCGTGAAGTATAGCAAAACCTTAAGGGGTATACTCATTAATGCCGAAGAAAGAAGCTGCTCTGTGCTTTGGTCCCCATGTACAAGAACCACACAGAGCAGTCCCAAGTCGTCGAACTTACATGATGATGAAAACACACCTGCAATTACTGCTATGCATGTAGAATGGCATTCGGAAGCAGTCATGCTTGATGTTATTTGAATGTGTTCATGATAAAGACAACTAGAAAGGATCTCTTCAGCTATCTTAGTCACATACATCCAGAATAATTTTTACTTACTTTAGTGTTTCTGCCAGGAAGAAACTCTGCTGCACGTCATCATAGCTCTCCTTGTGGAAGTAAACATCCCTGAGGCCTGAATAGCCTCCTTTCACTCTGCAGTGTTTCTCCAAGGCCTAAATCACAAAGAGGGGGGAAAAAATGGTCACATGCCAGTAAACTGATGGTCACAAACTTTTACCATTAGATTGTCACATTTAAATAAAATAAGGATTCAAATGGAATGATAGATTGCAATAGTTTCAGGTGAAAATTTAAAAAACCATAACATGTAAATGCAAATAAAGTATGAAAAGTTAAAGGACATATGGATGGTATATCTCATCTAATTGGAAACACTTCTACATTTAGTTCTGGAATTTCAGTGATTTTTACCATTTCTTTTTATGGTCTAGAGCAGGATGCATCAAACTACAGACCACAAGCTATATCCAGCCTGCTTTTTGTTTTTGTAAGTAAAGTATTATTGAACCACAGTCACACTCACTTGTTTACATATTGTGTGTGACTGTTTTTTCACTACAATGGCAGAGTTGAGTAAATGCATAGGGCCCCCAAGCCCAATTCTCTCTGGCCCTCACAGAAAAAGTTTGCTGACCCCTGGTCTAGAGAGATTGTTCATGTCAACTGGGATTCTAAACCGCTGGTTGAGAAAGTGTACTGGACCAAAAACAGCTGCTACTATCATCAGAATATCTTATTTAAAAAAAATTGATTGTGGAGTACTGAGTGATATTGGTGACTGACAGATATAAAAGAGAAAATGGAAAGCAGTGAAAAAAACATGGCTGGTATCTATTTCTGACATACATTTTTCTTTTCTTTAGTCTGAGATGGAAGAAAGATGGGATGAAACCACTGGTAACCACGAAGAGAGAAATGAGCCTACATTTCTATAGCTGCCTGACTACAACGAGTACTACAGTCAGAGATGGGAAAAGACATGGGTTGGGCAGTGTGGGAACGAAAATTTAGGTAACATCTAAAATAACTTGCCTTCCATTCTGTCAGCTGCTGCTAACCTGACTGCTCTTTGTATTTGGAAATTACATTGGTTTGCTTTGCTGGTTCCCAGGCATAGTCATCTCCAGGAAAGTTATTTTCTATTCACCACATCCTATTAATTCTAATAACTAAATGGTCAAATAAAGGTTTCCACTGTATACAAACTGTCATTGGAAATCTGGTTCTAATTCATAGAATGTGGACAAAAATAATAAAGTGTAAGCCTAAGCCCCTTAAAATTTTTAATGAGATAAGGAAAACATAGGAAACATGAAAAAATGTTACTCTTAGGTTCTCATGTCATTATTCATTTATTTTTCAGTTTTCTTTTTACAGATCACAGCCCTGTTCCTCTTTTTTTATGTGCATAATTACATCATATTTTCCTCCCATTTAGCTCAACTACCAAGATACGGCATAGATCTTGCCATGTTAGTTGAGAAAAATCTTCATTGGCTAGAAAAGGGCTTTGGAGGAAAGCATGGCTCTAAGCATGCAGAGCCCAGAAAACGTGAGATGGAAGGCAAAGGCAGGGAGCAGGAATGTGGTGCTGAGTGCTCAGCTTCCATCTGCAGACACTGATAATGAGGATATTGATTCTGCACCCTAGGGCTGGAGGGCAGAGGGAGAGAGCACGGGGCCCAGAGGAGAAGCATTTAATTACCAGGTGAAAGAAAATCTAACTGGCAGGCTATGTGAATAAAAAACACCCATCTCCTGGGTTGGTACTGTTTAAAAGCCCTGGGGAATATAAGAACAATTAACTTAAAAAAAAGCTTCAATTATATTCTTAGTTTCAGACAAAGAGCTAAGTGAGGGAAAAGCCTGAAGAAAGGAACTTTCAGGTCCTATTATATTTTTCCTTCCTTCCTTTTTTTTTTTTTTTTTTGTGGTACACGGGCCTCTCCCTGCTGTGGCCTCTCCTGTTGTGGAGCACAGGCTCCGGACGTGCAGGCCCAGTGGCCATGGCTCACGGGCCCAGCCGCTCCGCGGCATGCGGGATCTTCCTAGTCCGGGGCACGAACCCGTGTCCCCTGCATCGGCAGGCGGACTCTCAACCACTGCACCACCAGGGAAGCCCTTTCCTTCCTTCTTTTTTGATAACAGTTCTTTTTGATAAAAAGTCAAATACCAGCTACATGGAGTAGGCCAAAAATTATTTGTAAAAAAGGAAACAAAAAACCAAGATTTAGAAGAAATGGGTGAATTTGTTATTACTGAACATAATGAAATCCTATTTCTAGACATCTCCTTAAAAAAAAGATTTTATCCACAGAAGTTTTTCTTGGTTTGCCCCTTGAAGTTTTTTGGTAATAAAGAAATAAGCTAAAGAGAGGACAAGGCATGATAAACAGCTAACCCTCCCTCCTATAGAAATTTCTATAAGCTCCTTCTTTTATTATAGAAAAAAGAGTTGTTTTGGGGGTAGGCACTGCCCAAATGTTTTTCATCTTTTCAGTTCACCTCCACTCATTCTTTTTCTCCCCCAATCCTGATGTGGTGAACCAGAGTAGTCAAGAAGACAATCTAACGTTTTAGAGGTGGGGGCCGAATCCCAGCTCCAGACTCCCTAGCTGCAGCCTCAGTTTCCTGGACCCAGGAAACATGCCTTTTCTCAACATGAGGTTGTCCTGAGAATAAAACTCAAGACTAGTCCAGAAGATGGCAGAGGAGTAAGATGTGGAGATCACCTTCCTCCCCACAAATACAGCAAAGATACACCTACACATGGAACAACTCCTACAGAACACCTACTGAACGCTGGCAGAAGACCTCAGACCTCCCCGAAGTCAAGAAACTCCCCACGTACCTGGGTAGGGCAAAAGAAAAAGAGACAAAAGAATAGGGATGGGACCTGCACCTCTGGGAGGGAGCTATGAACGAGGAAAGGTTTCTACACACTAGGAAGCCCCTTCGCGGGCGGAGACAGGGGTTGGCTGGGCGGAAGCTTCGGAGCCACGGAGGAGAGCACAGCAACAGGGGTGCGGAGGGCAAAGCGGAGAGATTCCCGCACAGAGGATCGGTGCCGACCGGCACTCACCAGCCTGAGAGGCTCGTCTGCTCACCCACCGGGGCGGGCGGGGCTGGGAGCTGAGGCTCGGGCTTCGGAGGTCAGATCCCAGGGAGAGGACTGGGGTTGGCGGCGTGAACACAGCCTGAAGGGGGTTAGTGTGCCACGGCAAGCTGGGAGGGAGTCAAGGAAAAAGTCTGGAGCTGCCTAAGAGGCAAGAGACCATTGTTTTGGGGTGTGTGAGGAGAGGGGATTCGTTCCCTGTCTGCCCACAGAAGGCAGAGCACCGCCTAAACAAGCTCCAGAGACGGGCACGAGCCACAGCTATCAACTCGGACACCAGAGATGGGCTTAAATGCTAATGCGGCTGCTGAAGCCACCAAGAAGCCTGTGTGCAAGCACAGGTCACTATCCACACTTCCCTTCCCAGGAGCCTGTGCAGCCCGCCCCTGCCAGGGTCCTGTGATCCAGGGACAACTTCCCTGGGAGAACACACTGTGTGCCTCAGGCTGTTGCAACGTCATGTCGGCCTCTGCCACCGCAGGCTCGCCCCGCATTCCGTACTCCTCCCTCACCCCGGCCTGAGTGAGCCAGAGCCCAGTAATTAGCCGCTGCTTTAACCCCGTCCTGTCTGAGCAAAGAACAGACGCATGAGGGCAACTTGCACAGAGAGGCGGGGCCAAACCCAAAGCTGAACCCCGGGAGCTGTGCGAACAAACAAGAGAAAGGGAAATCTCTCCCAGCAGCCTCAGGAGGAGCAGATTAAATCTCCACAATCAACTTGAGGTATCCTGCATCTGTGGAATACCTGAATAGACAACGAATGAACCCAAAATTGAGGCGGTGGACTTTGGGAGCAACTGTAGACTTGGGGTTTGCTGTCTGCGACTGACTTGTTTCTGATTTTTATGTTTATCTTAGTATAGTTTTTAGTGCTTGTTATTGGTGTATTTGTTTATTGGTTTGGTTGCTCTCTCTTTTTTTTTACTTAATTTTTTTATTTTAATAATTAAAAATAAATGTTTATTTTAATTATTTTATTTATTATTATTATTACTTTCTTTCTTTTTTCCCTCCCTTTTCTTCTGAGCCATGTGGCTAACAGGGTCTTGGTGCTCTGGCTGGGTGTCAGGCCTGAGCCTCTGAGATGGGAGAGACAAGTTCAGGACACTGGACCACCAGAGATCTCCAGGCCCCACATAATATCAATCGGCGAGAGCTCTCCCAGGGATCTCCGTCTCAATGCTAAGACCCAGTTCTACCCAATGGCCAGCAAGCTCCAGTGCTGGATGCCCCATGCCAAATAACTAGCAAGAGAGGAATACAAACCCACTCATTAGCAGAGAGGCTGCCTAAAATCATAATAAGGTCACAGACACCCCAAAACACACCACTGGATGCAGCCCTGCTACCAGAAAGACAAGATCCAGCCCCACCCACCAGAACATAGGTGCCAGTCCCCTCTACCAGGAAGCCTACACAACCCACTGAAGCAACCTCACCCACTGGGGGCAGACACCAAAAACACCAGGAAATACGAAAATGCAGCCTGTGAAAAGGAGACCCCAAACACATCAAGTTAAGCAAAACGGGAAGAAAGAGAAATATGCAGCAGATGAATGAGCAAGGTAAAAACTCACCATACCAAACAAATGAAGAGGACATAGGCAGTCTACCTGAAAAAGAATTCAGAGTAATGATAGTAAAGATGATCCAAAATCTTGGCAACAGAATGGAGGAAATACAAGAAACGTTTAACAAGGACCTAGAAGAAATAAAGAGCAAACAAACAATGATGAACAACACAATAAATGAAATTAAAAATTCTCTAGAAGGAATTAATGGCACAATAACTGAGGCAGAAGAACGGATAAGTGACCTGGAAGATAAAATAGTGGAAATAACTATTGCAGAGCAGAATAAAGACAAAAGGATTGAGGACAGTCTCAGAGACCTCTGGGACAACATTAAACACACCAACATTCGAATTATAGTGGTCCCAGAAGAAGAGAAGAAGAAAGGGACTGAGAAAATATTTGAAGAGATTATAGTTGAAAAATTCCCTAATATGGGAAAGGAAATAGTCAATCGAGTCCAGGAAGTGCAGAGAGTCCCATACAGGATAAATCCAAGGAGAAACACACCAAGACACAAATTAATCAAACTATCAAAAATTAAATCCAAAGAAAAAATATTAAAAGCAGCAAGGGAAAAGCAACAAATAACATACAAGGGAATCTCCATAAGGTTAACAGCTGATCTTTAAGCAGAAACTCTGCAAGCAAGAAGGGCATGGCAGGACATATTTAAAGTGATGAAAGGGAAGAACCTACAACCAAGAGTACTCTACCCAGCAAGGATCTCATTCAGATTCCAGGGAGAAATTAAAACCTTTACAGATAAGCAAAAGATAAGAGAATTCAGCAGCACCAAACCAGCTTTACAAGAAATGCTAAAGGAACTTCTCTAGGCAGGAAACACAAGAGAAGGAAAAGACCTACAAAAACAAAACCCAAACAATTAAGAAAATGGTAATAGGAACATACATATTGATAACTACCTTAAATGTAAATGGATTAAATGCTCCAACCACAAGACACAGACTGGCTGAATGGATACAAGTTTTAGCCACAGCAATCAGAGAAGAAAAAGGAATCCAAATCGGAAAAGAAGAAGTAAAACTGTCACTGTTTGCAGATGACATGATACTATACATAGAGAATCCTAAAGATGCTACTAGAAAATTACTAGAGCTAATCAACGAATTTGGTAAAGTAGCAGGATACAAAATTAATGCATGGAAATCTCTTGCCTTCCTATACACTAATGATGAAAAATCTGAAAGAGAAATTAAGGAAACACTCCCATTTACCACCGCAAGAAAAATAACAAAATACCTAGGAATAAACCTACCTAATGAGACAAAAGACCTGTATGCAGAAAACAATAAGACACTGATGAAAGAAATTAAAGATGATACAAACAGATGGAGAGATGTATATACCATGTTCTCAGATTGGAAGAATCAATATTGTGAAAATGACTATACTACCCAAACCAATCTACAGATTTGAGGCAATCCCTATCAGACTACCAATAGCATTTTTCACAGAACTAGAACAAAAAATTGCAAAATTTGTATGGAAACACAAAAGATCCTGAATAGCCAAAGCAATATTGGGAAAGAAAAACGGAGCTGGAGGAATCAGGCTCCCTGACTTCAGACTATACTACAAAGCTACAGTAATCAAGACAGTATGGTACTGGCACAAAAACAGAAATATAGATCAATGGAACAGGATAAAAAGCCCAGAGATAAACCCATGCACACATGGTCACCTTATTTTTGATAAAGGAGGTAAGAATATACAATGGAGAAAAGACAGCCTCTTCTACAAGTGGTACTGGGAAAACTGGACAGCTACATGTAAAAGAATGAAATTAGAACACTCCCTAACACCATACCCAAAAATAAACTCAAAATCGATTAAAGACCTAAATGTAAGGTCAGACAGTGTAAAACTCTTAGAGGAAAACATAGACAGAACACTCTCTGACATAAATCACAGTAAGATTCTTTGACCCACCTCCTAGAGAAATGGAAATAAAAACAAAAATAAACAAATGAGACCTAATGAAACTTCAAAGCTTTTGCACAGCAAAGGACACCATAAGCAAGATGAGAAGACAACCCTTAGAATGAGAGAAAATATTTGCAAATGAAGCAACTGACAAAGGATTAATCTCCAAAATATACAAGCAGCTCATGCAGCTCAATATCAAAAAAACAAACAACCCAATCCAAAAGTGGGCAGAAGACCTAAATAGACATTTCTCCACAGAAGATATACAGATTGCCAACAAACACATGAAAGGATGCTCAACATCACTAATCATTAAAGAAATGCAAATCAAAACTATAAGGAGGTATCACCTCACACCAGTCAGAATGGCCATCATTAAAAAATCTAGAAACAATAAATGCTGGAGAGGGTGTGAGAAAAGGGAACTCTCTTGCACTGTTGGTGGGAATGTAAATTGATACAGCCACTATGGAGGACAGTATGGAGGTTCCTTAAAAAACTAAAAATAGAACTACCATATGACCCAGCGATCCCATTACTGGGCATATACCCTGAGAAAACCATAATTCAAAAAGAGTCATGTACCAAAATGTTCATTGCAGCTCTATTTACAATAGCCAGGACATGGAAGCAACCTAAGTGTCCATCGACAGATGAATGGATAAAGAAGATGTGGCACATACATACAATGGAATATTACTCAGCCATAAAAAGAAATGAAATTGAGTTATTTGCAGTGAGGTAGATGGACCTAGAGTCTGTCATACAGAGTGAAGTAAGTCAGAAAGAGAAAAACAAATACCGTATGCTACTACATATGTATGGAATCTAAAAAAAAAAAGGTTCTGAAGAACCTAGGGGCAGGACAGGAATAAAGATGCAGACGTAGAGAATGGACTTGAGGACACGGGGAGGGGGAAGGGTAAGCTAGGACGAAGTGAGAGAGTGGCATGGACATATATACACTACCAAATGTAAAATAGATAGCTAGTGGGAAGCAGCTCCATGGCACGGGGCGATCAGTTTGGTGCTTTGTGACCACCTAGAGGGGTGGGATAAGGAGGATGGGAAGGAGATGCAAGAGGGTGGAGATATGGGGATATATGTATACATACAGCTGATTCACTTTGCTATACAGCAGAAACTAACACAAGATTGTAAAGCAATTATACTCCAATAAAAATGTTTAAAAAAAAACGAATAAAACTCAAGATGAAGACACACTTAGCACAGTGACAGGGGCCTTTCAGATGTTTAGAGAGGCCTAGCTATTTTTATATTTTGAGGCTTTTGGTAAGTTAAAAAGAAAAAAGGGGGGGGGATGCTGAAGAGGCATTTTTAACTTTCAAAAAATGAAAAACCTTCATGTCACATCTAAATTTTAAGACTTTAGGGATGTGAAGCTGGGGACAAGCAGCTCTCCTGGGCCCCCCGTAATAGGCCCTGGTTTTACAGTTTTTCCACAGTGGAAGTGGCTATGTAACCAGGCCACTTAGTCTGATCAGAACATCATTTCACCACAATCTGTTCTTGGGGCTCTCAGCCTCTGGGCAAGAGTTCCTCTAAAAACAGAGCATGAGACAAGGATTGGATGCAGGGAGATTTTGGGGGAGGTGATATCAGGAAGTGAGCGAGTGAGTGGGGAGAGTGAAACAAGGAAGGGAGAAGGGCCAGTGAAATACACGTTGAGCAGGTCACTGCTGTGTGCACGGGGGGGCTTGCTCCCACTGGAAACCCTCTAAGGAACCATCTAGAATGCATCTCAGAATTATTCTTCAGAGGAGCAAGACTGGATAGTTATCCATCAACTCTAAAACCTCACTGGCTGAGGGACTGCCCCTGGGGCTGCAGACTCGCCCAGGTTTCCCAGACCACAGCCAGCTGCCTGTGAAGGGGCTCTGAGTCAGCACAGTTGACAAGACTGGGTGCTGGAAGTCATGCTGCCCGTGGGCCAGGGTGTTGCCCACTGCAGCTGTAGCTGAGACATAGGGTGGGCTGAGGAGATGGGACACAGGAAAAAAGGAAAAAAAGGGCTGCCATACGTTCTAAGTCTATGATCTTCGTGCTTTACAAAAGGCCAAGAGTCCCTAGCACTTCTCCCTCCCCACTACACCTCAAGTTCTAACAGAAGTTATTGATACTACTGGCAAAAACAAAGGGAATTCCTGTGTTGTGACAAGTTAACAATTTGACATCATATGCTACTCTAAAAGGGGTTAATAGATAAAAATCCTAACACGTCAAACCAACCTTATTACCCTACAAACAAACAATGCACCTACCCACAAAGAACCAAGCAAATGGAATGCTCCTGCCCACATGACAGTATTTACTTACTTCTTCCACTTTTGATCAATTCTGTTATATATTTTTCACACTTTAACGTCTCTAAAATGTGGCAATGTCATAATTTAATTGGTAGTGTTGTGCTTTCTTAATGGTATATAAAATGGTGTTTCTTATCAGTTATGGTGTTTTATATTTGATGAAATATGTTATTACTGGTATTTTCAATTTAAACTGATTTGCAAGGTGAGAATTAACCTTAATTTCTTTGCTGGCCTATTGAAGACCAAAATAATTCCCAATCACCAAGGCTTAGATGAACCTCAATTTTAATATACTTTTTTCAGAGGAAAAAACATAAACTTAAAGAAACTGAAATTACAACTGAGTAACCATAATTAGAAAATTATGCAAAAACAAAGAGGCCTAAAAAATTGCTATTACTTAAAATGACTGACAACTGGTTATAAGACACACATTAAATGAAGAGGGTAATAAGCAAGACTCATCAATGGCTTCCTGAGATATCAGTTAAATTTTACATAAAGGCAATATTCATTTTAGATTTCCCGAGAGAAGTTACTCCTAATGGTTTTAAAAGACAGCTAACTTTCTAACAAAGAGTGTTGGACAATAAGTGAATGTAATTAAAGCATTTGCTTGTTCTTAACCCCTGAATATCCTCTCACTCCTTTTGGAATAATAGCTCTTAAAATTAGACGTTGTGGGCTTCTCTGGTGGCGCAGTGGTTGGGAGTCCGCCTGCCGATGCAGGGGACGTGGGTTCGTGCCCCGGTCCGGAAGGATCCCACGTGCCACGGAGCAGCTGGGCCCATGAGCCATGGCCACTGAGTCTGCGCGTCTGGAGCCTGTGCTCTGCAACGGGAGAGGCCACAGCAGTGAGAGGCCGGCGTACCGCAAAAAAAAAAAAAAAAAAAAATAGACGTTGTTTGATGCGTATCCTGAAGGGCGCCTCTGCTGGCATTCAGCACACAAAGTGTTCAACAGATTAGTTTAGGAAGATGATACACCATATTCAGCAGGAAGAGACTCAAGAAGTGACAAAGACAATTCAAATAATACACTGGACAGATAGGAAGCTTATAGATATTCGGCGAATCCTGAGACTAGTATCGGAATATTCTTGTACAAAGTAGTTCTTCTGTAGGTACTTTCTAAAATTTAGCTCTAAGTAGCTAATTTACTCTGACTAAAAGCATATTTTATCATTTTCATGCCCAAAGACTAAAAGAAGCAATCACATAGTGGTTTCTTGAAACAGAGAGCAGGTTGGGGTAACTATTCCCAAGTTGCCCATAATCCTTTGTGGAATTAACTGATCACATTTTTTATAGTCATGAGAACTTAATTTTATTTATTTATTTATTTTTTATTTTTTGCGGTATGCGGGCCTCTCACTGTCATGGCCTTTCCCATTGCGGAGCACAGGCTCTGGACGCGCAGGCTCAGTGGCCATGGCTCACGGGCCTAGCCATTCTGCAGCATGTGGGATCTTCCCAGACCGGGGCACGAACCCGTGTCCCCTGCATCGGCAGGCGGACTCTCAACCACTGCGCCACCAGGGAAGCCCAAGAACTTAATTTTATAATATCCCTTTCTAGATTTCTCCTTCAACACTAGAGTACGTATATTTATATCACTGTTACATAAAGCAAAGCTGAAGCCAGGGATATAGGATGACTTAACTGAAAACACTCAGTCTTGAATGGAAAGATGGCTGGTCAAAACTTTAAGCTTTAAAAATCATAGAAAAGTTGATATGCTGGATTTATAGGTATCACTGAACATTTTTTCCACAGACATTTTTCTATAAGAAACATAAGCAAACTAAAACGTCACCTCTACAGCTTCCCAGGCCCATTTCCTGTATTTTGGATCATGAGTCAGTCGCCACATGTACATGTAAGTCTCAACAACTTCTGGCCGTAGGATGTAGTATTTTTCATTTTGCCTCGTAGCAATGGCTTCAACACCGCCATCGAATCTGAAAGCTTCTGGTCCCAGTTTCACAACTAAAGGAGATGCAACGGAGGACAAGGGTTATTGTCCTAGACAGTGTTTAGTGTCTATAACTTAAATGAAACTAGAAAGTACCTTACAACATTCAAGAGAGGTGCCAAAACAATCATTTTAAGGAATAATTATAAACACTGTATAATAAGCAATATTCAATATACCTTTATAATTTATTCATCGAAAAGAGTCCATTTTAGAAAATGGTAATGATCCCTTATTTTCTTTCATTTAACCACCATTTACTGAGCACCCACTGGGTAGGTGCAAAGCACCACCTTATTAGTGAGCTAGAAAATCAGTGGTTGAGAATTCTAAGTCATTATGTCTTGAAGGTTATTTAGTATTTGTACATCAAACTCCTATTTTTATAAGAAGGCCGCCAGACTCATCATACATTTCATGGAGATTCTGGGAAGATTAATAATGGTTTATAACATAACAAGTTTCTTTTGTACTGGGACAGAGACTCTCACCCAATGTTATTTACCTAAAGCAGGGCCAATAAGGTAGACAGACTTAACCCTTTATGGCCTGGATTTTTGTTTCTTGGTAAACTAAAGGTAAATATTTTTATATAGAAGAGTAATGCCTCTTAAAGTAAAAATAGAAATTCCTTTAAGATATTAATCATGATCATCAAGTTTCATCAGGCATGGTGGATGTTCTTTTGATGGCAACAAATGGACAAAATGGACAAAGTTCCTTACAGAATGAAATAAAAAGCACGTGGATTGTGTATGAAGAGTAACAGGTACTCACATGTGCGATTGTAAGATTCATGACAGGTTCGGGCAATTTCAGCCCCAAGTTGAAGGTAGTGTTGGGTCAGGCCTTCAGGAGCATCATCTGCCCCGAGGGCAAACATGCCTCCCGCAAAGCAGGTCAGGTGGCCCATCTTGTGTTCCAGGAGGCCCCCTTTCCACTCTGCGATGTAAGTCAGTCCGTTACGTGACTTCCGGATCAAGTGAGTCTCAATTGCCTGAAAATAATACTTATTTTCAACATTTTGTAATCTTTTCTCAGATTTATACCAAAAACACCACCACATTAAAAAAAGATAAAACATCACTCACGATTGATTTGAGTTTGTTACTACAAATAGAATTCGGCCTGAAATTTCATGTTATTGCTCTCTGTATATGTCCTCTAGTCTATGCCTTATTAGTTTCGTTAGTTAGAATTAACACTGTTGGGCAAGCCCAGTAGGTTTTGCTTGGTTCCATGCCCAAACACTTGTAGTCCTCATACTGAAAAAGCTGTTTCCTTTTCAAAGATAGGCCACTGGTATAATGGTAAGAGCTGCTTTAGTGCATTTCCATTTTCACAAATGGAGAAACAACACAAAGCACAGGCTCTACCATGAATGGTGAACAGACCATATTTGTGTATAAAATCCAGGCTGGTGGTATTACCCCTCCTTTCTCTCTCTTAGGCTTGGAGGGGTAGCAAAACAGAGTGGGAAAAAGGAGCTGTTCTTGAGTCAATCAGATTGCTTGGCTTCAAATTCCAGCTCTGACACTTACTATCTGTAAACTTTGTGGGTAATTTGCTTACTGTATCCTTAAATCTCAGTGTCCTTATGCATAAAATGGGAATAGTAGTATGCACTGAGAAAACTGCAACATTTTGTTTATAAAGCAGTCAGTACTGTGATTAGCACTTGATAAAGGTCATTTATCATCATCACATCTCCACTGTGGTAACACTTGAATTAAATTCCTCCTTAATAATTCTTTTAAAAAGGACATTAATATACAATGAATAAGTATTTTTTTTTAAAAAAGAATAAAGGTCTGTAAATTTGGGAGAAATGATGTTTACAAAAGTGGCTTGTTAAACACCTTTTATTTCTGCTCCAGGATTGTTGATATTCTTTTGAATAAACAACATAAAATAGGCCCTTTAAAAAAAAAAAACAAAATTGTAGTGTAAGTGCTTGGCATTACTATTTTTAATTACTTTAACAGGAAATGCTCCCCTACACCCCCAATTACTTCTTGGAAGGAGAAGGGCTATGATTGTGTCTATAACTGTTATACTATTATAAAAAAAGAGAGGATTTTAGGAATCACATTTGGGAATACAGGCATAGCTCATTTTATTGAGCCTTGCTTTATTGTGCTTTGCAGATATTGCATTTTTCACAAATTGAAGTTTTGCAGTGACCCTGTGTCAAGCAAGTCTATCAGCGCTGTTTTTCCAACAGCATTTGCTCTTTTCATGTCTCGGTGTCACATTTTGATAATCCGCAATACTTCAAACTTTTTCATTATCATTATAATCGTTATGGTGATCTGTATCAGTGATCTTTAACATTACTATTACAACTCACTGAAGACTCAGATGATGGTTAGCATTTTTTAACTAAGGTAAATACATTGTTTTTTTAGACATACTGCTATTGTACATTAACCAGCCTAGAGTATAGTGTAAATATTAAGTTTATATGCAGGGGGCAACCAAAAATTTCATGTGACTTGCTCTACTGTGTTATTCACTTTATTGCAGTGGTCTGGAACTGAACCCACAATACCTCTGAGGCATGCCTGTAGTAGATAACAGACAAAACTTGTGATACAGAAGAATGAATGAAAATGAATGCATAGGTAGATAAAACCTCTCCTTCCTTCCTTGGAAATAAACAAACGAAACTAAGATGGTAAGAAATAAATGAACGCACTACTGTGCACACTAACTGTGGTTAAGCTAATTTTATTGATGGTCCAGTTATTACATTAATATTTCATTCTTATTTAATGCAACTGAACATCTTAGCTATTTATACTTCTCATAGCACAAATTGCAGCAAAGTCCTTCAAGCAGATACTTGTTCATCACCCAAGAAATTATTCTTTCTACATGGCAAGAGTAATAGCTTTTGAGCATGCATTAGAGAAACATTAGTACCCTGTTACAGATCCTGAATAAAGTACTATATTATTTGTGGCATGATTCTGAGCAAGCTGCTATCTCTCAAAATAAATTACAATGAAGTTCCAAGACTTTTAAAACAATGTTTGTGTGGCAATGGGAAAATGTAAATAAATATAAAGGAGGAAAAATAGTCTTTAGTGGCTCTAAAAAATGTTGTGTCAAGCCTACAGGGAATTGATTAGGAAAAAAGAGTATTGTATATTTTGTGATTTCATCCTTCTATATTTGAAAAAATTAGTTGGCTGTGCCTATAGAATCCTAAATGCCTAATACATCACCTGCCCAGGTATCATTCACTCCAATGGACTTTCTTGAAGCATGAGCATCCACCATTATGGATTCTTAGTATGGCCTCCAGATGAGGCCATAACAGCCAGTTGAAAACTCAAAGTATTTCGTTATTAACACAACGAAAGAAAACATGTCACTCTGGGATTAAATGACTTCCAAAATGCACTGGAAGCTAAAACTGATGGACTACATCTCCAGTAACTCAACTGTCTGGAACAATATTGTAAGGGATACTCTCTTTCATAACAATGATATTTTAAGGTACAAGCAATACAAAGAAACTTTACTATGTAAGACATTGACTACTTCTTAAAATCAGAAGTGTAACTGTTCTAGCTTTGCTTTCTATGTTGAAAACACACAATGGATTGAAAGTGTTTTTACTATTAAGAGAAAGAGGAAACACTTTGACTTCATTTGCTTTTAATGGATTTTCCTGTCAATGGTTTGTCTAAATACGATATGCTAAAAGCTGTGTGGGTATAGTTCTCAAAACTGGAGGAAAAGTATTTCAAAGAGTATTTTAAAGTTGCCTTTCCTGGTACATCAAGATCTTAGGGGGCCACTTTAAAATTACAATAATTAAAATGTCTGCCAGGACTGTAATTAAAAATGACATAATGGAAACCATACTGTATGGAGAACTCCCTGGTTTAAAACCTGAAACCTCATAGGAATGAAGAAAAATAAACCTGAAGAGGCCATATGGACCATATCCTAGTTTGCTTTTAATGTTTATCATGTCCTTTAAAGGCTGTGCGAAATGAAGGCCAATGTTCTAACTAAGGTGTCTGGTTCCTATATGTGAAATAGTAAAGAGTTGTGTCTGCTCTACTTACTGAAGTTCACTACTGACCTTGGAGGGAACCAATGTAATATTAAATCCAGTCAACTAGAGCAGTGCAAGTTGTATTTATATTTAAACAAATAAGTTGGTCTATTGTAAAATCACCCAGAATTCCTTTTAGGGACACTGATTTTAGAACAATGGCAACATCACTGGAATTACAAGTATCCATTTTTTCCCCTATGAATTATTATTATTATATTTTTTAAAAATTTCTAATTTCATATCTAAACTATGTAAGAGGCTGAGCCCAACAGGACATCTCCCACATAAGGCCACTTCTCTAAGATTAGGATATGTAAGTTACCTACCTAACACATAGAAATAAACATAGAGAATTGGGAAAAGGGAGAGACAGAGAACTATGATCCAAATGAAAGAACAAGACATAGCCTCAGAAGAAGAACCAAACAAAGTAGAGATAAGCAATATACCTGATTAAGAGTTCAAGGTAATGATCATAAAGATGCTCACTGAACTCAAGAGAAGAATGGATAAATACAGTGAGAATTTCAACAACAAGAGTTAGAAAATATAAGGAAGAAACAGAGCTGAAGAATACAATAACGGAAATAAAAAAATATACTAGAAGGAATAAATAGTACATTAGATGATACAGAGGAATGAATTAGTGATCTGGAAGACAGAGTAGTAGAAATCACACAAAGTTGAACAGAAAGGAGATAAAAAAAGAAATTAAAAAGTGAGGTTAATCTAAGAGATCTCTGGCACAACATCAAGCATACTAACATTTGTATTACAGGGTCCAAGGAGGAGAAGAGGGACAGGAAGGGATAGGAAACTTATCTGAAGAAACAATAGCTAAAAACTTACCTAACCTGGGAAAGGAAACAAACATCCAGGCCCAGGAAGCAAAGAAAGTCCCAAACCAGACACACCAAGGCACATCATAATTAAAATGGTAAAAATTAAAGATAAAGACTATTAAAAGCAGCAAGAGAAGGGCAACTAGTTACCTACAAGAAAACTCTCATGAAACTATCAGATGTCTCCTCAGCAGAAACACTGCAGGCCAGAAAGGAGTGGCACAATATATTTAAAGTGATGAAAGGGAAAAGCCTATAACAAGGAATACTCTTCTTAGCAAAGTTATCATTCAGATTTGAAAGAGAGATAAAGAGTTTTACAAACAAGCAAAAGTTGAAAGAATTTAGCACCACTAAACTGGCTTTATAAGAAATGTTAAAGGGACTCCTCTAAGCAGAAAAGAAAAGGCCACAACTAGAAATATAAAAATTATGAGAGGAAAAACATCACTGGTAAAGACAAGCAGATAGTAAAGGTAGTCGATCAACCACATAAAGCTAGTAAGAAGGTTAAAAAACAAAAGTAGTAAAATCATATATATCCATAATAAGTAGTATGGATACACAAAACAAAAAGATGTAAAATATGACATCAAAAACATTACATGTGGTGGGGGAAATAAAAATGTAGAGTGGTTAGGGCTTCCCTGGTGCCGCAGTGGTTGAGAGTCCGCCTGCTGATGCAGGGGACACGGGTTCATGCCCCGGTCCGGGAGGATCCCACATGCCGCAGAACGGCTGGGCCCGTGAGCCATGGTCGCTGAGCCTGCGCATCCAGAGCCTGTGCTCCACAACGGGAGAGGCCACAACAGTGAGAGGCCCGCGTACCACAAAAAAAAAAAAAAAAAAAGTAGAGTGCTTAGAACGTATTCAAGCTTAAGAGATCATCAACTTAAAATAATCATATATACATATGATGTTCAATATGAACCTCTTGGTAATTACAAACTAAAAACCTATAATAGATACACACACTCAAAAAAGAGGAAGGAACACAACATAAAGCTAAAGACTGTAATCAAATCACAAGGGAAGAGAGCAAAAGAATAAGAAAGAAACAAAAAAGAACTACGAAAACAATGAACAAAATGGCAAAAAGTACATATGTATAATAATTATTTCAAGTGTAAATGGATTAAATGCTCTTATCAAAAGACACAGAGTGGCTGAATGGATGAAAAATCAAGACCCATATATATGCTGCTTACAAGAAACTCATTTCAGATCTAAAGGCACACAGACTGATAGATAAAAAAGGTTATTCCATGCAAATGGAAATGGAAAGAAATCTGGAAGCAATACCATATCAGACAAAATAGAATTGAAACAAAGACTGTAAAAAGAAACAAAAAAGTACATTACATTAATGATCAAGGGATCAATCCAAGATGAAGATATAATAATTGTAAATATATATGCTCCCAACGTAAGACCACTTAAATACATAAGCAAATATTAACAGACATAAAGGGAGAAATTGACAGTAACACAATAATAGTAAGGGACTTAAACACCCCACTCACATCAATAGGCAGGTCATCCAGAAAGAAAATAAGGAAACACTGACCTTAAATGACACATTAGACCAAATAGACTTAATAAATAGATAAGTTAAGAAAACTGAGATCGTATCAAGCAACTTTTCTCACCACAACACTATGAGACTATAAATAAACTACAAGAAAAAATGCAAAAAACGTAAACATGTGGAGGCTAAACAATACACTAGTAACAACCAGTGGATCACTGAAGAAATCAAAGAAGAAATAAAAAAATACCTGGAGACAAATGAAAATGTAATCACATTGATCTAAAATCTATGGGACACAGAAAAAGCAGTTCTAAGAGGGAAGTTTATAGCAATACAAGCCTACAACAGGAGTCAAGAAAAATCTCAAATAAACAACCTAAACTTACACCCAAAGGAAACAGAAAAAGAACAAAACCCGAAGTTAGTAGATCAGAAATAAATAAAATAGAGACCAAAAAACCACAATAACTATAGAAAAGATCAAAGAAACTAAGATCTGGTTCTTTGAAAAGATAAACAAAATTGATACACCTTTAGCCAGACTCATCAAGAAAAAAAGAGAAGGCCCAAATAAATAAATCAGAAATGAAAGAGGAGAAGTTAAAATGATACCATGGAAATAAAAAGGATCATAAGAGATTACTATGAACATTTATATGCCAATAAAATGGACAACCTAGAAGGAAAAAATTCCTAGAAATATATAATCTCCTAAGATGGAATTGGAAATATCAATAGAAAATATTAACAGACCAATTACCAGTAAAAAAAATTGCATCAGTAATAAAAAAAAAAGTTCCAACAAACAAAAGTTTGGAATCAGTTGGCTTCATGCGTGAATTCTACCAAACATTTAGAGAAGAGTTAACACCTATTCTTCTCAAACTATTCCAAAAAACTGAAGAAGAAGGAATGCTTCTGAAATTCTATACAGCCAGTTTTACCCTGATACCAAACACCCCCCCCCAAAAAAACAGGCCAATATCAGTGATAAACATAGATGATAAAGTCCTCAACAAAATATTAGCAAACCAAATTCAACAATAAATGAAATGGATCATACACCATGATCAAGTGGGATTTATCCCAGGGATGCAAGGATGGTGTAATATCTGCAAATCAATCAATGTGCTATACTACATTAACAAATTGGAGCATAAAACTCATACGATCATCTCAATAGATATAGAAAAAGCTTTTGACAAAATTCAACATCCATTTATGATAAAAACTCTCAACAAAGTAGATACAGAGGGGATATACCTCAAGATAATTAAGCCCATATATGACAAATCTATAGCCAACATCATAATAAATGATAAAAAGCTGAAAGCAAGAAGATCAGGAACAAGGCAAGGGTGCCCATTCTTTTTTTTTTTTTTTTTTTTTTTTTGCGTTACGCGGGCCTCTCACTGTTGTGGCCTCTCCTGTTATGGAGCACAGGCTCCGGACGCGCAGGCTCAGCGGCCATGGCTCACGGGCCCAGCTGCTCCGCGGCATGTGGGATCTTCCCGGACCGGGGCACGAACCCGTGTCCCCTGCATCGGCAGGCGGACTCTCAACCACTGCGCCACCAGGGAAGCCCGAGGGGGTGCCCATTCTTGTCACTTTTATTCAACATAGTTTTGGAAGGCCTAGCCACAGCAAATAGACAAGAAAAAGGATAAAAGAAGTCCAAATTGGAAAGGAAAAAGTAAAACTGTCACTTTTTGCAGATGACATACTATATATAGAAAAATCCTAAAGACACTACCAAAGAAGCAGGACTAATAAATAAATTCAGTAAAATTGCAGGATACAAAATTAATATACAGGTATCTGTTGCATTTCTATACACTAATAACAGACTATAAGAAAGATAAATTAATAAAACAATCCCATTTATGGCTGCATAAAAAGTGTGAAATACCTAGGAATATATCTAACCAAAGAGGTAAAAGACTTGTACTCTGAAAAGTATAAGACATCAATGAAAGAAACTGAAGACAACACAAACAAATGAGAAGGTATACCATGGTCATGGATTGGAAGAATAAATATTGTTAAAATGACCATACTACCCAATGCAATCAACAGATTCAATGCAGTCCCTATCAAAATACCAAAGACATTTTTTATAGAACCAGAGCAAATAATTCTAAAATTTGTATGGAACCACAAAAGATCCCAAATAATCAAACCAATCTTGAGAAAGAAGAACAAAGCTGGAGGTATTAAACCCTCTGCTTTCAAATTATACTACAAAGCTACAGTAATAAAAACAGTACGGTACAGTCACAAAAACAGACACATAGATCAATGGAACAGAAATAGAGAGCCCAGAAATAAACCCATGCTTATATGGTCAATTAATCTATGATAAAGGAGGAAAGAATATACAGTGAGAAAAAGATAGCCTCTTCAATAAATGGTGATGGGAAAACTGGACAGCTACATGCAAGAGAATCAAACTGGACTACTTTTTCACACCATATATAAAAATAAATTCAAAATTGATTAAAGATTTAAGTGTAGACCTGAAACTATAAAACTCCTAGAAGAAAACACTGGCACTGCACTCTTTTGACATTGGTCTTAGCAATATATATATATCTATATACACATATATATATGTGTGTATATATATATATATCTATATTTTTTATCTGTCTCCTCAGGGACGGAAAATAAAATAAAAAATAAACAAGTGAGACTACAACAAACTAAAAAGCTTTTGCACAGTGAAGGAAACTAACAAAAAAAAAGTGAAAAGGCCACCTACTAAATGGGAGAAGATATTTGAAAATATATCTGATAAGGGATTAATATCCAAAATACACAAAGAACTCATACAACTCAACAAATAACCAGATTAAAATGGACAGAAGACCTGAATAGACATTTTTCCAAAGAAGATGGAAGGCAGAGAGATGGCCAACAGACACATGAAAAGATGCTCAAGATCACTAATCATCAGGGAAATGCAAATGAAAATCACAATGAGATAACATCTCACACCTGTCAGAATGGCTATCATCACAGACAACAAATAACATGTGTTGGTGAGGATATGAAGAAAAGGGAATCCTTGTGCACTATTTTGGGATTGTAAATTGGTGCAGCCACTATAAAACTGCCATACGATCCAGCGATTTCACTTTAGGGTATTTATCTGAAAAAATCAAAAACACTAATATGGAAAGATATATGCACCTGCATGTTCACTGCTGCATTTTTTCCCATAGCCAAGATATGGAAGCAACCTAAGTGTTCAAATGGGTGGTTGCCAGAGGGGAGGGGGATGAGGGAGCAGGAGAAATAAGTGAAGATGATTAAGAGGTACAAACCTCCAAATTATAAAA
Organism: Mesoplodon mirus; assembly: GCF_964341445.2. Taxonomy (NCBI): domain Eukaryota; kingdom Metazoa; phylum Chordata; class Mammalia; order Artiodactyla; family Ziphiidae; genus Mesoplodon; species Mesoplodon mirus. The sequence continues at coordinate 41,534,247 of NC_138986.1, read as the reverse complement.
TAAGCCACAGGGATGCAATATACAGCATAAGGAATATGGTCAATAATATTGTAATAACTTTGTATGGGGACAGATAGACTCATTGTGGTGATAATTTCATAACATATACAAATGTCTAATCACTATAGAGTACACCTGAAATTAACATAATATCATACATCAACTACATTTCACTTAAAAAAACTATTTAAACACAACATTGTTAATCAATATAAAATAAAAATTAAAAAAACTATTTAAGGAAACAAACACTACATAAAGTATCTACCTAACACACTACTTAGTACACAGAAGGTAATTCAAATATTTGTTCACTCTCATTCCTCCTCCATCACAAAGGATCTTTGAAAACTATTAATAATCTTCGATTAAATATTAGTTTGGTTAGTTCAGTTTTTTGTTTTTGTTTTTTTGCAGTACGCGGGCCTCTCACTGTTGTGGCCTTCTCCCATTGCGGAGCACAGGCTCCGGACGCGCAGGCTCAGCGGCCATGGCTCACGGGCCTAGCCACTCCACGGCATGTGGGATCCTCCCAGACCAGGGCACGAACCCGTGTCCCCTGCATCGGCAGGCGGACTCTCAACCACTGCGCCACCAGGGAAGCCCACAGATTTTTATTTGAAAGTACTGTCTATTTATCTCTGGAGGTAAGTTTACTTCAAAGGGAGGTAACCATTAGGATTGTCTGTAATCTCGGGCAATTTTAACTTCCTCAATTTTTAGAATATATAATAAATTGAGGATTTTTTCCTCTCCATAATTTTAACTGTGACTCTAATAGGGAGCTCATACTTGTTGAAGAAAAATATCCTTTTTCAGATGTGTGAATCTTAACTGAGGTTTGAACCATGAAAAAAACTTTTAACTGCCATATTAGAACTAAACATTATCAAGTATGATTATTATTGTTATAATTATATTAGCACATATTGAACTCTACCTAGCTGGAAACATTTTGTAACCCACTCAGGTAGTACTCCATTTTTTCATTAAAGCTTGATTAAAATGCAAGTTATAAGTTAGTTGAGTGGCAACAATGATTTAAATTTGGGTTTACCTTAATAGCATCGAAATACATCTTCTTAGCCTGTAGATCTGTCTTGTCAGACATTAACCATGCCTTTAGCAAATATTCATAAAAGCTATCTCCAAGTCCTCCAACTGATACATGATCTGCAAAGAGAGGGAAATGAATTTTAGACTGATTCAGACTTTAATTCAGATAATGCAGTAAAATCATATTAGTAACTAGGATGCAAAACTGTTAAGTCAACTGCAACTCAATGTTACATTTAAATTCCAACAAATCTTGTTTTCAGAAAGATATTCTGAAATGAGCAGATGTGCTGTTAACTAATGTGATATACTTTAAATAATTACCAATATAGTTTTGTAAACATGCAGATAAAAATATATAATTAACCCTAATTAACTCTGTTTCTTTAGTAAAAATACCAATTTAAAATGTTTCACCATACTCAAATATTTTTAATTGCTTTATCTCTCAATAATAAACTATGTCAAAGGTATGAGTATCATCAAATTTAAAAAAAAACCAAAAACAAAACTGGCTTGCAATATAACCAGAAGCTCCTCAGCTTCTTGTATTATAATTTTTATTACTTGATAAGTTTTGTAGTGTTATCAATCTAAAAGGTCAAAATCCTTTGAGAGCGGTAAGAAAGAAGACAGGGCAGGAGAAGTTTTTCTTTTTAATAGTCACCCCTCCATATCTGTAGGTTCCCCATCAGTAGATTCAATCAACTGTGGATTGAAAATATGATAAAAAAATTCAAGGAAGTTCCAAAAAGCAAAACTTCAACTTGCCATGCACAGCCAAGTACTATTTACATGGCATTTACACTGTATTTACATAGCATTTACATTGTACTAGGTATTATAAATAATCTAGAGATGATTTAAAGTATCTGGAGGATATGCATAGGTTATATGCAAATACTGTGCCATTTTACATAAGGGACTTGAGCATCCATGAATTTTGGTATCCCTGGGATCCTGGAACCAATCCCCTGCAGATAGGGAGGAATCAATGTACTCCATTCCTACAGTCCCCCTCCACTGTCATTTATTATGCTAGATCCACTACATATTTATATTATTGCTATACACACAGTCTTTGACTTATAGGTAGGTAATCCTCATTAAAAGTGAGAAAACTGAGGCTGAAGAGGGGCTAAATGAGATTATAACATTGGAAGGTGCCAACTAATTCTTCAGCCCACACAGGGTCTCAAACTTGGAATCACTTGCTCTCTAACATATAACACTAAATGTACATATTCTTTTGCCTACCGCTTGAATTAACACTGTTACTTTTCGAGCATATTTACCTACAAAAACAGAGACATACTCTCTTTGAAATTATCATTCCTAGAATTCATAAGGAATTTGTGCATTAATAAGGTAGTCTTATTCGGGAAATTTGCATTTGAAGTTTCATAACTCGAAACTAACTTTATGTATCTATTAAAAAAATAAAACCTTTATTAGTTGATTTAGTTACACAAAAGTAAATTGGTTTTTATACTACTGTCAAGACAATTTTCTCCTCAGTCCCACCCGATAATCCCACTTGGACATGGGGACCTAAAATTGAACACAGGTTAGAAGTGAATGTATTCTCTTTTCCTCCTCAACCTTATCTTAGCCTTGGTCCCTTTCTCACTAAGTGGCGCCATCATCCTGCCAAGTCTGCACAAGTCAGACATCAAATAGTCATTTTTTACCTCTTCTCTCCTTCACCCCCATATTCAATGAGTTACCGAACTCTACTAATTTTACCTCCAATGTATCTTTTTTTTTTTTTTTTTTTTTTTGCGGTACGTGGGCCTCTCACTGTTGTGGCCTCTCCCGTTGCGGAGCACAGGCTCTGGATGCGCAGGCTCAGCGACCATGGCTCACGGGCCCAGCCGTTCTGCGGCATGTGGGATCCTCCCGGACCGGGGCATGAACCCGTGTCCCCTGCATCAGCAGGCGGACTCTCAACCACTGCGCCACCAGGGAAGCCCTGCAATGTATCTCTTAAGTCCATCTACTCCTTCCTGTCCTCACTAATATGATTCTGGCCCAAGCTACCACTATGCCCTGCCTGAGTCTGCAATGGCAAATTATCTGTCTCCTGCACTGTGACAGCATCTTGCTATTTAAACTTATTAAAATTTAAAAAAAAATCAGTTCCTCAGCCATACTAGTGCTCATACATGTGGCCTGTGGCTACTGCACTGAAGAGGGAAGACACAGAACATTTCCATCATCACCCAAAGTTCTGATGGCAGTGCCACTCCCATCTATTTCCCACATTAATGAATGCCAGAGCAACCCTTCTAACATGTGAATTAGATCAGCCCTTACTTGAAGCCTTCAATGATGAAGACTCAAATCCTGGGTCTCTGGAGACCTGGGAGGCCCTGTATGACCTCAATCTTCTCTATATTATCAGTCCTGCTCTATCTGCTCTCTGCCCTCTTGCTATACGGTCCCTCTTTTGGTTTCTCAAAACCATCAGGCTCCTTCCCACCTCAGGGATTCTGAAGGCATTGTTCTCTCTGTCTGAAGTGTGCTCCCTGATTCCTTCTACCTTCATTTAGTAATCCTTACTCATATTTCATATCTGACGCCCACTACTTTCTCTCATTATACACTTTCTGATAGCACAAGTGTACCACATCTGCACTTTCATAAGGTGGTGACATTTTTTTTGTCTCCTTCATAAGATTATGATCCAGGAGGGCAGGGACCAGACCTATTATGTTTCCCAGTCCACATCAGCTCCTAAAAAGCATCTTGCACATAGTAGGTACTCAGTAAGAAATTGATGAACAAAGCAAAATTCTTTTAAGTCAGTCTTATTAAGGACTACACCTATTAAGCCCAGAAGGGCTATATTTTTAAGTAAATATGGATTTTCTTTTGCAGAAAGTCCAGAATTACAGTTTTAATTTTAATGTAAAATTAGTATTTTTATAATTGTAAGGCTGATCCTTAAAACAGCAGTTTGAAGTGACCTTTACAATTTCCTAAATAAATCGCCACAGAAACCTCTGACATTTACAAACTAAATAGACTAAGTACTATCTCATCGATAATAAGCCCTGTTGTTATAAACATGATTGCAGGAGACAAATGCAAGTGATGTGTGGTAAAGCAAATCACTGTCCAGTTACTGTCAAAATAACGGGGACTAAATGAAGTAATAGGAAATGATGGCCATGATCCAGACATGTCCTTTAGGGTTAAAGCAATGAGAGTTGAAAACTAACAGCCAGAAGCAGCTACATTTTCTTCTCCCTTGGGTTATGATTCTATAAAGAAGGAAGAAGCAAGCTTGGGCATTTGGTTATTTTTTTAAAAAAGGAAAAGGGTTTACATATTTGTTTTAATTAATGTTGCTAAGTGCTAGTTAGTTTTCTATTTTCCTACCTATAAAATTTTTATATTTGGAAAGAATCAAAATAAAGGAACATAAAGGAACATAGAGGAGAAACAACAAAAGGTCTTTTTGATAATTTAGCATATCACTCACTAAGCTTCCCCCATGTCTGGATGACTATTTGTGTTGGCAACAAAGTCCTGTGTAAATATCTTAGTGGCTATAAGAGAGAACATGCCTGATTTTATCAGCAGGAAAGGACTGTCTACTTCTAGAAAGAACATATATGGTATCCTTATTCCCAAATGTTCTAAACATAATGTGTATAATAGCTACTCAAATATTATGTTCTTTTATAAAAGGGGTAATGTATTCTTTTCTTTTCTATAAAAGGGGTAATGTATTCTTTTCTTTTCAATAGGATTAGGTCACATAAAAGGATTCCTAATACTTAAAAAGAGAAAAAAAATAGCACAAGAATCAAGACAAAAAGGATTAAATACTCAGTATCTTCACTTCTTAATTGTATAGACTTCATCTGAATCTCAACTTCTCTCCTCAAAGCAATCCCCCAATGATACTAGTAACACCATATTTTATAGATACACACACACACATATAATGTTGTTATGTTAACTGAAGAAGGGTGATAATTGTTCTGTTTATAAGACACGGAGCCCCATATTTGGCCTCAATAGTCAAGAGATATTATCACTGACCAGGACCAGACGCTGCCTCTCAGCCACAATTGAGGAGCAGGAGACAAATTGTTCAGAGAGGAAAAACAGAACCATTGTTAAAAGCAGAGGCAGAAAAAGTCAGATTGGATACGGACTGCATGAGTATTCACAAAATTCAAGTAAGCTCCTACTAGCTGTTAGATACTATGTGTTGAGTTAAAAAATATGACGAAGTCACTGTCCTCAAAAGTTTTGGATCCATAGGAAGATGGGTACGTATATGAATCATTAGGAAAAGACTGTGATAAGAAAGTACCCAAATTGTTGGGACAGAGGAGGAAGAAGGGGGCGGGCAGAGGAGTGCGTGCTAACAATTTCCAAGCAGTGTCTTGAAGAAAGCCACCTAGAAGAAATGGAGATTGGGCTGGTTCTCGGTAGAGCCAGAAGTGCAGGAAAAGGGCTGAGGAAACAGCACAAGCCAAGACTGGATGTGGCCAAGCAGACCTTGATTAAGGAATAAAACAAAGTGTGTCTTCCTTGTGGCTGGAACACAGGATGGGGGTGGGGGAAGAGAGACAGGGGACTCGTGAACCCTATTTGTTTTTCCATCAGGAATTGGCCCATAAACAATCCAATTACAAAGGGCCTTTTGTACCAGGAAGCATGGCCAAATACATAGTGTATCGGTGACCCAGAAGGTGAAGCTGGGATGTTCTAGAACAACTGACTCTTTTTGTCCCTCTTCATAGTGACCTCTAAATCCTATATCACAGGAAGAAAAAAGTAAATCATAGAGACTCTTCTTCAACTTTTGAAATCTTTCGTGAGAAGAACTTTAAAAACGCTTGTCCTTTCAGAGAATCTTATCTAGTTATCTTGAACTCAGAAAGCTACTCAGGTTCTATTTTATCCCAAATACTAGAGTGGCCCTCACACTTTTTAGCCCCAGCACCCTTTTACACTCTCAAAAACGAATAAGCAGCCTAAATAACTTGTTTATGTAACATCTATCAATACTTACCATATTGGAAATTAAAACAGAATTTAAAATATTTTATTAATTTATTTAAAGTAATAATATACCCATTATATTAATATATAGATTTTTCATAAGAATATGTTACATTTTACAAAACAAAAATAATTAGTGGGAAGACTGATACCATTTTACATTTTTGCAAATCTCTTTAATGTCTGCTGTACTAGAAGACAATTGGATTTTCATATCTGCTCTACATTCAAGCTGCTTCTGTATGTTGTTCTGGCCGAAATATATGAAGAAAATTCAGCCTCACACATTTATACAGTTGGAAAGCAAAGAGTATTTTGATAGTCTTTTCAGATAATTGTGGGTAATTTTTCTTTGGTACTACAACAAAACTTGACAAGTGGTCAAAGTTTTGTAACAGTTGCAATGTGGAGTTAGAAACCACATCAATTATTTTTTGTACTATTACATTAAAATCCATCGGGCCATCTTGCACTTTGAATGCACTTTTTCTCACACATGATTTTATAGCAGCATGCATTGGTCATTTGGAAAATATTGGTTCACTGAATTATGCACATCTTCCAGATGTTGATACATTTGATTATACAACATTGAAAAATCATATTTGTTAATATCATCACCAATCTCAGCAGAAGAGTCTTTTAGTGTTGGTGAAAGACATCAAGCTTATGGTGGCAATGTCCAAGTTTTTCAAAATTCTAATTTTCATTTAGAAGCTCAAGTTTTACCTTTGGCACAGATACTGTGAGTTTTCCTTGAAGCAATGTGCTCACTTTTGTGACCACATCTATCAGTTACCCAAGTGTGAATAACCAGTTTGTCTTCAGTAGTTCTTTCAAGTAAAAATGGTGACTTGTGAAACAACATGCGGCTAGTTCAGCTTGCAACTCAATCACACGAGTGCTTTTCTATGAGGCAACCACTATTTTTCATCATGCAGCAGAAACACCTTAAGCGTCCTTTCCATTTAATCATACAGAATATTACAATGATGTGTACTCAATGATTAAGATTTACTAGAATCAGTAAATTTTTTGCTTCATTAAGAGCATTCATGAGTGAAACTGGCATCTTTTTATTTGTTATCTGCAGTGAAGGATATGACCACAGGTATATCTCATTTTATTGCCCTTTGCTTTATTGCCCTTTGCAGAGCAGACACTTCGTTTTATAAAAATTGAAAGTTTGTGACAACCTTGCATTGAGCAAGTCTATCAGCATCATTTTCCCAACACCATTTGCTCACTTTGTGTCTCTGTTTGAAGATTTTCACAATATTTCTTTTTCATTACTATTATATTTTTATGGTCTATGTGATCAGTGATCTTTGATATTACTATGATTTACTGAAGGCTCAGAAGATGGATAGCATTTTTTAGCAATAAAGTATTATTACATTAAAGTATATACAGTGTTTTTTAGACATAATACTACTGCATACTTAATGGACTACAGTATAGTTTGAACATAACTTTTTTTTCCTTTTTTTTTTTTTTTTTTTGCGGTAGGCAGGCCTCTCACTGTTGTGGCCTCTCCCGTTGCAGAACACAGGCTCCGGATGCACAGGCTCAACGGCCATAGCTCACGGGCCCAGCCACTTCGTGGCCATGTGGGATCTTCCCGGACCGGGGCATGAACCCGTGTCCCCTGCATTGGCAGGCAGACTCTCAACCACTGTGCCACCAGGGAAGCCCCTTAAACATAACTTTTATATGCACTGGGAAATAAAAAAGAATGTGTGACTAGTTTTATTGTGAAATTTGATTTATTGCAGTGGCCTGGAACTGAACCCACAATGTTTCTGAGGTATGCCTGGTGTTAGTACTATCTGGTGTCTCTGCCATGGCTATCACTATGGCTTCAGCAGTTTTGCCCACTATTGCTTTTGCAATGTAACTGCAACTGTCAGCACAGTAAAAAAGGCAGTAAGAAAGTCTTAGTGTTATTATAAAAATATATTAAGCTTTGATTGTGTAGCTCCCCTGAGAGATTTCAGGGACATCTAGTGATCTGCAGACCACACTTAGGTTAAGTGGCAACCTTGACTACGGTATTGTGGTCTCAATGCTAGGGCCTTCCATAGACATTATTAACACAGACATAGATTTTAGCACATTTTTTCTACTACATTATTCTTTAAGAAAAATACTTCTAAAGTAACAGTGAGGCATAATCATCTAGGAATATCATATTTAAATATAAAGAAAAAAACTCAAATTAGAGTAAAATTTCAAGACGTCGCTAACATCTGCGGCACAGCTAGACATCTCACTTAGGATTTTTCATTTGCTCTCAGGTGCTGCTTAATCTACCACTGTTTTTCCAAATCAGCTTGAGAACACTTCTTTCAGCTACTCTGAATCTTTCTATGCCTGGTCAGAGTCCCTAAGGATCTGAAGTGAGGGCTTCTAGCACAATACTTTCTTCTACGGTAAAGTTGGTTCCCCTGGCAGGAAGCCTTTATCTGCTGGCTTAAAATTGACTGAAGTACCCTGTTTGCTCTTACAATTTCTCAACCCTTAAAGGCTCAGGCTCCTCCCCCATCCTGTAGCCAAACAGAAAGAGAAAATGTTATGAAATAGAATACTCTAGCTAGTCTGGGTAAACCCTGCTAGTCATTAGCACAAAGGAACAATTTTCTTATCTATATAACCAGTTTATTATAGGCTAGCATCCCCACAGTACCCTGACCAGATATTCCCTTTCTGATTAACAGCTTTAAATGTGCTTACAGATCATCATGCTCATAGTTATGCATGAAAAATAAACAATCTAGTTCCCCTGGTAACATTTACAGTCTGTCTTATGACAGAAGCCTATTTATTAAAGGAACCATGCTCCCTTTCCCCTTTCCTAAAGATTCTCCAACAAGATTTGTGCTTTTCTTGGTGTTCCTTCCCTCTGTTACTAGAACAGTGCTGGGTATCATAAAGAGCTAAAACAATTTCTTAACTTTTTTTTATTATTAATTATTGAAGTATAGTTGCTTTACAACATTATTAGTTTCTGTTGTACAGCAAAGTGAATCAGCTATACATATATATGTATCCTCTCTCTTTTTCATTTAATTTTTTTTTTTTTTGCGGTACGCGGGCCTCTCACTGTTGTGGCCTCTCCCGTTGCAGAGCACAGGCTCCGGACACGCCGGCCCAGCGGCCATGGCTCATGGGCCCAGCCACTCCGTGGCATGTGGGATCTTCCCAGACTGGGGCACAAACCCGTGTCCCCTGCATCGGCAGGCGGACTCTCAACCACTGCGCCACCAGGGAAGCCCCTTTAATTTAATTTTAATTTAATTTAATTTAATTAATTATTTATGTTTTTTTGGCCGAGTCGCATCTTAGTTGTGGCACATGGGATCTTTGTTGAGGCATCAGAATTTTTCCTTGCGGCACGCTGGCTTCTCTCCAGTTGTGTGCAGGCTTCTCTCTAGTTGTGGTATGCGGGTTTTCACTCTCTAATTGTAGCGCAGGGGCTCCAGAGTGCATGGGCTCTGTAGTTTGCAGCACTTGCGCTCTCTTTTTGAGGCACATGAGCTCAGTAGTTGCGGCACATGGGCTTAATTGCCCCACACCATGCGGGATCTTAGTTCCCCTACCAGAGATCGAAGCTGGGTCCCCTGCACTGGAAGTTGGATTCTTTACCACTGAACTACCAGGGAAGTCCCTATATCCCCTCTCTTTTGGATTTGCTTCTCATTTAGGTCATCACAGGGCACTGAGTAGAGTTCCCTGTGTTATACAGTAGGTTCTCATTAGTTATCTATTTTATACATAGTAGTGTATATATGTCAATCCCAAACTCCCAATTCATCACACCACCATCCACCCCCCACCCCTGGTATCCATACTTCCATCCTCTACGCCTGTGTCTCTACTTCTGCTTTGCAAATAAGTTCATCTGTATCAACAATGCTTAACTTTTGACTTACATTGAGCCCACTGTCCACTATTGGGATTCAGATAGTTAGGATAAAGGCCTTGTGGTTTTTCCAGGTTGTTCAGTACTGTTCGAATATTCATTACCTACAATAGAAAATGGAATGTTACTATGAAAATATGAAAAACAAGTTTGGTGCCATTCTTCTCTCTTTCTTGATAACATTTTTCCATGTTAGAAAGAAAAAAGTTGGTTTAAATGATGCAGAATTAGAGCAAAGAGAGTTGCCACCAGCTTACAAAAATAATAACTGTAAGTGAATACAGTCTACCATATGCCAGACACCATAGAAGAAACTAGGATGTATCAGTGGATAAACAAAGTCATTACCATTTTGGAATTTGCATCCAGTGGAGTGAGACAGCTAACAAACAAATAAATATATCAGGTGGTAATAAATGCTATGAAAAAAATACAAAAGAGTAACGGGACAGAGTGATGTGAGGTGGTGAGGCTGTACTCCGTTAGTCAGGGTGGTCTGGGGAGGCTACTGGGAGAGGGTTTCAGCAGAAATTTAAAGGAAGGAAGGAGTAAGTCATGCAGAGCAATGGAGGAATAGCACGTGGGCAGAAGGAAGAGCAAGTACAAAAAAGCCCTGAGAAAAGAGTGGGTTTGGCAAGACCACCAAGGGTGGAGGTGAGGAAGCAAAGGGGAGAATGTCGGAGAGCCTAGAGGTGGCCAGGGCCCACATCTTGCAGGTCTCACAGACCATAATGTGGGCTCATCTTATTCTGAGTGTGACGCAGAGCCATTGAAAACTTGTGTTTTTACAGGATCAGTGTGACTGAGGGGGCAAGGGAGGAAGTGGTACTCAGATGGCTACTGCACAGTCCAGGTAAGAGATGATGGATCCCTGGACTAGGGTAGCAGCACAAGTAACGGGATACAAAGGATTTCTTTTCTTTTTTTTTTTTTTTTGCGGTACGCGGGCCTCTCACTGTTGTGGCCTCTCCCGCAGGCTCAGCGGCCATGGCTCACGGGCCCAGCCGCTCCGCGGCATGTGGGATCTTCCCGGACCGGGGCATGAACCCATGTCCCCTGCATCGGCCACTCAACCACTGCGCCACCAGGGAAGCCCTACAAAGGATTTCTTGATGGATTGGATCTGAGGTTTACCAAAAAGAGAGGAACCAGGAACCAGGATGACCTCAAGATTTCTGGTCTGAGCCATTGGGTAAACTGAGGCATCTTTACCCAGATAATGAAGACTAGAGTAAAAGCCAGTGTAGGGGCTGAGTCTGAGACATTTTAAGTGGAAGTTGTCTGATAGACCTTTCAGTGGAAATGCTGAATAGGTACTTAGCTATAGAGCCTGGAGTTCAGAGGACAGGTTGGAATTGGAATTAAAATTGTGGAGTTAACAGCCTACAGACAGCATGTAAAGTCATGAGATTGGATGAAATAATGGAGAGAGTGAATGTAAAAAGAAGAGGCCCCGGTTTGAGTCCTGGGGTTTTCCAATGTTTAGAGGTTGGGGTGATGAAGAAGATCCAATATAGGAGACTGAGAAGGAGCACCTGGCAAAGACGGAGGCAAGCCAGGGGCAGAGAATGCCCATGGAGAAGGAAGTTATCAAGTGTGCCAATGCTGAGAGGGAGAGGGGGAGGGGGAGGGGAGGGAGAGGAAGATGAGGAGGGAGAGGGGGAGGGAGAGTGGGAGGGAGAGGAGGAGGGAGAGGAAGATGGGGAGGGAAAGGGGGAGGGAGAGGAAGATGGGGAGGAAGGGGGAGGGAGAGGGAGAGGTGAGAATGACCACTGGATCTGGCAACACAGCCCTCACTAGTGTGGCTGGGAGAAAAGCCCGGCGGGAGAGCATTCAAGGGAGTGGGAGTCAAGAAGAGAAGATAACAAACACAGACAACTCTTCCAAAGAATTCTGCTGTAAAGCGGAGCTGACAAGTGGGGTGAAAGCTAAGGGCAGAGTGGTGGGGTGATGGGTGTGTTTCTTGAAAATTAGGAACTGATTCAATTGCTACTTTGCATTTGTAAAACACTTTGAGTTTAAAAAGTCCCTCATGTATATGGTTCACACAGTCCACAAAACACTATAGTTTTAGATAAGGGAAAAAATTCAGAGATGTAAAGTTACTTGCTTGAGGTGTAGAGAATCAGACATGTAAGCGAGGCCCTCTTGCACTGCGTTAGAATGGTGCCGTGAAAAGAATGGTTTACAGTTTGGTTAAATGAAATGCTGCATGTACCAAAACTTCATAAAGGGCTACATTACAATTGGTGGTTCTTTTCCACATTCCGTATTACTAAACCTCCCCCGAGAGGGATATTGTTTCCAACAAGTACTTTTTTGCAGTGCGAGGCATATTGGAGAAGCTCACCTTATCGGCAAAGATGGGGTTTCCTGATAAATAGCTCAAGTGTATAAACTCCAAATGCAGAGTTCCAAATTCTGCCAAAATGCTGCTGCCTCCCGAGGCCCAGGGCCAGTTCCTTCCGATCCCACTAAGGAAGAGAAGAAAGTCAAGAGTCATGGGTCAGAATGATTCCATTGTTCGCAGCTCTAAGTAGTAGAAGTGAAAGAGACAGCGTTTGAATAATGGCACCTCAGCTAATAGTTTGTTCTGTATATTTTAAAATATCCAGTGTTGCTTTCTTTGGCTACTGGTTTCAGGCTGTGATTCCTATCTTCAAATTGAAAATTACTTTTGACTTAAGTCAGAAAGAAGTTGTTATGTGCTTGCTGTTGATGAACAAATATTTTAGAAGGTACAGGTGCCATAAAGAGATATATACCCATTCCAAGTAGAATATAAAACAAAATCAGACCAAAACACCCCTATCATGCTCCATATCCCATATTAAGCCTTTCAACATTTTAATTAATTTCAGTCTGAGAGTCCAGGGACTTTTATAGACATTCACATTATATACAACCTTTTTCTTGGATATAAGATATATTTCAAAGATTCGTTAGTTATATACTCATTCCACCCTGCTTTAAACTTCCTCCCCATTTACTAGACTTCCTTTCTTATGTTTCCCTTCACACAATTTTACCTATTTTCTAAGGCACTCATGTATTCCATGACCTATTTAATCTACGCTCAAGAACTTCAACAAAATTATGTGATTCAAATCTAAAAGAGGTCAAAGCAATAAGCTTAAAAAATTATTGCCTTGTGGCTCATCTTAGTGAAATGCTTTTTAAAAAGAGTTAGTCCTACACATACACTGACACAAATACACATAAAGTGGCTCTTGAGACATGGTCATACCCTTGGGTACAGTTTATTTCTGGAGAGCTACTTAAAATGTCAAACACAGGTGATAATTCAAATAAAGTCAATGATTCTCCTGACCAATAAATTCTCTTCCCAAAAGCTGAAAACCCACATTTTGGTCTTCATTCAGACTCACATTTACTGCATGCCTACACTTTGCCAGGGACTATGCAGGGCACTGGGTTACAAGGACCCTTATAATGAATAAAGCACTCTTAAGGACCTTATAGCGTAATGGGAAAGAAAGACCTAAGCGTAAATAATTCCAATCACATACAGTAAGTGCCAAGTTAAATGTGTGAAGCGTTCTGAGCACCTAGGGCCAGGACATGCAATCCAACATGGAAGGGATCACAGAAGGCTTCTTCGAGGCGAGTCCTGAGTAGATTCTTGAAGGGTAAATAACAAGTAGTGAGGGAAGAATGGAGAGAAGAATCTGGACACAGAGAGACACACAGCAGAAGGGCTAGCCAGGAACCTGAGGTAGCTCCTGAGACTGGTGAGTGGGGGGAAGGGAAGGTGGCAGGAGAGAAGGCTGCAAAGTTAAGTTGAAGCCAAACCTTGCAGGCTTGTGGATTTCTCACTTTCCTCTCTTTCTAAGTTGGCCCCATTGACATACTGCTCTTGGTGTCCCCTAGGTTTCCTATCCCCTTTGTTTTTCATTTTACACATTCACAACCCTGGGTAAACCCTTCCAGTTCTGTCACTGCTTCTGCCACAGGCATGCTGAGGATGCTGATGAAAAGGAAAACAATGATGACAATCTAGTATCTGACACTGTAGGCTGCCACCCTCTTATTCCCTGTTTCTTTTTGGAGTAAAATCTAGATTTTGCTCCCAAACACGGATTTATAGTAAACCTAATAAAAAATAAACAGAAATAAAAGACAGAGATCTGAAAACCACATATTCATTTATTTTAGAAAATGCCTTACATTTATTAACTTCTGGGACTGAGAGTCAGTTTTTATTTTCATCCTTGGCTTAGATAAAAGAAATATCCAATCATCCAAATAGGATGAACAGCTACTTTCAAATTTTATTAATGTATGGCAAATGCATACAGTAATCGGTCACTAATTTGCCGTCATGACATGTTATTTTTTTATTCCAACCGTTCTATCACTGACCAAAGTCAACAAACCTATTTAGCAAAACTCCAAATTTCTATGTTCCAGAAAACTATAAAAGCCACAATATCAGGGCAAGAGGGAATGATGACTTCACCCTGGAGAAGGAAGAGGATGGCATGCCAAGGAGCCCAGCCCAGTTTCCAGATCTTCAGGGACTGGTTCTTTTTAACTTAAGGGTGTTAGAGGCTGTGGCAGCACACTCAGATGTGAAACTTAAGCTGTATATGTACTAAGTAAAATTCAAATTACTTTTGTATGCAGGCATTTGTTCTCTGCTATTAATGTGGTTAATCAAGAGAAAATCAGAGATATACTGAAAAAATTTCAATGTTAAAAAAAAGATTTAAAAAGGTTCATATATATATATATATATATATATATATATATATATAATCTCTTTGTCTTTGCACACATTCATATCAGAAGGAAAACAGCACTGTATCACTAATTATATAGGGAGCAAAACATTAAAAGCACTAGCAAAGGATATATCATGTGAACAGAAAGGAAGCTGGGTTTCGAATACATATATGTTTATATGAAAGTATAGCTTTAGTTGCCATTCTTCCAATCTACGAAATTAATGTGTTTCAGTAAAATGATAAGATCAATGGTTACACTGGCTCTTAAATGTAAATCAGGGAAGGGTTTCAAGAAATCAGATAGGGCATCATTACATCTAGATATTAAATAAGGTCATTTGCCTTTTCTTAGGCAAAGCTGCAAAGACATGGAGATTGGCCTTTGAAAAGCATGAGGCACATGCCATGGGCCATCACAGCTGAAATACCTGTGTGTTGGGGAAGTGGCTGCCTGCTTGCACAGCAAATGTGTAGTGAGTCAGAACCAAGTTTTGGTCACTCACAGAACAATTTCTAAGATCTTTTTTGTCTCTAAATTCTATGAGTCTACTGAAAAATCTATATATTTGTATGGCTCTAATTTCTTTTTTTTGGTATTTTTATTTTTTAATTTTTTTAAACTTTTTGTTTTATATTGCAGTATAGTTGATTAACAATGTTGTGTTAGTTTCAGGTGTACAGCAAAGTGATTCAGTTATACATATACATGCATCTATTGTTTTTCAAGTTCTTTTCCCATTTAGATTGTTACATAATATTGAGCAGAGTTCCCTGTGCTATACAGTAGGTTCTTGTTAGTTATCCATTTTAAATACAGCAGTGTATCCATTTTAAATACAGCATATATAAAATAATATATATGGACAGTGGGCGTTTGACATGAATATGGTGAGTCTGTGATAAAGGGAAATGAGTCAAGAAAGATTCTGCTCCCTTGGTCTGGGAGTCAGGGTGCCCTGGGCATCCCACGACACCAAAGGCTAAGCTTTCTAGACCTCTGGCTCAAAATGAATTTAATTTGAGAGAATAGGGGATTTTAAATGTCTTTAACTTTAGTTCTGCTATCATAGTATTTTAAAGGCAATCATGTTCTCTATCTTTATTTTACAAGCACTAATAATATTTTAGAAAAATATTTTAAAGATAAAATAACAGTTTGTGTTCAGAAACTGTATGTTCCATAAGGCAGGCATGAAAGGGAAGAACATTTAAATATTGCCAATATTGGGCTTCCCTGGTGGCGCAGTGATTGAGAGTCCGCCTGCCGATGGAGGGGACGTGGGTTCGTGCCCCGGTCCAGGAAGATCCCACATGCCGCGGAGTGGCTGGGCCCGTGAGCCATGGCTGCTGAGCCTGCGCGTCCGGAGCCTGTGCTCCGCAATGGGAGAGGCCACAACAGTGAGAGGCCCGCATACCGCAAAAAAAAAAAAAAAAAAAAAAAAAAATATATATATATATATATATAGCCAATATTGTTACAATGACTGCATTTTAAACCAAATATTGCCAATATTGTTATAATGACTGCATTTTAAGCCAAAATGATGACTCAGCATATGGAAATATATACAGACACAAAAAGGCAATTAACATGACTGGGGAGCTGTCAAGTGTTTGGTTCAAAGTATCCTGGAATAGAACTTCAAACTTTGCTATCATTCTAATTTCACTTATTTAGGTTTCCTCCAAGCTCCAGTTCTTCCATTTTAAATTGGAGTATTATTTAATACATGTGTCTCAACTTTTAATTTAATTTAAAATTTCACTATTCTACACAGGTAATAATTCTTTGAAAATAAAACATCACATCAGAAAATAACTGATTATGGCAATTGCAATTAGAAACATGTCTTTTAAAAAATTGAGTTGCGGGCTTCCCTGGTGGCGCAGTGGTTGAGAGTCCGCCTGCTGATGCAGGGGACATGGGCTCGTGCCCCGGTCCGGGAGGATCCCACATGCCGCGGAGCGGCTGGGCCCATGAGCCATGGCTGCGGAGCCTGCGCATGCGGAGCCTGTGCTCTGCAACGGGAGAGGCCACAACAGTGAGAGGCCTGCGTACAGAAAAAAAAAAAAAAAAAAAATTGAGTTGCTATGATTCTTTTGAAAATGTGGATTACTGTGTTGTTGCTCTAGAGACTGTAATTTGAATGTGGTTTAGCAGCAGCCATAATATACTTCCTCATTCTACTGCACTCACAAGCAAGAAGGTATAATTATTTACTGAACTTGTAACTCTGATAAGCAATGGGTGTTATGTGTTTTCTCTTCTCTCTCCTGGGAATGGTTAATAGCTCCAGAGGAAGGAAGTACCGTACTAATGATGCTATTCTACACACGTTTGAATCCTGTGGGAGAGCTGCTCTTTTGCCAGAGCTTGTAATGAATCAAGTAGCTGGAGGATTACTCTGGATGGATGGTATACGCCTTCAGAATAATCTTAAATCTAGGTACCTGAAGTTATATGCTATAGTTACTACCCAGGTACAATTTGGAATATTAACAAATACATTTATTTACGTAATAAAATCAAATGCAACAAATAAAGAATTTACAGAACTGAAACAATTCTAAAAAGTTGCCAGATGAATATGTAAGCAAAACATTAAATAGTTCTAAAGTCTTGATTAGCTACAGACTTTCAATTTACTCTTCCTTGCTGCTTGCTCTTCTCTGCGAAATGGGAAATGGACCAATAAAGAAATTTCTTGAGGATTCTTGTCTGAATAATTTCTGATTAGCTGATCAGTAAACAAACTCCTTTCAAGTTCATAGTCCAAAATACAGCTTATTCCTTGCGGCTACGGAGTTAACAAGTTTTGGAAGAAAAAAATTTCCCACATTCTATATAGCATGGTATATGTTTACTTATGTTTGCAAATGACGGGGCACACAGGGATATTTAATTCAAAAGAGCAGATAATCCAATAATATTCCTTTTGGATTTTAGCATAGATTAGGAAAAAAATAATTGGAAAGTTCATGATGATTGTTTCATTTAAATGTATTCCCAAAGCTAATTGATTTTGAGATTAAGCAATTTCAGCTTCACTTATTACAAATGCTTCCTTCCTGCAAAGGCTTGCACAGTGCCAATCTTTCAAGTTTGTAGTCTAAGACCTCATTAAGACTTGGACTAACAATCCAGGGACTGGCATTCTAAGACTAGTCAAGATTCTACTGTAGCTCATGCACAGAAATTTTGACTGGGGAGCACTAGTCTCCTGAGGGCTATCCTATCAGGGAAAGCTGGCTAATAAAGGGTAGCCACTTGACTGAATTAATTCATAATCCAATACTTACTGCTTCTGAACAGCAGCATGTGGTTTGTATCTCCAAAGAATTTTCATACTTAAGTTTTTTAAGCAATGGCCCAAATAATTTTTTAAAATTATCCATATCTTGTCCCACTTTGTAGGTATTTATTTTAGACAGAATCGAAACTGAATATTTATTATTTTAGTTTAGTCTCACAGTCAATACTGCTGTCCTTATATTTGACTATCTTGGATTGGAGGATAGGCTGGGGGCTACAAAGACTGAGATGATAAATCCTCTCTAATTCCATAACTAACCTGCTCCTAAGGTTCAAAGATGCTAAAATTCTGTTTTCCAGCTGCCCTTTGGGTAAGACCTCCTTGCTAACCAAACCACTTTCAACAGACTGAAAATAAGTTGAATGTAGTTTCTGCCTAGTTATTGGGCAAACTGGGATATTCTATCATTAGGTCAGAGACCACCACCAAAAGGCAGTATTGGTGGGAAAGCATTTCAGTGCCCTTAGGATGTGTGGGCATGCACATACATTTAATTTATCGCACTTAAAAAAAATCATACTCTACCTGTTGTTTTAAATATACATTACATTTTTCACGGACATTTCCTATGTCAATCAATGTACATCATCGTTGTTGTTGAGTGCATAGTATCTGACTGAATGGATATACTCTAATTTACTTAAACATACCCCTACTAATGGACACTGAAGCTAATTTATTTTTTATTTTTAAGTTTTTTTTTTCCACTGTAAACAATTTAGTGGTATGTCTGGACCTTTTATAAAGCTAACTTATTTCTTAATAAAAATGCCTACATTGATTCCAGCTGGAAGATGTTAGTTGAATTGTCTAAACCGATAATGGATGGATTTCGGAATGTGTATTGGAGGCATAAATGTCCACTATTTACAGTTATTTCTCTTTACAACGTGGGCCTATTGTATCTCACCACATTTGGTAGCCTCTAGAACTCCTGGGATAGCTCAAATCCATTTGTTGAAATCACATTAAGTCCTTTAAAACTGGAGAGGTGGAAGTTACAGACAAGGATCTATATTCACTTTTCGAATAAACCTCAGGAGGGAACAGAAGCATAGTATAGTCCATCTTCCAAATGGTAATTCACTAATAATAGTTTGCCAGAACTTCCCTTCCTTTTAGATACAATTATTCCACTATTGTAAGAGTTTAACACATAACATCATTCCAAAACATTACTTAAGATCCAAGACTACAGTCAGATTTGGCTATGTTTATTCATCTCTTTTTCTGCCTTTCATTCTATGGGTCTACGGCTCATCTACAGATCAAGATAAATGAAATCAGTACAGATCCCAGGCTTTTAATTTACCAAATGGTATACAGTAGTCTCTTTCCACAACCAGAATGGCCAGGATTTCTCCTTTCTTCTAGATTCTAAGATCCTCAGGGACCCAGATTCTGCTTTATGCACCTGTGTAATCCCGAAGTCTAGGGCATTAGACATTCCCTAATGATTAATAAATTAGTTATCATTATACTTCAGGGTGGGCAATAAATTGTTTTTAAGGCAAGATCAGTAAAACAAATGCTAAATTAAGGAACCTGTAGTGAGAAAATATAGCTAAATGCTATTCAAATTCCCAATGATGAATCAGCAAGAAAGTTCAAGAAAACAGATGATATACAGGTAATCAGGGCTAATAACTAGGGCATTCTTTTAAGCTGCGTTATGTAAATTTAGATATTTCTCTTATCATCTAATGGAAATCTAATCAGCCAAAAGAAACTAGATGGTTAGTTAAACCACCTTATCATTTGAAATGGTAGCATTAGTTTTGAACTTTTACATAAGGATCCTGCAAACAAAAATGTGTGCATAGCTTGTGGGAAGAACAATTCAGGGATTACTCTGAACAGATGCTGGAGAATAAAGCTACCAAGCTATTTCATTCTCGTTTTTCTGCCTTCTGCGTACAGCGTATGGTTCCGAGACTGTGGAAAACTGTGTTATGAAACAGTGTGGCAACTAAAGTTTTAAAAACATAAAGATTAGGAAAAATCATGACACAAGAATAAAGAGGACAATTGAGAATAAAGAATAAAGAGGAAGAATAAATTGTTGAGGAAAACTCAACAATAAAGACAGGTGTCCTCTACCAAACGTAAAATCGATAGCTAGTGGGAAGCAGCCGCATAGCACAGGGAGACCAGCTCGGTGCTTTTTGACCACCTAGAGGGGTGGGATAGGGAGGGTGGGAGGGAGGGAGACGCAAGAGGGAGGAGATATGGGAACATATGTATATGTGTAACTGATTCAGTTTGTTATAAAGCAGAAACTAACACACCATTGTAAAGCAATTATACTCCAATAAAGATGTTAAAAAAAAAACAACAAAAAAAGACAGGTGTCCTCAACAGAACTTTGAGCTACTATGATGAAATCAACGACTGTTCTGTTTTGGCTCTCACTGACATCCTTATATAAAATACAGTCAGTGCTAAAGGTTCATCTGTGTATAATTAGCTATGTGCTGCCTTCTCTGTTATTTATCTTTCCACATGCTGAAATTCACTTCTCTAACCTGAGAATAAGACCTAAAGGTGGAGATACAATTGTTTCTTTTACCACCACTGCCCCTTAAAATAGATATTCACATAGTAAATGCCATAGGTTGATGACTGATGCATTTATATATTTCAGCAACCAATCCGTTTCTAATATTACTGTAACTCATTTTTTTTTATAAAATTCAGAAAGTAGTCTAAGGTTTACTACTTACAGTTAAAATATTTTACATGTATAGACACTTTCAATTGTTTACCTTTAACTTACATGTTTATATATTTTCAGTAATTAAGATTCTTTATACTATAGGAAAAAATACTAAAAAAAAATGTAACTAACCCCCTAACAACTTTCACAAAGTGAGAATAATCAAAATGCGTAGTTTACATGGTCTGAACTTTTGGTAGCCTCCTAATGCTGATATGAACATTTGAAAAATGTTTCAAAATACTAAGCAAAATGCTTGGTGGAACTTTGATAGTAAAACTACCTGTTTCTTAGTAGAATATTCAAAATATGAGCACTGACAAACATAACTAACCTTTAAAAATCTTTATTTAATGTGTGTTAGCTCTGTAAAATGCCCAAGTGAATACATGAGTATAGTACTTTGAGACCATACAATCATACTTATTTTACCTTTAAGGAAATAATCAGATAAATGAGTGCTGACATAAAAATGTAGCTTTTGGTAACTTTGTTAGAAAACATTATAAAATGCTAAAATGAAAACATCAAAATAGTATTTTGAAATTAGAAAATAATAACCACTCTCATTTTACCTGTAAGGAAAAGGAAGAGAGAAAAAAACCCTTCCTTCTTTACCCTCTGCTAATGGAGGTTGGGCTTTATATTTTCATTTAAGGTTCAGTGCAAACTTGCTGGCTCAGAGAATTGTATGTAATTATTAGGCCCCGAACACTGCTGTTCTTAACCCACTTAGGATAGAGTTTGGTGGTATTACGAGAAGAATCTCCAGAGGAATCTGGAATGAAAGGGGAGAGGCTAGGCTTAGGACAAACTATACTAGATTAAGGTAAGACCAGATTTTCCAGAAAGATTTGGTCTGAAATGAGCTGTTGTGAAATAAAGCAATGAACTAGTAGGAGGATTCCAGGGTTTTATGGATTGGGGCTAGTCTTGGTGCAAAATAAATCTTACAGCTCTGATGAGTGTCTTCTTGTTCCATGAATGCCAATTTAAGAACAGTAACAATGTTTATGGGCTATTTCCCCCCTCCCCCATTCAAAATGAAAATGCTCTCCTGGGTCCTTGAGGAAAATGTACTTTCTTGGAATTTAAGATAACCTACTTCAGTTAATAGTAGGATGTCAATGTGAAAAATGGCACAATTATCATGTAATGTTAAGCATTAAGAAGAGAATAAAACAGGCTGACAGAGTCTGACGGGGAGCTTCTTTAGATGGGTTTGTAGGGAAGATCATGTTAAAGAGAGTTTCAAGCTGAGACAAGCAAGATAAAAATGAAACTGTTAGTGAGGCCCTGGGAATGGTTCCTGCAAGTGCCCTAAGGGGTCATGACTCTGTAAAGTGTGAAAACAGAGGCTGGCTGTGTGGCCGTGGTGACAGGGACACTGGAGAGCTGATAAAGGGGCAGATCCCCCAGGGCTGGGAGGCCAGAGCAAGCGTTTGATTTACTCTAAGTGCAATGGGAACTCACTCTAGGGTTTTAAATAGGAGGTGATAAAATCTGATTTGCTTTATTAAAGTTCACTCTGGACCCTGTGGTAAGAATGCACTATGTGAGCGCAAGACCTGGAAGTAAGCAAGCAGGCAGGTATCTAGGCAAGAGGCAGATGGTGGCCTGGACTAGGTGCTAATTGTGGAGATGGACAGACATGGAGGGATTCGGGCTATGTCTGGAGGAAGAACCGGATTTGGGGATGAGGGAAGACCGGAATCAAGGATGATTTCTAGTTTTTTCGGCTTTAGCAGCTGGGTGGGTATTGATGCTACTTAAGAAGATGCAAAAGACTGACACAGGAGCAGGCATGATAAAGAAAAGCATGAGTTCTCTCTCTCAGATTCTGCTATAATAACCATCATTTATAATTACAAGGACAAAGTCAAATTTGATCATTTTAATTTTCCTTTTTTAGTTTTTTTTATAAACATCAGTTTATTCAATTTGAGGAAATTTTCAGTTTGAAGAAATCTTTCTCTTCTCATACTCTAGATCCTAATACTTTTCAGAGTAAACACCATCAATAATTTACTGGAACCTCTTCTGAAATTTCCTAGTACATGGTCACTAGACAGAACTTTTATACAAATGGAAGTCTGATATACATATTACCACATACTGTGTTTCATGAAAGAGTTAAGTACCTTGGCGCTCTACTGCATTATAGCTGCATAGTATTTCAGTGTGTGGGTGTACCGTGACTTATTCAATCATTTGTCTCTGTTCTCAAGTTTTGCTATTATAAACAATGTTGCAGGGGCTTCCCTGGTGGCGCAGTGGTTGAGAGTCCGCCTGCCGATGCAGGGGACACGGGTTCGTGCCCCGGTCCGGGAGGATCCCACATGCCGCGGAGCGGCTGGGCCCGTGAGCCATTGCCGCTGAGCCTGCGCGTCCGGAGCCTGTGCTCCACAACGGGAGAAGCCACAACAGTGAGAGGCCCACGTACCGCAAAAAAAAAAAAAAAAAAAAACAATGTTGCACATTCATGAGTAGGTCTCTAGGATAAAATCCTACTAGTGGAATTTCCAGGTCATAAAGTATGTATTAAAATTTAATAAACACCATCCAATTACCTTCTAACGAGTTTGTGTGCAAACACAAACTGAGTGTGCATGAGAACATTCTAGCTACTAACTCTGGGTATTTATCAAATTTTTAAAACTTGGTGAGTTTGCTAGGTGAAAAATAACATCCTATTTTAAATAACATGCTATTTTAATTTGTATTTATTTATGAGCTTCTGATGTTCAATGGCCAATGTGCATCTTTTTCTGAGAAGTACATGTTTATGAAACTGTCTCATTTATGTATTGGTGTTACTGTCTCTCCCACTTCTATTACTTTTTATAAATTAAAAAAATTATATAAGTAATGTATACACATTGTTATAAATGAAACAATGTAAAGATGAACTGAGAAACGGCTAAATATTGAATCTCTACCCCCTTGTAATGTCTCTCACCTGTAAATCCTAGTTAACCAATGTTTTCCACCCATATGCATACAAACATACAGATATATATCTATATAGATATATATCTCAAGGATTTGTTCTTTCCAATAAAATATATTATATTATATACATTACTTTTGTAAGGTACCTGTCTCAATTAATAGCTCATCACAGACACTTTCTAGCATAATCATTTTTAACAGCTACATAATAATATTCCATAAAATGGATAATCACATGTCATTAAGCCAATCCTCTACTGATAAACAGGTAGATCTCTTCTAATTTTTAAATACTATAGTTATGCTATATTAACCATCCATATTCATACTAATGCTTTTAGAAAGAGCTTTTTATACATTAAGAAAACTTGCCGTTTATCCATCATGTGTTTTGCCAATTTTTTCCCAAGTTGCTGTTTGTCATTTGATTTTAGCCATTTTTTGCAGCTATATTAATTTTTATTTGGTAAAAATTTCCAATTTTTTCCCTATATATGTTCGGGGTTCTGTGTCCTATTTACAAAGTCTTCTCCTCTCACCCAAGATTATGCTTTAAAAATCCTGAAAATCTGGGCAATAACTTCTTCTTTTAAAAGTTAGATTCAACAGTGAAAATCAAAGTATTATTGTATATAAGTAAGCATAAAATTTACATTTTTAACTATAAGTATTTTGTTTCTCAAGTCATGTAACACTTTTAAAAAAACTGTATTAGGCACACCTGTTCAATAGCTTAGCTAATTATAGCTGTTGAATATTTAAGTACTCTAAAGTTAATTTCTCTCAGTATTTCTTTCTGATCCTACTGCAAAGTTACTGATTTATTTCTTCCCTGTAGAGATTTAATAGTTTCATCAATATTTCCCCATTAATGGAGGAGAAAAAAAGTTGCATTTAAACAATAATGGAGAATATTTTATCCAAAAAGACAACAGAGAGGCTACAGGTAAATCAGAGAACGGGCTGCATAATCTTTAAAGATTATTTATGCATTTAGAGACTTTTTAGGTGTGACCTTGGGCAAGTCCTTTAAACTCTCTAAGGCATCCATCTCCTGATCTTTAAAACAAAGTAACACCTATGCAACCCACCTCCTACTATTTTAGCGGGATCAAATGGGATAATACACATGAAAGTGCTTTGAAAATATAAAGAGTTTAGTCCAGAAAAGTATTTTTATCTTTTGCATTAAGCAACTGACATTTAGCTAACCAAAAGAAATCTGGTTTTGGTTTTTTTCTCTTCAATGTTAGAGATATCTGCTCAATAAAAATAAATTAACCAAATGTTCACTTGGAGGTAGAAATTATAATGCAAGTAATAAGGAAACAAAGTAAGGCATTGCCAAGTTTTAAAAGTGTAACAAATTGCTACCATTAACAGCCAACTTCCTTAAAGCAATTTAATTGCTGTAAAGCTACCAAATATGCAGCACTTTAAGAAAGCTCTTACATGTCTTTCAAGTCCTCTAGAAAAAGGTAATTCAAAAAATATTCCTAGGGACTTCCCTAGCGGTGCAGTGGTTAAGAATCTGCCTGCCAATACAGGGCACACGGGTTTGGTTCAATCCCTGGTCTGGGAAGATCCCACATGCCGCAGAGCAACTAAGCCCGTGCGCCACAACTACTGAGTCCGCATGCCACAACTACTGAAGCCCACGCTCCTAGAGCCCGTGCTCCGCAACAAGAGAAGCCACCGCAATGGGAGGCCCGCGCACCTCAATGAAGAGTAGCCCACACTCGACGCAACTAGAGAAAGCCTGTGTGCAGCAACGAAGACCCAAGGCAGCCAAAAACAAATAAATTAATTTTAAAAAATCCTAGTAGTAAGAGACAGCTGCACAGACTGATGACATATTAATCAGGAAGAATATGAAAATCCTGCCCAGGGATTCCCCTCCCCCTCTCCCCATCCTAGCCAAAGGTAAGAAATCTTAATTTGTTCTGGACAGGTACAGTATATCCTTTCTTCAAGGTGGCTAAATAATCAACTATGAGTCTTTAATGCATCATCATTTAAAAAATTCACATACTTATAAATATCCATATACATAGCAAATTATTAAAGATTGTTCTCGTAAATTATCCCCTGCTGAAAGAGGACTTAACACAACAACATCCATTTTAGAATGATTTCCAAAAGGCTATCACAGAAATCTTTCTTAGGCTCAAACTTGATCATTATGCCAACTACTTTACTACAGTAAATATCTAATGTTTGTAAAGGACAGTATGATTTCCAGAGCTGCTGATCCAATCAACTGTGAACCAATGGGTTAAACCCAATAGGAAGTTTAAAGCTTAATTCTAAAGGGTAAAGAGTTGGTAACTCAAAAATGTATTTTACTTGGCAAGTTTGAGTAGACATTGTTGTAAATAATTTCTTGAAATTAACCTAAATTTTAAATTTAATTAAGCTCTTTTTTTTGGCTTTGCTGTGTCTTCGTTGCTGCACGTGGGCTTTCTCTGGTTGCTGCACGCGGGGGCTACTCTTCATAGGGGTGCACGGGCTTCTCATTGTGGTGGTTTCTCTTGTTGTGGAGCACGGGCTCAGTAGTTGCAGCACGTGGGCCCCAGAGCGCGTGGGCTTCAGTAGTTGTGGCGCATGAGCTTAGTTGCCCCCGGCATGTGGGATCTTCCCAGACCAGGGATCAAACCCCTGTCCCCTGCATTGGCAGGTGGATTCTTAACCATTGGACCACCAGGGAAGTCCTAAACTTACATTCATATAAGGTCTTGTTTGCAAGGGAAATAGTTTAAATTTCATTCTTGTTAGAATTACCTATAAATAATGAAGCAATGTAATAACCAATGTCAAAAATAATAGTCCTTCACAGACTTATTGGTAATTTACACTTTAAAAATAGGCAATGGGTGCCTCTTTTAGATGAGAGCATGACAGGTAGGAGGTTGTTTATATA
Organism: Mesoplodon mirus; assembly: GCF_964341445.2. Taxonomy (NCBI): domain Eukaryota; kingdom Metazoa; phylum Chordata; class Mammalia; order Artiodactyla; family Ziphiidae; genus Mesoplodon; species Mesoplodon mirus. Next base: position 41,507,594 of record NC_138986.1, on the reverse strand, counting down.
ATTCAATTAATCTTCTTAACAACTGCATAGGTAATATTACCTTACTATTTAACAAAGGAAATTGGGATTTAGCAAGGTTAGGTGACTTCCCTAAGGTCTTCAGTTAAATGGCAGGAATGGGGTGGGGTTCCATGCTAGGTCTACTTCTTGAATGTGAGCTCTAACTCTTTTCACATACTACATCATGCCACTCTTCATGCTGCTAAATATGGTAGGGCCATGAAAATAAGCCAACTACCTGAGTCTAGGAGAGCAAAAGGAATTTATTAGCAGTGAAAACTGAGAAACGACCAATCAGTATTCATTATTTGAAACAAGATGCTGTTTTAAAAAAGAAGAAAATAATATATATATGACTGACTCATAATATACTTTTTAAAAAAAATAAAACTCCCCAGTGCAAACATGCTATAGAGATAACAAGAAAAATGATGCTGAAATCTTGCAACAAAATAAAGCAAGTTCAGTTTTTTAATGTCCCCAAAATGAACTCTAAATGTCCAGGTCAACAATAGTTACTAGATACACACAAGCCTAATGCTTTACCAAAATCTGAAAAGTCTTCTGGGCATGAAAAATTATTTTTCTATTTTTTTTAGGATCCAGTTCTTAATGGTAATTTAGGGACATATTCTCCTATAATGTATTTTTTTGTTAGATATGTTTCAAAATATTAAAAAGCATTAAAAAAGTAAAGTTTGGGCCTCCCTGGTGGCGCAGTGGTTGAGAGTCCGCCTGCCGATGCAGGGGATACGGGTTCGTGCCCCGGTCTGGGAGGATCCCATGTGCCGCGGAGCGGCTGGGCCCGTGAGCCATGGCCGCTGGGCCTGCGCGTCCGGAGCCTGCGCGTCCGGAGCCTGTGCTCCGCAACGGGAGAGGCCACAACAGTGAGAGGCCCGCGTACAGCAAAAAAAAAAAAAAAAAAAAAAAAAAAAAAGTAAAGTTTTACTTCCAATTTCTACCTCATCTTCTCTTTTCCTATTCCCTCTTCCCACAGAGAATCATTATTGTCTCTTGAATCACTTTTCAAAGATAAATTTTTTGCCTATGCTAACTAATATGAATAAATATCCATCCCTTTTTATATAAATAGCAGACTAAACACTGTTAAGACCATATTCTTGTTTCATATTTAGAATATTCACAGATCTACTTTTATAAACTGTATTTTTAATAAAAAAAATTCAAATACATAGACCAAGTAAAGCAAAAGTTCAGTAAACACCTAGATTTACCCATATACCCACCACTTAGATTTAATAACTAGTTAATATTTATATTGCCATATTTGCTTCATCTCCATACCTATATGTAAGCATATTAGTATTCTTTTGAGGAATTATCATTAATATTTTTTTAACATCTTTATTGGAATATAATTGCTTTAACAACGCTGTGTTAGTTTCTGCTGTATAACAAAGTGAATCAGCTATACATATACATATATCCCCATATCTCCTCCCTCTTGCGTCTCCCTCCCACCCTCCCTATCCCACCCCTCTAGGTGGTCACAAAGCACCAAGCTGATCTCCTTGTGCTATGCAGCTGCTTGCCACTAGCTATCTGTTTTACATTTGGTAGTGTATATATGTCCATGCCACTCTCTCACTTCATCCCAGCTTCCCCTTCCCTCTCCCCATGTCCTCAAGTCCATTCTCTACCTCGGCATCTTTATTCCTGTCCTGTCCCTAGGTTCTTCAGAACCATTTTTTTTTTTTTAGATTCCATATATATGTGTTAGCATATGGTATTTGTTTTTCTCTTTCTGACTTACTTCCCTCTGTATGACAGTCTCTAGGTCCATCCGCCTCACTACAAATAACTCAATTTCATTTCTTTTTATGGCTGAGTAATATTCCATTGTATATATGTGCCACATTTCTTTATCCATTGAGGAATTATTTTAATGAAATTATAGATATCTACTCATGAAATATTTCAGTATTCATCTCCAAAGAATAGGGACATTTTCCTATATAACCACAATATCATATGGCACCAAAGAACATTAATAATTTCTTCAAATCATGTAATACCTAGTCATTATCCAATCTCATCAACCAACTGACCTCAAAATGTAAAGAACCATTATTATTATTATTTTTTTTTGCGGTACATGGGCCTCTCACTGTTGTGGTCTCTCCCATTGCGGAGCACAGGCTCCAGACGCGCAGGCGCAGCGGCCATGGCTCACGGGCCCAGCCGCTCTGCGGCACGTGGGATCTTCCCGGACCGGGGCACGAACCTGCATCCCCTGCATCGTCAGGCGGACTCTCAACCACTGCGCCACCAGGGAAGCCCCAAGAACCATTATTTTTTACAGAGCTCTTTTTGGCTGTAGTACTGCTGGCATAAGAGAAATAGTACAGGCTTCATCTAATACCAGAAGTTTACAATGTTTATTTTTCATTTTGGTTGTTGTCACTTTATTTTTATTAGCACCTTTCATCTCTATCAAAAAAATACTGTCTAAACTTTACTTTGACATTGGCATAGGAAACTTTCCTCACCATGTTTAGCTTTCCACAGTTTGACATGCACAAAATTGCCCCAAAACTGTTATTTATATAATTATAGCTAACATCCTGAGCAGAGTTAGGAAATGGAGAGGAGAAAGTCCAGCTCCCCTTGTGGCAGAATCTTTCTTCTCTCTGTTCCACAAACTCTCTACTCACTGACCTTGCCAGGACTCTATCTAGTATTCTCAATTTATTATTTAAAATGAAGGGATATCAGTGGTGGTGATGGCTGCACAGCTCTGTGAATATACTAAAAACCTTTGAACTGTACACTTTAAATGGGTGAACTGTATGGTATATGAATTATATCTCAATAATGCAATTTTAAAAAGAGAAGAGAGGGAATACATATAAAACTCATTCTAAAATACCTTAGAATTAGTTCCCTAAAGTGAAATTTAAAAATTTTCTATGTATTCTTAGCATTGAAAAAAAAAAGCCTAATAATTAAACTAAATGAACTAAAGTTCCTATTTATTCTACTATTTTGATTATGTAACCATATTACAACTGTGACTCTTGCAAATGTAAGTATAGTATGTGGAGACAGTTTTTTAAAAAGTATAGTCAGGAATAATTTTTGCTTTATAAAAACCAAATAATCCTTTAAGTAAAAAAAAAAACTCATAATAAATTTAAAGTTATGTGACTTGAAGGGAAATAAGTAACCTCATTTTCATAGGTAACACTGACAACTGGTACAACCATTCTGCAGGGGTGTTTGCTAAAATATATCAAAAATATTAATAATATTCAGACTCACTAATTTAATAATTCCATTTTCCAGAAATTATCCTTAAGAAATAATTTAATTCTATTACCAAGTATAAACACTTATATTTCCAAGTATAAATAAATGACTTGTACATTAGGGTATTATAATGTAAGACTGAAAAGAGCTTGGCTATCTAACAATAGTAGAAAGTTTTAAAATTCTGGCCCATTTAGATCTTATAGTATGCAGCCATGTTGTAAGAAAATGTTTAACAACATGGAGGATTCTTTCTAATATTTTTTAAAAAATGAAGGGACTTCTGACTTCCAGTAATGGTGAAGGGAATTGGTTGGAAATCCTCCAGTAAGTAACAATTATAAAATCAGGTATCTATCTATCTATCTACCTTTTAAAAGCACTAGAAAGTGACCAAAATCAGGCTTAATCTAAAAAAAAAGCACAGACCACTGAAAGACAGCCACTGCAATGAGTTAGAGTTCGAGTTAGTGACTTTTCCCCTGATCTCACAAAATTTCAATCTTACTTTAGACAGAGTTAAAGGTTGGCAGAGTAGCTGAAAATGTATGTGTGTGTGTGTGTGTGTGTGTGTGTTTGTGGTGGGGGGGGAGGGGTAGTCCATAGAAGCCATAGAAGGAGTGGGACTAAAAATCTGAGTATACTCTCTGCCCAAATCCCTGGAGGACCACTAAATAAGATACCATTGGGTCACGAGGAAAACAGCTGACAGAAACCAGAGGAACACTTACCTGTGAAAGGCAGAACTGCACCCTATGAGATTTGTGAGTTTGCGGCTTTGTCTGACTCAGGTTACTCCTGAATCCAGGCCTAACTCAGAAGGCAGAAAGCTAAAGCCTTACTGATTTCAAGTGTAAGAGGACAGAGCTTGCTAATGCTACCACAAACTTTGCCCCAAACCTTGACAGAATGCTAAACTGCACAGGTATAAGAAAGTTCCCCAGGAGGCCAGATTAAAAACAATAGCTGGAAGCTAAAAGAACTGAGCTTTTGCACACTGCAGGGGAGGCGGAGCTTATGGTTTGAACCCAAAGGAGCGAACTGCTTACTAAACAACAAAATCATCCTCAGAAGAACACAGAACATCAAAGGTTGCCAAACATATCCACAATATCTAGTTTTTAACCAAAAATGACTAGATATGCAAAGAAACAGGAAAGCGTGACTCATACTCAGGAAGAAGGACAGTTAAACAGAAACTGACTCTGAATGGATCTAGAGGCTGGATTTAGCAATGACTCCAAAGCAACTACTTAAATACATTCAAAGAATTAAAGTGGAACTTGCCAAAGAAGTGGGCAGAATAAACAGTAAACTTGAAGCTATTAATAAAAATGATCACATCTGAAGAACAGAAAGAAGACAGTTTAAACATAATGAATAGAGCTTCAGAGTCCTGAGGAGAACATTTAGAACCTTTCACAACAGAAGTGTAACTGAAATTCCAGGAGAGAAGGAGAAAGAGGTGAAAAAAATATCTGAAGAAATAATGGTTGAAAACTTCCCAACTTTTCTGAAAAGCATGAATTTGTTAATCTAAAAAATGCAGTAAACACAAGCAGGATAAATACAAAGACGCCCACACCTAGCTAGGTATATTAGAGTCAAACTTCTGATAGCCAAAGATAATGAGAAAAATTTGAAAACAGCCAGAAAATAAACAGCAAATCACATACAGGGAAATAATGACAAGGTAACGGCTGACTTATCAGAATCAATGGAAGTTACAAGCTGAAGGAATGACATATTCAGAATGTTGATAAAAGATCTGAAAACTAAAAATTCTGTATCTGATGAAACCTTCCTCCAAAGGTAAAAGGGAAATAGGTATTTTCAGATAAGCAAGAAACTGAGATTGTTTGTTACCAGTAGCAAACAAACAAACAAAAAAAACTAATACTAATACTCAGTAAATACAAAGGGCCAACTACACGATGCCATTTTATTTTATACAGGGGACGTGAGCATCCTTGGATTTTGGTATCTGAGGGGGTCCTGAAACATATCCCTCTCGGATACCAAGGGCTGACTGTTTACAGTTGTAAAGTTCCTGTATTTTACCTGAAATAGAATATTAACTCAAAGTAGATTGTAATCCTTAGGACAACTATACATTGTATCTAGATATATAGATTATATACCAATATGTAAAAATACATGTTCTTATTTAATAATACAGGAAAGGAGAAAAAGAGGGACAGCAGGCAGCATGAGCTTCATAGGTACATCAGTTCCTTTGCCTTCACATCACACAGGGGTGAGGCACAGCGACCTGGGTGGACGCTACACATGTGGTTGCTTTGTATTACAGTCGAGGAACCTTAATCTTTTAAAGGAGCTGCTAACAAGCTTGCCCAACTTTTGCTCCAGGACGGGGCATTATCTTTATTATCTTGGACAGCAAAAACCCCCAACAAAACAATACAAAACAGAACTGCCACTGCCCTACAAGCCATGTTAGATAGTTTATCTTCGGAGGCTGTTTAAAACATATTTGAAAAGAGAGTCAGGAACAAAAACTGGTATGATTCAACAATTTCACTCCTAGGTATTTACCCTAAGAGGACCGAATACATAACATGTCCACATAAAAACTTGAACTTTTCATAAACAGCTTTATCCATGATGACCAAATTTTGGAAATAACACAAATGTCCATAAACAAAAGAATGGATAAGCCATGGTATATCCGTAAAATAAAGTATTATTCAGCAATCAGAAGGAATTAACTATTATACACAGAAAAATATTAATGAGCCTCAAACACTATGCTGTATGAAAGAAACCAGAAAAGAGCATTTACTGTACGATTCCCTTTGTATAAAATTCTAGAAAGGGCAAAAGTCATCTATGGTGACAGCAACGTATCAGTGGTTGCTGGGAGTCAGATGAAGGGGAATGATGACTGCAAAGGTCACAAGCAAAGTTTGGTGAGTGATGAAATGCTGTATACCTGATTGTGGTGGTTACAAAGTATATGTTAATATATTTGTCAAAATTCATTGAAATTTACACTTAAAATGGGTGCATTTTTGCCTGTAAATTGTATCTCAATAAAGTAGATGAAAAGGAAAAAAAAAGCATGGGAAAAAAGTATATGATTTCATTGTTGACTCCTTGAAAATGAGCATTGAATGATATATAAAGTGTTTACATGGGATTAAAATTGTGAGTGATTATTTTCTTCTTTTTGTTTTCTACATTTTCATATTTTCTCCAATTAATGTAGTTTCTTTTATAATAAGAGAAAAAGAAATTATAAATTTTATTAAAAACAATAGCTTACCAAAGACTATTTTACTCATTAAAATTATTTAAAAATTTGACATCTAGAGAAAAATACACCCACAGTATTTCATTGCTCTACACTGATGCTTAGAAAACCAAACATTTTCTAAATATGCAAAATACCTACTGGAGTGAAAAAGGAGACAAGAAAAAACTGCTTGATTTTCTAGCTCTTAGGTTAACATATTCAACTGAATGCTAAACAATGTTGGAATACTAAACTTACTAGACTTGCATAAGTGACATGGTTCAGAGAGACCCTTGTAATATAGCTTTGTGGTAATTACTTTTTGATTGTTCACCAGCATATTTATTCCTTGATAACTTAATTGAAGAAAGTTTTACCGTTAGTCCAGAAGCAAAGAATCTGATTAACTTCATTCTAACCCTACTAGTATTTAATGTGTTTATGATGAATCCAAAGCTTTGGTCAATAAAAATGATCACACTTTGCAAATATCATGATATTATCATATTGACTTAGGATTTTCTTTAATATATATTGATAATTCCGAAACATTTTTTAATGATTCTTTTAACAATTTTTTTTTTTTTTTTGCTGAGAAACTCAACCATCTTGACTGGCCATTCAAAAATGCATAATGGAATAAATTGTTAGCACACGAAAGGTACCTGTAATTCAGAAAAATAAGAGTTCTGTAACTATACACCTTAACTTTGTCTTACAAAATAAAATAAGTCAGACTTTTTTGGGAAGCTCAGACTCTTAGGAAACTAATTGCTAAACTACTGTCTTAGTAACAGGATTATTGGAAATTGAGAATGAATCTAAAAAACTTTAAAAAACAAACATGGAGGCAATACTAAATTTTTTCTGAATAGAAATACAGATGCTTTGCTTGTCCACAGATGAAAATGAATAGTTATAGTTTGTGTCAATCTTATACCTTTTAAAAATTACAAAATATAGAAATAAAAAGTGTGGGCCCTCATACTGACCTATAACAAAGCATCACAGAGTAACTATGTATAACTCTACCACTACTCCTGCTACTTAACCTTCAGATTTCAAACCTCTCACTGAGGGCAAACATGTAAGTTTGCTCTTCTGCAATTAAAAAGAATCATAAAAATAAGCAATAATGCTAATTTTCTACAGTGGGTACTTTTTGAGATTAAGATTTCATATTGCTAAACACATGGTATTCTCATTAGTAACTAACATAAATGAATAATACATGACATCTCAGTTCATTTTCAAATATATTCCTCACAATAAGTTTATTACTAGAATAATGATATATTTACTAAGATGACTTCCTTGGAGGACACATAACAACATTCATCTGAACCAGTAATTTATGAAACTGTATTCTGGAGACAAGAAATGTAGATCAGAAATGGCAATAGTTGTTCTGGCTAAAAGAGGTTCCACGTGAAAGAAGTCTGGAAAACAGTGTTGTGAAAAAGCTCTATACCAGAGATTAGCAATGCACTCTGCACTTTGACACTGGCCAGTTAATTGCTCTGAGAAGCCTACAGTGAGGAAACCTTTGTAACCCAGTGTTCACATTTACCTCCAGGGCTATTTTCTTTCCATAGATCACCTATTAATATCTCATGGACGTAATATTCTATGAAACACAACTTGGGAAATATAACTTATCTATAAATTCTGCTATGCTGGTTTAAAAAATATATATTTCACAAATGCTGTTGAGTTGCAAGCATTTTTTTTTTTTTTTTTGCAGTACGCGGGCCTCTCACTGTTGTGGCCTCTCCTGTTGGGGAGCACAGGCTCCGGACGCGCAGGCTCAGTGGCCATTGCTCACGGGCCCAGCCGCTCCGCGGCATGTGGGATCCTCCCGGACCGGGGCACGAACCCGTGTCCCCTGCATCGGCAGGCGGACTCTCAACCACTGCGCCACCAGGGAAGCCCTGCAAGCATTTTTGATTGATAATCAACAGCACACACTTACGTCCTATGAGGATAAGTGCTTTACCAATACAAGAGTAGAATGCTACATCTTTCATGAACCTTTCTCTTATTTTTCTGCAGTGCTACTTCCTCTGTCACATTCTCAACTAATGTAATGCCCTCTTCTCTATCTATTTTAAACATATATAAAATAAACTGATAAAGATATGCTGCATACCTGTACTTTCTGAGTTCAGGATTTTCATGGTGGGACTCATCTCAAGCTGTAGCAATTTTGAACCTGAATCCATTTTACATGCTGTTCTCTTCTCTAAATTAAATGATCAGGTTCATTTTTTCAGTCTTCAGTTTTGACTAACCAAAACAAGTAAACAGAACTGAAAAATACAAACTTGCTACTAGTATAAATCACAGGCTTTGGGCTTCCCTGGTGGCGCAGTGGTTGGGAGTCCGCCTGCCGATGCAGGGGACACGGGTTCGTGCCCCGGTCCGGGAAGATCCCACATGCCGCGGAGCGGCTGGGCCCGTGAGCCATGGCCGCTGGGCCTGCGCATCCGGAGCCTGTGCTCCTCAACGGGAGAGGCCACAGCAGTGAGAGGCCCGCGTACCGCAAAAAAAACAAAACAAAACAAAAAACACAGGCTTTTTCTCCTAAGTTAGGTCTTTTTTTGGTAGCAGTCCCTTGTCAAACAATCTGATTTCAGAGATCATTTCAACTGAATGGAAATCTTAGAGGTTGCTGCTTGATGGCTAAACCAGTGACAGAAGACCAAATTTAAAACTGGACCCAGCATTTTGAGGACCTAATTGACTGTGAACTTCCACATGCAGGACTTCATAGGCTTGTGTTCTGGGGAAAAGTTAAATATGAAAGAAGTAAACTACAGAGATCTAAAATCATCAGCTCCTGAGAGTGGGCATGATTTGGTCGTATGTTTTTTGGCTTTCGAGACAGGGATGAGCAGTAAACCTAACTCAGCTAAACTGAAGCCCGATCACGTTGCTCATGCTGCTTAAAATCTTCAATGACTTCCCACTGACATCAAAAGAGCTATGAAACTCCTAACAGGAGTCTGTTCTTGCTCCTCTCCAGATGATGCTCCGGGCTCCCGGCAGCCTTGCCTTTGTTCTGCATCTCAGCCTTACCCTGCTCCTTTCTGACACAGAAATTCTCCTTCATGGGCCCCACTGCCTGGATAGTCCACTCTTTCCTCTTCACCTAGGTCTCATCTACACATCCCCTTGATCTCACCTTGAAAATCACTTCTTCAGGACAGCTGTCTCTGCCCTCCCTGAGATTTGATATGTTTTTGTGATTAATTAATGTCTGTCTCTCCCATAGACTGTAAATTCCATAAGAGTCACCAAGAAAGTGTTTGTGTTTACCAGTTTATCGCCGGCACCTAGCCCAGGATCTAGAATGAGGAGGGTGGTCACCTGATGACTGCTGAATAAGTGAGCAGGTTCCTTTAACTCACTGCAATGGAAGCACAGGTCTAGTTCCCAGACCATTTTCCCGGAGCAGCTTCTCTGTGCCAGCACTTCCCCTATTTAATATAACTGCAGCAACTACGACAAATATATAACTGGACCTCAGATAACAAGCACAGAATATGTCTTGGACCACACGTTCCTTCTGCTGATTCTACAATTCTATGCTTGCTCTACACCAGTCTATTTGCTTTCTTGTCTTGCCAAAGTATTACTGAAACTTGTTTTACCCTATCATTAACCCTTGAAACAGCTTATCAAAATGCTCATGAAAAGTACACTCTTATTGGGTAAAGAAATAAAGCTGTATTTTTGAGTCTTAAACTATTTTTCACACAAAAGGAATCTACCCAGAGTTTAAAAGGCAAAGGCTGGGACTTGCCTGGTGTTCCAGTGGTTAAGAATCCACCTTCAAATGCAGGGAACGTGGGTTCAATCCCAGGTTGGGGAACTAAGATTCCACATGCTGTGGGGCAACTAAGCCCATGTGCCGCAACTACTGAGCCTGCACACTCTACAGCCAGTGCGCCACAACTAGAGAAGCCTGCGTGCTGTAAGGAAAGATCCCGTGTGCCGCAACTAAGACCCGACACAGCCAAATAAATAAATAAATATTAAAAAAAAAAAAGGCAAAGGCAAGAGAAATGTACTGTTGGGCCATGGTCTGGGCAGTAGGCCGGTGATTAATGGGGAGTATCTGACACACTGCACTGTGATATTCCACTTTTATCATTCCAGATACAATGGACCAAAGATTCATGCATTTACATATTCTTAATTGAACTTACTTTCTACCTCATCTTCTAATTAAAATGCTTTCATACTAGAAAATTATGAAGATGTTTTCCCAAAGTGTTCTCTCTACCTTTAAAATCAGCCTACCTGAACCAAACATCTTCCATCCCATTCTTCTTATATCCTTCTTAAATTATCCAGATATAATTTAAATCCTTCCTATGATTCACACGTTTGGAAGTCTTGTTTTCTTATCATGCCAGAATAAGAGAATCTAAACGTTGTTTAGATAAATCACTGGACTTGGTATACCAGTTTTCAAGGTTTAGATGATGGGGGAGCCTCAACCTCTTCTCTAGGTATGTAAAACAGGAAAAAGGGCAAAAGATGGAACACCAGTTTGTTACATATATACAATGGAATATTACTCAGCCATAAAAAAGAATGAAATAATGCCATTTGCAGTGATATGGATGGACCTAGAGACTGTCATACTGAGTGAAGTAAGTCAAAGACAAATACCATATGATATTGCTTTTATGTGGAATCTAAAAAAATGATACAAATGAATTTATTTACAAAACAGAAATAGAGTCACAGATGTAGAAAACAAATTTATGGTTACTAGGGGGGAAGGGGAAGGGAGGGATACATTGGGAGATTGGGATTGACATATACACTCTAATATATATAAAATAGATAACTAATAAGGACATACTGTATAGCACAGGGAACACTATTCAATACTCTGTAATGACCTATATGGGAAAACAATCTAAAAAAGAGTGGATATATGTATATGTATAACTGATTTACTTTGCTGTACACCTGAAACTAACACATTGTAAATCAACTATATTCCAATAAAAATTAAAAAAAAAAGAAACACCACTTTGTAAAAAGCTGCCTACATTACTTTTCACTACAAATTAATGCCATTATTTACACAACAGAGATTGACTAGAAAGACAGTTTTGCTAATTATACCTCTATGCATCATTTTTTGTTTTAGAGGGGAAAAATAAATGATCACATTATTTCTTAATTCACTCAGGAGCTTTCATCTCCATGAATTCAGCACACAGTTACGCAGAACTTTTAGAAATCCCACAACTCAGTGGTATAGCTTATATTTGTAGAAGGAAACAAAATGTTGGGAGAACAAAGAAAGGAAGGTGATTAAACTTGTCTAGGGTGGGGAAGGGACAAGGTAGAGAGAAAGGAATTGAAGAAAATCTTTCACAGAATAGGTGACATAACTGGACCTTTAAAAACTGCAGACATATGATCCAGCAATCCCACTCCTGGGCATATAACTAGACAAAACTATAATTCAAAAAGATACATGCACCCCTATGTTCATAGAAGCACTATTTACAATAGCCAAGACTTGGAAACAACCTAAATGTCCATCAACAGATGAATGGATAAAGAAGATGCAGTACATATATACAATGGAATATTACTGAGCCATAAAAAAGAATGAAATAATGCCATTTGCAGCAATGTGGATGGACCTAGAGATTATCATACCAAGCGAAGTAAGTCAGAAAGAGAAAGACAAATACCGTATGATAGCACTTATATGTGGAATCTAAAATACGACACAAATGAACACATCTATGAAATAGAAACAGACTCACAGACATAGAGAACAGATGTGTTGCTGCCAAGGGGGAGGGGAGGTGGGGGAGGGATGAATTGGGAGTTTGGGATTAGCAGATGCAAACTAGTATATATAGGATGGATAAACAACAAGGTCCTACTGTATAGCACAGGGAACTATATTCAATATCCTCTGATAAACCATAATGGAAAAGAATATGAAAAGGAATATATATATATGTGTGTATAACTGAGTCACTTCACTGTACAGCAGAAATTAACATAACGTTGTTAATTTAACTGTACTTCAGTAAAGGTTTTTTTTTAAATGGCAGAGTTTTGTTGGGGGTATAAGAGGGCCCTTCCAGGCAAAGGGGCTGAATGAATATGCATGAACATGGGGGCTTGAGAGCACAATGCCTATTTGAAGAAAAGCCCTATAGCTCTTGGGAAGCTGTTAAAGATTCTTGACTAAGGGGAGAAAGTGTGGAGAGCAGAAGGATAATGTTTTGAGAACATTACTCTAGCTATAATAGATACATGCATGTAGTCAAATTGGAGGGTAGAGGAGGCGGCCGGGAGACTATTTCCAAAGCTACTGCTCTAGACCAGAACTGAACTGACAGGGGCTAGAACCCGGGGATGAAATGAGAATGGGAAAGAAGCCTGGCTGTGAGAGGAGTCAGAAATATTATGGGAATGAAATACATAGGATCTGATGACAGACTAGCTATCAGGAAAAGTATGTCAAAATGTCCTCGGGATGAACTGAGGTTACTGGTGTAACAAAAGGTCAGTCTGGAAGGGACACTGGTTTGGGGATTAAACTCATGCAGATGACTTTTGACAGGTTCAGTTTAGGAGCTATCTGGCACTCAGCAGGATATAGGGAGTACATTCTGTAGTGAGGACTGGGTTAGAGATTTGGATTAAAGGGTGGTTACTGCCACAAATGTAGGACCTAACAGTAGAATACCCAGATGTTTCTATCTAGAGAGGCTCATAGGAGAATATCTTAACATCTCTGCAGAGTGGGGAGGATGAGGTGTGGATAAGTAGGTTGTGTGAAAGATGAAGAGAGAAGGATTGATGCCTTGAAAAGTCAAGACAAGACAAGAGAGGATACAAAGGCCTCTCTCACTGCACTGAGGGCCTGGCCGCGGTACTAAAGGAAGCAGGGGGAGAGTGAACCACAGAAAAACGCTTTCACTCTTTTCTATACCACTAAGACTCTTAAATGAATACAGTTTCAAATTTTGATCACTTTGACATTATCACAAAGGTAAGGAGAAAATACAGAAGTAGAAGAGTAACTAAGATGGTAGGAAAGAAGAAAAATTGTTTCTAACAAAAAAGGTTTAAAAGAATTCATGTTCTACATGAAAGGCTTAAAAATATAATCTGTAATTTTTATCAAAGTGTCTGTTTTTCATTTGATCCTACTTGCAAAATAAATCTTTTTTTTTTTTTCCCAAAAAAAGAAGAAAAAGGAATTCAGGTTCTTTATTCTAAAAGAGAGAATACAGGGAAGATTTACATAATCCTAGCGCTTTCACCCAGATAAGAAAGATGCTATGCACATAATTTTCCATTTTTAACTCTTTAGAAAGGAGAGTCTATTTGTTTACATTTATTTTTATCTTTAAATAGTGAAAGTGGGTTTAACAAAAGGTATAGTTCTAACCGAAGGGTACTGGTGAAATTTCATTCTGGGAGGGATGTGGAATTCAACCATACTCATTTAAAACACTTTTAATAACCTGGAAGTGCTGAATGATCGATATAGTACAAAGAGGCAAACATGTGTGATAGCCTATAATGGCAATAAAATATTAGGACAGTTTTCTCTTCCCTGTTTTTCTGCCAGGGATCAGAAAAAAATTTTAAGCATAAAATTATTTATTTTCATTGCAACTGTTCCAAACTATTTCAAAAGGAAATCTGAATTACAGAATTGGATACTTATGTCTGTGCCAGACTAGATTAAATCAAATTAATGAAAATTTGAAATATACATATATTTGGAACTCCTTTGTGGACTACAGAGAATTGCAGAAGCATAAGGCATTAATATTAGCTTGTCTGGCTGCTTGTAGCTTGTGCACTCATACTTCCTCTTGCTTCCCATCTCCTCCCCTTTACATCTTTTCCTTTAGGATCAACAAAATAATAAATGTATTCTGCAGCATCTTTAGTTGGAAAAGAGACCCTAGGCTTTACCGTCTTTAGAAAAACTTGAAAAGCAAGTTTATTATTCTTATAGATCTATAAATTCCAGTTTTTGAAACTTCTTTTTAAAATATAAATATGAAATCACCATCTCTTGGTCATAAGCCTCAGAAACATAGATTAGCGAATTCTGTGATTTGAAGTCCTTTGAACTAGCAAAAATTTAGGATACTAGCACTAAATATGGTGTCCATTTTAAAATACCACTCTTCCAGTATAGACTAACACCCTCAGCCATTTTACTGCATACCCAATCAATATTAAAGATTAATGTCTTTAAGCACTTTCTGACCTATTTCATCTTAAAACCACACACCTAAGAAAAGCTCTTGATCTAATTAACAACTTTTTAAGGCAAACTTCCATGGTTGGCCCACTTTAAAGTGGAGAAAATTAATACCACAAGATTATGTAGTCTTATAATATTTATATCTAGTTAAAAGTAATTTAGAACTTCCCTCGAAACCAACTTAAAAAATATTCTCAAGAGTAATCTAAACAGGATCAAAGTCCACTAAATATAATAAGACAATACGCCCATTATAAACTGCCAAATGATAAGACATTGGTCCAGGCTTGATAAAGGCAAATGACATTTAGATATTTATTGTTTATGGCAGTAGCCTATGAGACAGAATGCAAGACTCTTAATTAGAGTGCAGGAAGAAACTATCAGAGCTGCTATTTCTAAATTTTTTATCTAAAAGAAAAAAGCTTTATTAAATTAAATATTCAGATATTCACTGCTCCCCTCCCTTGGTGCTTATGTAAAAGGTTTCATATAAGACATCCAGAGGTTCCTGTAGAGACTACACAGTGAGGAGAGGTCGGCAGTGGAACCCTCACTTGTTCTACAGCTTTCAGCGACTTCGGATGTATTGGGGTTTATGAGCACAGAATGTCATTGATGTAGTTAACTTAAAAATCCAAGACCTCTACACAGTAGAAAAATTACAATATTATAACACTTTGTAAAGGGATGGAGAGTGACTACACAAATATTCTGCACTGAACAGAGATTTTTCTGATTGTCCTGAGGCAAAGTATTTAATTAAGAGTTGACATTTCACAAAAGAAATGTGTCCCTATTTGCTGATGTATTCTGGTACAAGTGGCTGTTTGTAGGATGCTACAAAAGAAAGAAAGAAAAACAGAAGAAAAGAAATAGAAAGAAAGCATGCTTAACCCATCACTTGAAGATAAAGGTAACAATTTAAGAAGAATTAAAAAAAGAAATCTGAGTTCGAAAGAAACCCAAGAAAAGATCATTTTGAAATTGGATGTTTATGAAAATATGCATGAATGTGGTTCACCTTTAAAATTCATATTTGTATCAAACTTGAGAATGGAATTTTCTATCCTGTTTTAAAATCTTCCAAAGGAAGAGTTCCAGAGGCTTTTCTTATTTTCTATTAGTTTGTAAGAAGAAATGATGATATCAGGAAAGACTGAAATTTTCTAGCAGAGTTACAAGAATATTCTTTGCATAATTAAAGAATAGGATTTAAAGCAAGCATCATGTTTTAAGAAGATCAGCCAATACCACAGTTCTCTCATCAACACAACTTTTTATCTTTTCCACCTGGACAAAATTCAAACCAAGTTTTGAAATAAACACAGAACAAGACCTTGGAATCACTTACTGTATCACAAGCATTAAAATGAAATTAAAAAAAAATACAGCTCACACTAAAAATATCATTCATTTACTCTTAATAAAATTTTATTCCTCATCTATATCTTATCCTTTTACAACTTTTTTTTTTTTTTTTGTGGTATGCGGGCCTCTCACTGTTGTGGCCTCCCCCGTTGCGGAGCACAGGCTCCGGACGCGCAGGCCCAGCGGCCATGGCTCACGGGCCCAGCCGCTCCGCGGCATATGGGACCCTCCCAGACCGGGGCACGAACCCGCATCCCCTGCATCGGCAGCGGACTCTCAACCACTGCGCCACCAGGGAGGCCCCTTTTACAATTTTTTGAGTGTTTTAAAATGATCATGACATATTAATACAGTGGTACATATATATATAATTTATAAATAAAAATACATGTTCTTGGGTAAGTGCTCAAAAATAATTTACTGATAAGACAGCAAAAACACTTAAAAACCATGGACTTGTCCTGATATAATTGTGCAGTACAAATTCTATCATGCAACTAGCTATGGTAATTGCATGTAAATAAATGGCTAAAAGTGATGCATTTATACAGTGTTAACATTAATTCTTCCTGTTAAGTTCAGGAACCATAATTTTTATACCTCATAATGAATGAAATTGCCACAATTTTAGTCCTTATTTTATGGCATCCCAATAATTTAAAAATAACCCTTCTTCAGCTGGGCAGTTCCACTGTGTACTTCCCTTTGTGTTCCAGATGATGACAATTACTGAGGCCTCTATAATGTTTCCCTTGTTTGAGGAAGACTGTGAGTTATAAACTGAACACAAAGGAGGCTTGTTAGAATTACAGATGTGTGTATACATATTATACACACACACACACATGAACACACACACTCACTTCTTTACTTGAAAATCCATTCTTCCCTCCTAACTTAAACAGAGGTGATATGGACGGCGACCACAATGATGTCGGGTTCCTGAAATTCCATAGTGACCTGCTCTTTTGCATCTAAAAGACCCCCAACTTCTCGAATTTCTAAAGACCTGTCATAAACTTTATCCTTGTAAAATTGATACTATTTATTAATCTCACTTTAACAAGTGAGGAAATCAAGGCTGAGAGAAAGAGATGTAATCACGTTATTTTTTAATATTGTTATATTCAGTAAAACGCAGCATCTTAAACACATGGTTTGATGTATTTTGAGAAATATATATGTGTTTGTCACACTATTCTTAAGGTAGTGGAAGCAGGACTTATATTCCTGTTCTTTCTGCCGCCATTTTCTTACATACTTACAATCAGCAAAGTTATAGGAATTGGCACTGTCATATTAAAAAAAGTATGGCATATCTGTAATTCAGAACTCATTTATTTTCCAAAGTCCATTTGCAGAATGCCAACCAGGTATAAAAAATCACTATGCTGACAGCAGTTTGGAAAAGAGAGAGTGGGACAGGACATTCCGTAGCTCCCTGAGGAGAGAGGGCACCAACTCAAGGGCACAAGGCATAGAAAAGCAGAGGTAAGCGAACACAAGAACGTGTAATAGTTTTGTCCAACCCATATGGACGATCATTTATAAAATCATATGCTTTAAGAGGGTTTGGCAGGTAGATTTACTGGCCTTTGAAATAAACATAATCATATTTTAAAAGAAAGAAACACAAAAAATCCAAGCTCTTTGTACAATGTACACACACATAGCCATTAGGAATGATATGCACCTTAAAACAGCTTATGCAACTTTTATTGTACTTCCAGGGAGTAGAATAGACTTATGCTTAAATTTTGGAAAACTGCTCACTGATAAAGCCATTATAGTAATTGCACTGGGTCTGTTTATTAATTTGTCACAATTAAGTCAATAACAGCTTTACTAATGTCCTATTACTTGATTAGTTTTGAAAGTGATTATCTTAAGAACTCAACTTAATTGGAAGCCTCTCAATTTACAAGGTACATTAAACTCTCAGTAGCATCTTAAGATTATTCAACATATGCAGGTCAATTACCAGTAATCACCGTTTTGTACAAATGTTCCATAGAAACTATAGCATGACATGCCAAAGAGGGAGAGTGAGAGTTAATTAATAATGCCAGACTCCAAGTGACATTTCCAGGATAAAACAGCAACATGGGCATTCATGTAAGTCTTCCTAAAACTGGGTCTGTTACTAAAAATCAAATAATGGAAAGCTAGCAACTCTACACCTTACAGATGAAGATAATTTGTCATGATTGCTAAATCACCAGATTGCACTGACTCTACTCATGCCCAGCTGCACATTAATTTCCAGATTAGTAAATTACAATTAATTCTTACTACTGCTCCATCACTTTTCTTTTTCCAGTTAATAAAAGAGACTGCAATCAATAATTGTTCATCCCAGTTTTCAGAACAGTTCAACTACAGCTATTACTACATAAGCAGGAAACACGAGTGGTTCACGTACCCAATGGGACTGTGAGGTCTTTAAAAAATTATTGGCTGCAGCATAAATATTTTATATTGACCTTCCAATTCCGACTCAAAGATTCAATGTAGTTAGTTGACTATTTACAATGATTAACAATGATAAAGGCTGAGAAAGTGCCTTGAGACCTAGGCTGGTTTTCAAACACCTATTCAAACAATTTCATAACTTTTAGATTAAACTTTATTAGATTAAACTTTATTTGAAAGGTCTGCCCCACACTAACAACGTGAGCCTGGTCTTGAGATTCATCACAGGAAAACTGATTGCTGCTTCATTAAAAACCTGGGATTGTAACTCCTTGAAAAGATTATTCCACTGCTGACCTGTAAAGGCACTGTATGAATTATGTGTTTTGACTTGTTCCTAATCTAAGTTCTTCACACAGAATACATTTCAAATTGCCAAGGCTGATTTGCCCCCAACTGTGTGAACACAGTGAACAAAGCTGAATCTGTAAAACCTTAGTTCTGTGCATTTGAAAATCTTGGGATGAAAGGCACTTTGAGTTTGTTGCATTCAAATAACTATGTGTCCTTAAACAAAATTTTCCTGGTGAGTTAACCCACTTAAACAGTGGGGATGCTATGGGGAAAGTCATGGACATATTTAACAATCCAATCCCATGGATTTCATACCAAGAATCTATCTGCCAAAAACTGAAGAGTGAGGAAGGCCTCTTAAGAGACTTCCCACACAGCACAAGTCATTTTTTAACGGCTTTAAGCAATCCTCTTGGGATAGGTTTGTCTCTCAATTGCCTACACATCACCTTTGTTACATTACTGCACTTTAATTACTCATTTGCTGTAATTGAGCCATAAAGGCAGGACCGTACGAAAATATACAAAAAATATTTTTCAATATCTAATCCATGGTTGAGCAAAATAACCAGTTTACTCTATTCACACATCACTTTTCTGCCACTCCCCTACCAGAAGCACAGCAGAAGCGGTCTGTGGCAGATGGAGATTCATGGAGAAAGAGAGTGGGTGGTGTGGAGAAGTTATGAGGACTCTTAGAGCCTCTGTTCAGAAACAGATTAGATCTGCTTCCCCCTCCAGAGAACAAAGGACACTGAAAACCCCATTTACCTGGGTATTAAGTTCAATTATGACCAGAGGAGTGGGAAGAAAGGGAACAGCTCATCTGCCCTTAGGCTCTTCAAATTCCTTCTGCCTCACAACGCATGACTAAGAAACAGCAAAGCATCCTTTGCTCAGAATTACTTGTTCCTTAAGTCTTAACAGAGGAGGCTATACACAAAGTACATTTAAATTAACTGTTGCCATCCTTATTGTCCACTTGCAATAAATAAATGCCTTTAGTTTGGTCAAGCTACTAAGTGCCTGGCATGGACGCAGTGATCGGGTAGCTTGGTGAGAGGATTAAATGATTCTGAAGAAGCTTAGGTTCTCTCTTCCTCTGGTGGAAGGATAACCTTAGCCTCTTTTCATGAGCCGTGGAATGTTCTCAGATACAAAACAGGTCACCAGCTGCTGTTAATAAAGTCGCTTTGCTTGAAGCAACATGAATGGCTTTATGGAAATAGCTCTTCTTTTTAACAGTCACCCCGAAGTCCTTAATTAAAAATGCCTTTTTTCTCCTTCTATGCTAAAATGACCCAAACTTTGCTTTCTAGTCTTACTGGATTAAAAACTATATATTGCAAGGGAAAAAAGGAGATGTAAACTCTTTTTGGGTAATTAAGGTCTGGAATTGGCTGTTTTCTAGGAGCAACAAACTGCTTAGGGATAAGTGAAAATGTTGGGTAAAAAATAAATTAATCACAGAAACAGACCCCCTAACCCCCCCACCTCCACCCCATGGATATTTGGAGTTGGCTGCCTCCCTGAGCAGCTCTGAGGTTTAAGAATCTAAACAGCTCGGATGTCTCAGTCATTTCTTCTATTACAATGGTTCTCAAAGTGTGACCCCTGAACCGGAAGCATCAATCAGCCTCTGCATCACCTGGGATCTGGTAAGAAATGCAAATTATCAAGGCTGACCAAAAATCTGCCCAATCAGAAACTCTGTGGGAGGGGCTCAGCAATAAGTGTTTTAACAAGCCCTCTAGGCAATTCTTACATACTCTAAAAAGTTGGGAACCACTGTTCTATTAAAGCTGGGTATTTTCAAACCAATTGCCTAATATAGTCCTATATTTCAAGAATTAAACTGACAATCAATGGGGAGGGAAAAGTTTTCAAAGGTAACTGAGAAGAGAAATGCAGCTATCCTTAGGATAAAAATACTAGATTCATAGCAGTGATTTTCAACCCTAGATGAATACTGGAATGGCTGAACAGGCTTAAAAAAATACCAGGACCTTACTCCAAGCCATGAAGAGTGTAGGGTAGAGAGGCAGCGATGATATTTTAAAAATGCACCAGTTATTCTAAAGCACCAGGAAGGCTAAGAATCACTGATAGAAAATAACCAGAGCAGTCAGACTCTTAATAGAAGTAGGACAGCCTAAGAACTAGAAAACAGGGCTACGTGGATGTTTCTAGCAAGACTATATATATACGCTTTCATAGACTAGGTTTGTGTCATATTAATTAAGCACTAGCTGGCATGCGGGACTTGGGAAAATAACATTACATTTTATTGCCTCATACTCTCCTTAAACCTCATGGCTTGAACAGTTCTTATTTCTAGAAGCAATAAGTCACCAATAAATATAATTTGAGAGAGGAATCTGAGTTTTGATCCTATAGGCTTATTCCAAAATAATTTAAAAAATAATATATGTTGGAGCATGAAGCCACCACAATCCTATATGGACTATGGGGATACATTCTCTCCACACTTCTAGCTGGTTCTACTAATACCATCTTCCTTCCTGACAGAGGAAAATGGGACGAGTTTGAGAATGGATTAGAAGCACTGAGTGGCTTAAAAACAGAAGATTACCATAAAAAGGCATCAAAACCAAGTCAGTTTTAGCTATGTCCTATTTTACTGTTTTATACACAAACACACACAATTTCATAATGAAAATTGAGCACAAAACCATAAATTAATAATAATAATTCCAATTTACATTTATTTCATAGCACTTTGCAATGATTAATCTTCTTTTACACATTAATTCATTAGATTTCCACAAAATTGCCTAATGAGGTCATCAGGATAGATACTATCATTGTTGTTATTTTAGTTTTACTTATGAGAAGACAAACTTAATTAAGTGAATTATCCAAGGCCAAGAGCTGTATTGACAATGTTAATAAGTAGCAGCTTTTGACCGCCTGGAGGGGTGGGATAGGAAGGGTGGGAGGGAGGGAGACGCAAGAGGGAAGGGATATGGGAACAGATGTATATGTATGACTGATTCACTTTGTTATAAAGCAGAAACTAATAAAAAAAAAGAAAAAAAAGTAGCAGCTTTAACTGTGGTAATAATATTTTGATGTCTGATATTAGTAATTTTGTGCGTGTCAGTTTTAAAACCTCAAAGTATGGTTATTTTTATTTCCAGAAGAGTATAAATAGCCAAATGAATTAAAATAGATAAAAGAGGGAAACCCAATATAATAAAGTATCCAATCAGAAAAAATAAACACATAAAGCAGGTTCACTTAAAATACTTGGAAAGACTGTAACTTCTTTTTTACTCTTCTAGAGTTGGTAGAACTTATCTTTGAATTCTTAACAGATCCATAAAACATATAAATAAAAGATAAATTGTAAGATGCAGCTCTGATTTTATATTTGGGCTATATAACTGCTACAGAACATTTTTAGGATAACTAAGTACTATTTTACTTCTTAGAATATTAGCAAATCATTAAATAAGTCCGATCTGCTCATATCAGATTTGCTTCTTGATAATTTTTATATTATTCTTATGATGTTAAAGTATAGAACTGTATTCTGCTTCATTTTAAAACATAATACACCTCTTTCAAATCTGAAACCAGGTACTTTAAAAGATGGTCAGCAAATTTAAAAATGTAGAAGTTTATATTTCAACTGTCAAGTAAATATGCAGGGAGATATATGGAAAATACTTTAAAAAAATTTAACCTAATTAGACTGTTTCATACTTTGTGTCTATTAAAACTCACCAACTATAATTTAATATTCAAGCATTTTACACCACCAAAGTATTACGAAACACAAAAAGGGGGTTTTTTACAATATACATACTACATGCTTCATACAGGATAATCTTTCACTATTAGAAAACTTTAAGCTGTGTACTATTCTTAATTAAGACCCCATTTCAGATAAAGTAAAGCAATTTGCAATTTAATTATAATAATACACACTGCAATGTAACTAATGACATAGTATGCATTTGCATTGGATAATTAGAGTAGTCGGTAAATAAAGCTTTACAAAGCAGGAAATAAAAACAGGTAAGGGAGTTGTGGTTCATTCATCTCCTTGCTTACTAATGAGAGCTAGAATAGAGATCAGTCACTTCCCAGCACGTTCCCTGATGTGCGCGATAAAATCACGTGCTGTAGACAGATCCACTAACCTAATATAACCACCAGGCAGGTGTCAGTTCAGAGAAATACACGAAGAGAAACAAGTGATAAAGCAGTATAAGCTAAAACTAACTCATAGTAAAGACAGAATAATTACTAGGAATGCCTAGACTATATGCCCTGTGATATAAATGAGTAATGGGAATATTAACTATATTATTTTAAATTAAGAACATACTTTAGAAAACCCCAAATTAGTATATATATTTTACTTAGGCTTAAATTATACCTAGAAATATGGAAGTGGTGAAATGTTTGATTTTACAAACCACAGAAGTGATTTTTCTTCTTTAGGTTGGAGAAAAAAATATGCATAGGGTCTCTTGCTAATAGTAGTAACAAGATCAGACATCAAATTTTAACATTTTCACATTAGAGAAACTGAGTTCTACCAAAATGTAATCTGTTGAATCTAGGCAATGTTTTCCTTTTAGCAGAGGTATTACATAAATTACACATCTTCATTCTACTGTCGTATCAGTGAAGCAAGCATGTTGCTCTAATCAGGTACTGTGTATAACACCCAGGTGTTTGTTCAGTCAAATTACCACTTGTTATCAACTCATAATTTCAACTAACTTACAACTTAATATAGCATCTCTTGAATTGAGAATTTGTTATAGATGGAGCAGAAGAGATAGTTATAACATTTTTTTTCTGAACAGATTTTGGGACAGACTTTCTAATGCAGGATATGAGTAAATTATTTAGGTTCTCTGCTATTCTCAGTTTGCACAAATACTGAAATCTAATTTGGCTTATTGGTGTTTTGGCTCCAAATACATAAACCTCCCAATTCAAAATACTGCTTGCTTTAAATCAACCTCCTGAGTACTTATTATCTCTCCTTGGCACAGACTACCTTACATTTGTCAATTACATGAGTGAGTGTATAACATACAAAATATATATTCTGCTTTACTAACCAGGCTGTAAATATGAATACCCTGAGAGAAAGACAACGTCTGTTATCTTTTTAAATAAAGTGAAAAGAAGCAGAAAACCTTACCTGGACCTAGCATAGAAACTTCATCACAGCAGGGACTAAAATAAATGCTTTTTTTTTTTTTTTTAAAACAAAGAAAAGGTAAAGAAACCAATTATCTTTAGGCAAAAACCTGGATACTAGAGGAATGTGAACCGATAATACCAGTAAGTTCACATTTTTGTTAACATATAGGTGTTGGCAAACAGTCACCTCCTTTATGGTTTTCAAAATTGAGGCGGAAGAGCAGAATTATGATATTACAGACAGCATATCTGCCTCCCCCATCATAATTATTGCCAAGAGTTTCAAAGCCAGTCAACAGTGAATACGGAGCTATTCTAAAAAGCATCCTTGAGCACTTTTTTCTCTTGGGCATCCTTCTATAGATACTCCCTTATTCTGAGAAGTTAATTAAAATATAATTTTGCCAGACATATTTTTCCCCATCTCCTTTGAAACTTCTACTGGTGACAGGCTTCAGAAAACTCGAAAATAAGCTCCATGCCAGCTGTCCCTTGTCCCCTGGCCCATACTGTGAAAATACAGAGATTCAGAGAAAACAGAATATATGTACAGGTTGACATCAACAGCACATCCTGAAATCTAATTATTTCAGTTAAATATGAAACACTGCTTTTGTCCCCTAGAGAAAATTCTTCAAGATGATAAATCAGTTTCACAGCTGGAAGAAGAAAGGATTCCATGAGAGTACGTGATTGGGCAAAGGGATAGGATGAATTTTAGTGTGTTGATATTACTATTAATTTTGCCAAGGTTTATTGTACAAATCTGGGTAAGCCACTGCTATTTAGTAAATGGAATTGAGAGTAGATAAAATATATAATAAAAAATTCATACCGGTTGCTAGGAAGAAGTTAGAAGTGTTCCTGTCAGTTGTAAAATGGTCACCTAATTTCCTCTAGTTTAACATGAAAACATCAGAGAATACATAAATGAAATAGCACATTATTTTTGACCCAAAATAATTTTCCTGTAATATTTGAAATTAAAAGTTCTAATGTAAAATAAATAATGTAAAATACTGTAAATCTAAAATAAGGTCTTAAGAAAAAAGTTAAAGCCCTAGTTAATGAACTTTCAGGAGATACAGATAAAAAAGATAACAGCAGATTCCATACTGAATAGTTTTTAGAAGTACTCCTTTATGTACTGAAAAACATCTCCACTGTACACAAAGGATAGGTATAACTAAGGAAAAAATCCTCTTGGCTGTAAAAAATAAACACTATGTTAAATATGCTTTAAAACAATCTAATTTCTTATGATGAGTTCAAGAGAGGCTAGAATTAATTAAATGATATCAGCACCTTACAATAACTAACTGAACTTTTGCAAAGATGTAGGCCCACACCTCTATTAGTTTTCAGAGGCCTTTATCTAATTCCATTACCTTCCAGGAAGCAATAAGAACTAGCTCCACAGCATCTTAGAGTAGAAGGCTGGAGTGATCATTCACTCCAGTATTTTAAACCTGGGGGGCCCTTAGGTCCTAGGTGGACTCCAATGGTACTGTTAGCTTTTGGAAACTGAGTAAAAGTATGTGTCCTCAGGAATATGCATTTTATGAGGAGAGGGCCGTGTTTCATCAGAATTTCAGAGTGGGCTATAAACATGAAAAGGTACAAAAAAAACTAGTTAAGTAGCCTAACTTCCAGTTTACCAATAAGCCTGGAGAGTTAAAATGATTGCTCTAAAGACAAACCTAGAATAGCTATAAGATACCTAGAACCCGGTCTCTTGATAACCAATTAACTCAGTGTACTATTATGCCCATATCATTCTTCTCAGAGGGTAAGTAGGAAAAATATGCGTTAAATGTGCAGTATTTTCGTAACTGAATCTTATCTCAAGTAACAGAGAAGTTTCTAGGTCAGAATACTACCTATAAATACAAAGTCTGAAGATATGGAAGGCAATATAGGTGATCTACATAAGCCAAAAAAAACCCTCATGGATCTCCCAAC
This sequence comes from Mesoplodon mirus, assembly GCF_964341445.2. Taxonomy (NCBI): domain Eukaryota; kingdom Metazoa; phylum Chordata; class Mammalia; order Artiodactyla; family Ziphiidae; genus Mesoplodon; species Mesoplodon mirus. The sequence goes on along the minus strand of NC_138986.1, from coordinate 41,481,498 downwards.
ACCATGCTGCCTCCAAGCCAAGCATATATGCCCACTTTCACCTTAAGACAGCAGAGCACATGCCATTGATCTCCAAGCTGACAGAGAAAGACGCAGGAGTCCAAAGGGAAGAATGGATCCTGAGATATCACATTATGCAATAGAGAACTACCTCAGTTTAACATGGCCCAGGGGTTTGAACTCTCCCTCGCTCACTACTTCAACACCCATGCCTCTGCCCCAAACACACACACACACACACACACACACACATATATAAAATTATAGACAGGTACAGCGTGATTTCAAGGTATAGATATATAACATACAAATGAAAACAAAGCACGAATTTAACTGATTTATTAGCCAATTAATTTCATGGTTTTTCATGATTAATTTTAGGAAGGAATGTCACTAAAATAAATAATTAGGAAGAAATGTGCATTAATCTTGCCAAGTCACCCTGTGCATCCTCTTGCCGTTTCTAAAACGAGAAAGCCATTTAACTTGTGCCTATGAATCAATGTGTGTATAAACATCTAAGTACATATTCTAGCTCTACCGTTTACATATGGTATGATTTTAGGCAAATGACTTAGTCTCTCTGTGACTCAAGTTCCTGATTAGTAAACCAGAGATAACAGCAGTACTGACCTTACTGAGTTGTTGTGAGGATTAAATGTGGTAATATGGGTAAAGTACCTAGAATAAACCTTCATATTTTATGATGACAAAAGAGCTGTCATCATTGTCATCCTCACCATCATCACAAAGAGACATACATGCAATTAATTAGTTATGGAGAAGGAGTTAAGAAGGAAGCTTAAGATAAAATTGTTTATTAACAAAATGCTCAAGCTATCATGAAAATTCAAACTACTTCCTGGGAGAATACCAGAAAGTCTATTTGGCCCAGGCGTTTCTTGGGGCCACATTGCCATGGACTTGGCATGCCAGGGTTCTCCACCCAAATGAGATGAGAAGGATGGGTTGACCTGGGCCCATGGAGCAGTCCCCTTCCCTCCTTACAACTGTGGGTGAGCAGCGTCAGGTGCTCCAGTCTCAGTTACACCAACGTGTTGTGTGGGAGACCTGATTAGTCTAAATGTTGTATCTCTGCAATATCTCTGACCAGCAGCTTAACTGAAGGGAAGTGATCTTAGGAACTGACTTCTTTGAAAGTGAAATGCTTTGATGACAATTTTAAAGATAATGGGATGCTCTTGGAATTTATGGAGACAGTATGCAACATCACCATGAAACAGTGAAAACCTTGAATCATGTCTTGTGTGCATGACTCTCTTGGGGTCATTCGATCCCATGATGGGAACCCATCTAAAGCCATGGAACACTGAAAAACACTAATAACTCCCAACACAAAGACAGACACCAAGACTCCCAATGGTGTTAGTCACCAACATCATTCAAGTAATTATCCATGCGGTGTCTATTTGTTAGACCACAATCTTGAATATGTCAACTTAAAACATGTTGTCGAAAATGAAGAGTTTTACCTTTTTATATTCAGCAATGCCCAAGGTATTCCAGAGGGAGTATGAAATGCAGGTAGCAATTTTACCCCAAGTTCCACTGCTTTCTTTCGAAATATCTGAAACGTTAAACAATTAAGTGAGCTACTGTTGAAAGAAAAACAAAATGTGCTATTCTACTATCTCACATTGAACATGCTTCTACTTAAATTTTTTTTGATATGAAAAAATAAAAGTTTCTCAAATTAATAGAATTACCTAGGAAAGTAAGAATGGTCCAGGGGCCATTGTGCTGTGCAGTATTTATTACCAATCTTGGTTGCACAAAGAATCATGTAGGGAGATTTGAATAATACTGATGTCTGGGTAGCACTCCTATGATTCTAATTTCTATGGTTTGGGGCTCCCAGGTGAGAATTTTTTAAAGCGCCACAGGTGGTGTCAAGTGATTCCAATGTGCAAGCCAGGGGGGAGAACCATTGTTGCTGGTGAGCAAGTCTTGGTTTGAAAATCAGGAGCTCTGGTCCTGTTCTGGCTTCACTTATTTACTAGGGCACAGAGAAAGGATAAGTTGTAAAAAGACTTATTATTACAAGTAATGTATACATCCTCTCAGCCCTGTGCAGTTTTAACTTCCTCTTATGTTAAGTGTAGGTGATATGGAAGATACAAAGTTAAATTTGACACAAATTTCTGCCAATAATTTAGTAAAGAAGGCAATATATGCACAGAAATCTCTGGAACACAGATAAAATGACTGCATAACGTAAAATCACCTAGGAGTTCAGATGAGTTCAGTAAGGCTGTATGGTGGAGATGGCATTTAGATGAGGATTGTATGCAGTGTGTAATGGGGGTTAATGACACTACAGACAGGCTGAGGCGGGGGGAGTGGAGGGGCATCCCTGAAGGTAAGCACAGACACAGGCAAGCAGGGGCCTGCAGAAGAAAATGGAATAAGTCAGCTTCCCTGTCCACAAAAAGGGGGAATACTGGTAAATAAGGTCAGGTATACATAGCATAGGCCCAAATCACGAAGGCTCATAAATGTAAGGCTAAGAATTTTATCCCGTTAAAATGGAAAAATATTGAAAGTTTTTGAGCAGCCAGTTCACTTGAGCAGACCTGTGCTTTAGGAAGATTAATTAGATGACATCCCTTCACAGTTTTAGGTCCAAAGAAAAGCACTAAGTTAATTTACTCATTGAAGGAAGGACTGCTACAGCTTTCCCCGTTAGAGCTGTGGCAGCAAGCAGGTGCCTTGTCCCTTCTGCTTGCCACACTGTACGACTGAGCGTGGTGGGCTGGGAACTTACTATGTCCTCTGCTTCTTCCTCAAACAAGGGAGACGTGAGAAAGGTTGGGGAAACCCTGAAAAGCATGGAGGATGAAAGCAAAGTCCTCTCCCAGCAAGGGAAAGCGTTCATTAAAGCCACTGTCAAAGAAGTCTTGTGTGTCCAGAGGAAGGGGTTTCAGTCCTTAACTCCTGCCTTAAGACCCGAGCCTCCCCGCAGAGAAATCCAGGCACTGGGTTTCCGGGCTGAGGAGAATTCAGTAATATCGATATTGACGCTGTTTCTGAAACCCTACTCTTTTGGAATCTAACTCTTACTTTGTAATGCAAGTTGAGGAAATAATGAGTTTTAATGTAAGCATTTGGCTGGCAGTCAATTTAGATAAACTAGCATTCCTGGAATACAAATGAGGACACAGACATTTGTAGTATATAAGGCACTAAAAAATAAAGATACCATTTTTCCCCCACAAATTATTATTATAACTCTTTCTGAAGTGGACAATTTCCTGTTTCAACAGCAAACGGTGAATGGAAGAAGAGGAGAAAGAAAATAAGCCAAAAGGTATATTCTTCCTTTCCTGTCTGTCATGCCCGAGAGAATTCCAAGGTCTCTTCTGCCATAAGGGATTATCCAATCACTGCCCAGCCATCTGCTGACTTTCTAGTTTCCACCCAACTTTTAAAACTGTTAATTAATTAACTCCTTCTCAAGAAACTTACATAGGACAGAAGTCAGACTTGTAATTAAAACACCATCATGAATATTAGAGCCATATGGCATGGGAGTTAAGGGCTCAGGCTTTGAAAACACATTGCCTATGTTGGAATCTCAGCTCTACTTCTTCAAATTGGGTATAATCTTGGGCAAACTGCTTCATCTACCTGTGCCTAAATTTCCTCAACTATAAAATGGGGATAACAATAGCATTTGCTATTTTAAAGGCTGTGGAAAGAAACTGAATGAACTATTATATTTAAAGACCTTAGGACACATAGTCATCACTCTAAAAGGTTAGTGGTAGTTTTTACAGTAAAATGATAAGGGTATTTCCCCAAGAACTTTCCCTATTTACTGCCTGAAATTCTTTCTTGTCTTTAATCCAACTGCTGTTTTGGTACGTTCTACTTCGGTTCTCTGTGTGCGTGAATATATATTTTTATAGACAAATATACTGGGTTGGCCAAAAAGGTCGTTCGGATTTTTCCATAACATCTTATGGAAAAATCCAAACGACCTTTTTGGCCAACCCAGTATATGTGTCTCTGTGTGTGCGTGCATGTGTGTGTGTGTGCGCACGCACACACGCACATGCATGCCTCCCCCACCCCCAAACACACACTCTTCATCAAAAGCATTCATTCTCAAGAGCTAAGCCTTTAGTTCTCATCACTGCATTCCCAAATTCAACTTTCCATCTTGACTCTAGCTCTGCACTTCTACTTCTGTGCTCACATCACAATCTGGGCACACTGTTGTCTTTTGGAACTTAAGATATCCAAGGTGAAATCAATCATTTAATGTCCAAGGCAAATGTCCCTAGTTCCATCACTGACACTACTGGTCAGCCAGTCCCTGGGGCTCAAGAGAGCACGCATTTTGACTTCTGATTTCTTTCTTCAGTTATTAAGCATCAACATTAAAGTTCTTGGCAACATCGCATATACAGCCCATTCCCTTTCTGTGATACGAACATAGTCCATTCATATTTTCATCACCAGGTACTATGAAGGGCATGAGAGCAAAGAAGGTCCTCTTACCTGGCTTCCCATTCTCCAGGATTTTCCCTCCTGTCTCCATCAATCTGTATCTATGTTATCTGATTTCTCTTTTTACCATACAACTTTCTTATTCAAGAAACCATAATAATTCCCTCTGTTGTATGAAATGTCAAGTCAAAAACGATCTACTGACTTTTCAATAACCTCTATGAATCAGACCATCTATTATTTTCTATTTTTTCAAAGACCAGCCTGGCTGAAGCTTGAGTCTTCAGGGTTTCAAGTACTCATTCAAGTTCAGTCTACCTAGTATCTTTGTTAAAAAGTGTTTTTCCCCTCAGACCTATTGAGATATAATTGACATACAACATTGTGTAAGTTTAAGGTGTAACACATGATGATTTGATACATGTAGATATTGTGAAATGATTACCACAACAAGGTCAGTTAACACCTCCATCTTCTTGCATAATTATCTTTTGGGTGCATGTATCATGCCATCTTGGTATACTTATTTACGTAGTTCTCTCATCCTGAAACACGCTGTTCTGCCTCCTGCTGGCCAATCCAAATTCACTCATTCTCCAAGGCCCAGGTCAAGTCCCAACCCCAGGCCAAGATCTTTATCTTCTGTGAACTTCTACACTGACAACTGGCATCACAAAATGCAGCATTTCATTACAGAAGGCAAGATCCAGATCTCTCAATGTTTTCTCGTGTTATTCTCTTGTATCCTCAAATAATTTTCTTTTCTTTAAAAGTAGAGAAAAAAAATCTCCATTTCTCCTTCATTGTGTATTATACATATTCAACCCAAATTTGGTCATTTTGTATTAAATTTATTGATATCACCACATTATTCCTATGAGTGGTAGGTGGGAAGTTTTTATAATCTCAGTTAACAGACAGGAAGGAAACAGCGACCCTTTCCATCCTGAGGTTTTTGCCTTTGCTGTTTCCTCTGGCTGCAATGCCCTTTCCCTAGCTCTTTGCATGCCTGGTTCATTCTTAACTTCAGGAATCCGCTTAAAAGTCCCCTTTTAAGAGAGGTCTTTCTTAACAACCCCACATAAAGTTGGCCATTCTCATTTATTGTTTATCATATATCACCTTGCTTATTTCCATCCCACTATTTATCACATGCTAATTAACTTATTTGCTTGCTTGTTAATTGTTTGACAACCCCACTAGATGTAAGCTTGATGAGGGCAGGACTTTGTCTTGTTCTAGCATCCAGCAAAGTAGCTGGTACTCAATAAATGTTCATTTAATAAATGAATGAATCAATCAAATATTAATAAATATATCTGGAGCACTGTAATGAGAAATCACTAATATTCTAGTATTTGCAAAGTGTTCTATTCTATTCCACGAGTTTCTATTGTCTGCAAATAAATATATCAAGTATTCTGCAGTCTCAACCTTGGGCACAATTACAAAACAGTTTTTGGATGAAAACATTAACTAACCTTTTGATGCTTTAAATGAAATCATATGTTGGCCTAAATCAATTTCAGTTCTTAATATTTGATTTGTTACCTCCTCTTGAGACACGAAGAGGTTAGTTACTTGGAGGAGGAATCCAGATTCTCAAAGAGAACATCTTTCTACCCAAAATGGTGAGTAATAAAATTCCAAACTAGCTAACAAAGTTAATATTGTTAAAAGAATGAAGGAGAAATGTCACAAATCATTCTAAAGAACAGTTAAGTTTTAACTAGCACATCTTAGATAATGTGCTCAAAAGTAAATGACCACAAAAAGCACACTAAATGGTACTTCACTGCCCCTTCAAATGGGGCAGGCATGCTGGAGGGAGCACTGGACCCAGGTCAGCACTTGGATCCTAGGACTGGCTCTACTACAGTTCAGTGGGAGGCCTGGGCCCATCACTTAACTTTTCTGGTTCTCGGCTTCCCCAGTGAAATGGGAGAGCAGGTCTGATAATTTCTGGTTTTGATTTATTCCTGAAAAAACTAGTATCAGAAGTCACAAAGCTAGTACTGAAATGAGACTGGCAAAAAAACAAAACTATCATAATTTTTTAGATAGAAAGTGTTAATTTGCCACCCAATTCTTAGTCAATCTTGGTTTTCAGGGTTTGTTGGTACCTATATTTGGCAGGTGGGTTTTGTAAAGTTAAGAGGGCAAGATGAAACATGACAGGTAATGAAATGTAATCTGTGCTGATTATAGAAGACATACTCTTTTTTTTTTTTAAAAAATGACCATTAAAACTAAATAGGGTTTTGGGGCAACTTGCACCAATCAGTTTGAAATGGGCAGATATCTAATGACCCAAAAGGAATCTTCAAAAAGATTCTGCATTATGGAGATTCTGATTACATTCACAGAAAAAAATCAAAACTAATAAAATTTGCTGAAAGAAGGGTGGTAAAATGTTATGAAATAGCTTCTAAAATAATCTTTCAAGCATGTAACGAATAAATAGGTTTAAATAAAAACTTTTATGGTCTAAAGTTAAGAGTTTCAAAACGACTATACCTAAACTGTATCTTTTCATTATACTTAAATAACATCATCACAGTCTTACTGCTGTTTTTGATCAAAAGTTTAAAAAAACTTCAGATTTTAGAACCTACCAAATAAATCTTTTATCTTTTTACTTTACCCTTACAGATAGGATTAGACAAGGCTGTAAACAAGATGTATGGCTTTCTTTGCCTTTCTAGTTTGCAGATCCCTGAAGAACTGTACAATAATATTTACACACCAGAGCAAAGAGTAAGGAAAGAAGGAATGAATAAGAACAGATGGTTCTGGAAAGAACTAGTTTCAGTTCAGACATGGTTTGGTTTGAAATGTCCAATTAATATCAAAGCCTTTCTTCAAATGCTCATGCTGAAAACTTCACTGTTAAAAGATCAAACACTAATTCCCCATTAGTACAAGCAGAGTTTACCTATTACTCATTTCTGCTACATAAAGCTTTCAGCACAAAATGCCGTTGATCTGATAAATATCTTTGGCTGAAAATAACTGAAATAACCCACATATCATTAGCTGAGTTGATTAACGCACATAATATGTGTCAAATTTAATCATTCAACCAATAAGTACTTACTGAGCTACTCTGGCTTTTCAATTTAGAGTGGAACCTTAGAAGTTCTATATATTTGAATAAAGATATAAAAATAGTTAATCCAGGAGACATTTAGAGCTGGAAGGGACATCAAAGGTCATCTAGTTAAATAATCTTGGTTTACAGATGAGGAAACTGAGGTTCAGAGAGGCCCTATTCCCCTAATTAAATGCTCTGATGCGGGATGGTTTGATGACAGCTAAAGCCAAGTGAATGCCATATTCATACCATCTCAGATACATGTAATTCTTTTGATCTGGAGGGATCTCCCCTGTGAGTCCCTTATATGTAAGTGTGTACACATCTTTCACTGCCTCTTTCTAACTTGTGCACTCTCTTTAATTAATCAAAACCCTAAACTGAAGTTTTTCTAAATTAAATGATTTGTTGTATTTGTCAAACTGCATTATGAACTTCATTTTTTAAATTTATAAATTTAATTAGATGAGAACTTTTGTCAACTGTTTTGTTTTTCTTCCCTGTGATTCAGTACAATTCAATTTTTAGCCTCTAGGCCATTAGATGAAGAGAGTATTCTTCACTTTTCTGAAAAATTAAAGCATTAAAATCTCCCCAACTTGTTTATTCAAAATAACAAGGATATGCATGCTAACCTGCCAGTAATCATAGGTTATAACCAAGAAGAATCAACATAACTGTACCTTAGACTTGAGTTTCTAATGTATGAAAGCACAAAGTGTATGTGAAAGAAAAAACTTCTGAAAAATATAACTCAAAAAATCTAGATGTAGGGGGCTTCCCTGGTGGCGCAGTCGTTAAGAATCCACCTGCCAATGCAGGGGACATGGGCTCAAGCCCTGGTCCGGGAAGATCCCACATGCCGCGGAGCGGCTGGGCCCGTGAGCCATGGCCGCTGAGCCTGCGCGTCCGGAGCCTGTGCTCTGCAACGGGAGAGGCCATAACAGTGAGAGGTCCGCATACCGCAAAAAAAAAAAAAAAATCTAGATGTAGAATGCTCTTAGTGAACAGGGGTTTTAGACTTAGCTAGCTTTTTAAAGATATTTATTCTCATGAAAAAATTAAGCTAGTGAAACTTTTTTAAATTTTGCTTTTATACTATCCCCTAGTCAAAATGAATAAAGGTTGATAAATGAATTAATAAAATTGCAGCCTGATACTATTTTTTTCCTGAGGGTTCAATTTCCTTCCCTAGCTCCCAAGTGGGGAAGATTAAGTTAAGAGGGCAAGACGAAAAATGGGGAGAAATACTGGGAAGAATTTCAGGCTATTGTTCAAGGTAGACATCACTAGCATCCATGTGGGCAGAAACCAATGCCACCTACTCCTGGAAGTGGTCCAGTGCTTTCCCTGAGCGTAAGCCAGAGTCAAGGTGGCTTGGTAACACACACATAGAACAGGGCCCGAGTTCTAGTTCAGGGTCTACTACTCACCTGTTCTGCCACAATAAAGATGAGTCATTTCACTTCTCTCATTTTCTCTCTTATAAAATGAGGGCACTAGATAAGACACTTCCTAAGACACTTTCTGCTCCATAGGAAGTGGTTTTCAGACTTAAGAAGCACTTAACTGCATGTTTCCCAGTGTGGTAAGGGAGATACACCAGAAAAAACAAGATCCCTGATCTCAAGGAGCTTACAACCAGGAAGGCAAATCAGCCATATAAAACTACATAAACATAAAATATACACCAGAAAAAAACAATATGAAGCAACATGTAAGCAGAGAATAAACAGAGTGATATAGGCTATAACTAGGGAAATAAAACAAAAAGAGAGATTGAGTTAGGTGATAGGGGAGAGCAAAACTTCTGTGGGTGCAGATGTGTGTTTATTTGCGGGTGAGTATGTACATGTTTGTGCACACTCTGGGTTAATGTGGTGGAGGACAGGATATAAAGCAGAAGGGGAGAAGAAGGAGCCTGACTGAGAGCAGGGGAGAGAGGTAGATTAATAGGTTCTAGAAAATGATAAGAAAGAAACAGAGGAAAGAAGGCAAGCTAATGACCTTAACTATCAAGTTAAAGGGTTGGTTAAAAGAGCACATCAGTTGGGTCAAGAAAGCCCCAACACTTACCATCTTGGTGCCTCCCATTTACAAGTGGAAGGATTTCTCAATCATCAGGATTCTGAGAGATGGGACAGGGAGAAAGGCAGTGGTTCTCATTGGTTATGGAAATTTTCTGAGTTGTAAGGGCAAAGATACATAAATGACAACACCAAGAAACATTACAATGGCTGTCTGAAGGAAAGACCTTGAGAAATAATTAGGGTCCTTTAAAATAATGTTTCCTCAAGAAGAAAATTTCTCTACATGTGCTGTAGAGATAAATGGGGCAGAGGTGGGGCTGGAGAAAAGGAAATAGTATGGTAATAGAAAGTTGTATGTCCTTCTTCTAACATACATTTGATATGGAAGCTAAAAATGCACAGAAAGGGCTTCCCTGGTGGCGCAGTGGTTGACAGTCCGCCTGCCGATGCAGGGGACACGGGTTCGTGCCCCGGTCCGGGAAGATCCCACATGCCGCGGAGCGGCTGGGCCTGTGAGCCATGGCCGTTGAGCCTGTGCGTCCGGAGCCTGTGCTCCGCAACGGGAGAGGCCACAACAGTGAGAGGCCTGCATACTGAAAAAAAAAAAAAAAAAAAAAAAATGCACAGAAAAGGAGAGGAAAACCAATGGCTAGACAGCTCTCACTCTTAGAATTATCATTAGGTGTACTGCACACTGTGTTATCTTATATGTTCTAACTCCTAAAGCATTGGCCCAAGAACAGTAAATAACAGCATAACAGTTCAAGTCATCACCCAGGGCTTAAAGATGGATTTTTGAGCTGATCTTTCCACCTCAATTTAAGTTTAAAAATATGGGAAACTTGCCAACATAATGTTTTGAAAATATGCAGTCTATTGTTAATAATATTTAACATTAGGTAAGTATGCCATATAGTTCCTGAACTTACATCTTACACCAAAAAGAAAACATCTTTCTTTCTTCTTTTTTTTTAAGAAAACATAATGCCTGCTAAAGAGACAGAGAATTATGAAAACATGTACCCTATCTAGCTATTATTTCTAACAGAATTTGTGGAAACTACCACACAAAGGTTGTTAATATGTGATGTCATAGTGTTAAAATGGGGACTGCTTTGTTTATTATTACATTTGTAGGTAAACATCACAAATCATTTGATATATACAAAATCCAGGCTTAGAAACCTTTGTTCAAAAGAAAGATAAGAGGAAGAAAATGAAAGAAAACAGCCTCATCTATGCAAATATATTGTAATTTTCTGGCAGTTTTGAGTTATGAGGCATTCTCTGCTAGTGAATTTTTCCAGATACTAAATTTCACTTCTAAAGAGCATCAAAATATTTATAGTTTAACCTTTTTATTTGTACAGGTTTCATAAACATGCTTATCTATTCTTTTGATTTAGTGCAATTACATGAATCCTGTCTTGACGACTCAGCATCAGCATCACATGCCAACACTGAGTTGAGGCTAGAAGATCTAGTTCCTGGTCATCAGATGACTGAGCTGTACAATCCTGAGAACTCACTTAACACCCTCTTTGCCTCAGTTTCTAAATATGTGAATAGGGATCATTCTTCCAAATCACAAGATGATTGTGATTAAATGCACACGTGCTTTTAAAAGACCATAATAATTATCATCATCATCGTTCTTTGCTGTTAGATACTGGTTCCCTCAGGAATAATTTAAGCATATTAGGCTTTTTGTCCACAGACTAAATGGTCCAAAAACTGCTGAGCTTTTACGTCTGCTTTCTATAATCCTACTGTTTCCTTCTGTTATTAGCTATCTGTTAATTACAATGAAGACTTCTCACCGTTGTAGTGTATTTGCTCTCCTTCCAAGTTGCGGCCTAATTTTGTAAACAGTTGTCTGTACCAGGGCCTGAGGATAAGTCAAATGTCTCTTCTGTGTCTATTTTACAGTGCAGGGTGTGAGCTTCAGGAAATGTGCCCTCTTTTTTGTCAGATGACTACATTTGAACTACTAACTCTATAGGTATGAAAAAGCAACTAATTAGTATGTTATTTAGGAGTAATAGTTTATAAGTTTACAAAGTAAACTAAATACCTATGTCTACATAGGTTTTGTTTGCTTTTTTTAAAAAAATGCAAAATGTTAGCCACTCTTTCTTCATTCTATCTAAGCAAATGTAAACTTATCTGGTTGTGCATCTATTCCCATTTAACTGGTGTTTTTTGATTTCTGCATCACCCTCCTTTATTTATTTATCATACATGGATACCTCCAAAGTGCCTCTGGGCACAGAGTTCATAATTTCATATGTCAGTTGATGGATGAACATTTTAAGTTATCAAAGAGTGATGCTGCTGGACATAAAATTTGGAAGCAGGGCTATTTCTGTCTTATGTTTGTGTGCCCCAAAGTAAGTTGATTAATCTCTCTTAGCCTCAGCTTCCTCATCTACAGAATAGAGAAACATACCTTTGCGTTCTAGAACTCAGAGAATTTCTCTTTTCCCTATTCTTTTTCCCATGCCAAAATTAAAATTTTTAATTTTCTTATTATACTATGAATATATGCTCATTATTGAAAAATCATAAAATTAGACAAATAGACAAAAAATATAGAGCCCCATCAATCCTATCCACCCAAACACAATTATTGTTAACATCTTAATTATCTACCTTCTAAATGATATTGATTGCATTTCTTTTGAAAAATGGCATCTTCCCATACATACTATTTTGTAATGTTTTAAATTCATCCCCAGTTAATCTACATTAAATACATCATTCTACATCAGAGGTCAGCAAACATTTTCTGAAGAGGGTCAGATAGTAATTATCTCAGGCTTTGCCAGGCACATTCTCTATATTTCATGGTTTTAAAATTTTTTTCTTTTATAATCTTTTAAAATGTAAAACCATTCTTAACTCTGGTAGTACAAAAACAGGTCTCAGACTGAATTTGTGCTATCGGTTGTTGACTCCTGTTTCACATCAATGCATAGATTTCTGTAACATCTTTTTAAAAACAGCTATATAGTATATCAGTGTATGGATATGTCAGAACTTAGATACCAGTCCCCTATTATTTGACACTTAGGTTTCCACTGTGTTGATGTTGCAAACAGCAGTGAATAAATATCTCTGTACATACTTATCTGTATTCATGACTATTTCCTCAGGTTGAATGTTTGAAAGTGGAATTTCTGTTAAGAGGGCATTTGCTCATTCACTCACTCACTAACTATAGTTGTAGGGTCAAAGCAGCCACAGACAAAATGTAAATGAATGAGCACATCTGTAGTTTGCGAACCCCTGGATTACACTAACTTGACTGAAAGCATCTTAAATATTTTTCATTTAAATGAAGGGGTTTTAAAATATATTCACATATCCTATTTCACGATAGCACTACTATGTTTTTAATAGATAAGTGTTATATTCTTACAGTACCGTAAGTAATTCAATGAAACAATGCCTTTTATTAAAAATGATCATCATCAGAATACAAAATGTCACATAACTCAATACTTTTCCTATTAGAAGAGTTTTGAATATATCAATTGAAATAATTTGGGAGGCATTTCCTCTTTAAAATATGAGCATAAATAATAACTAATATGAAACATAATTTATCTTGTCAATTGTGGCCACTCTTGTACTATCTGAATGCATTTTAAAGCAATCACACACACACACACACCTTAACATAGTTTAAACTTTCTAAATTATAAGCTTTCAAAAAGGAAACTGTTCTGTTAATTTTGACCTTTTAAATATGTCAATTCATTTATTCAACAGATATTTATTGAGTGCTTATGAACTACATGCTAAGTTGCACAAGGTACCTGGAATACATAAGTAAACAAGAGAGTTGTGGTCAATGATTCCTAATAACAGGTATTTTTGAAGTGTGACAACAGAAAAACATTCACAGAGTAGTATTTTATGATATACAGGGAAGGCTCAGGTAATAACTTCCATTTCTTCTCCAAAAAGAAAATGAAGACAAATACAATAATGTTGTAGTACTTCACAAGGTAATCAGACAAATCCTTGCCATTAGTCTGACCATGTAAAATTGGCAAAGGTATCAGATATATGGAAAAACAGTTGTACAAAACTGTAGAGAAAGGTATCATTTAGGTGTTTTTGAAGATCTCAAATTCAGCTTTAGACCAAGCAGGCTTACCCTAATATGATCTATGTAAATAAAATGTACATTTGCGTGTGTGTGTGTGTGTGTGTGTGAGAGAGACTAGTCAACATCTTGAAGGTTATCATTCAGATGGGAATCACCTACAGTAGTTAAGAACTGACCAATTAGCTCTGTAAAAAGAACCAGCTCCAACAGAAAGCACTGGAATGGTCTTTTAAAAAGACTCATGGACAGAGAAAGACAAACACTGTATGATATCACTTATATGTGGAATTTTACAAAGCTGAACTCATAGAAGCAGAGTAGAATTATGCTTGCCAGAGGAGGGGGGCAGGTGCGAACAATGGGGAAAGTGGGAAGATGTTGATCAAAGGGTATAGAAGATGAGTAAGTTCTAGAGACCTAATGTATGGCACAGTGATTACAGTTAACAATAATATATTATATACTTGAAAGTTGCTAAGAGAGTAGATCTTAAATATTCTTACCACAAAAAAGAAATGATAATTATGTGAGGTGATGGAGGTGTTAACTAACCCTACTGTGGTAATCATTTTGCAATACATAAGTGATCAAATCAACACTCTGCACATCTTAAACTTACACAATGTTATACATCAGTTATATCTCAAAGAAACTGGAAAACAAGTAGAAGACATGGCAATCACGGATAAAAGGGGAGTAATCAGAAGTAATGGAGGGTGCGCTGCAGCCCACAATCCAGCTGAAGGGTCAGGCAGCAGACCCACAGAATCAAGATGCAAAGGAAATGGAGTCAAGTTCTTTTAACAATAAACAAACAGCAATGCACTGGATTAAAACTTGACATGAACACTGAAAATTTCATCTGTTAACATAATAGAATAAGAGTGGGGTATTCTTACTTCGGCCCTAATTTCATCACTAGAGACAGTACCGTTGAAGACAACGACTGAAGACCCTGGGAAAAAGCACCTATCTCTTTATAAGGGTTAGAAAAGAGAAACTCTCTCTTTTTTTTTAGGGATAGAAAAAGAAAAACAAACAAAAATTCTGGCCAAGTCCAACATGGATCTTGGACTTTGAGAAAATAAGATTTCAAAAGGCTCTTAAAAGATCTTCATTATATATTAGAGTAATGATAGAAGTTTGTGTCACACATTCCTCAGGATTATGACAGGACTCTTCTATTTGCAGGGCAACTCTATTTAACTGGAGTTGTCCTTAATATAAATGAAACCCCAAATAGCTTATGCTCAATTTGATACATTTGTCCGGTTTTAGTTAAAGAGCTTTATTATAATTCCCAATAGAGAAAATGTTTTCCTCAATTTTTGATCTAGCAAATTATGACATGGTTTTGCAAACAATGGTGAAAGCCAAATCTGGATGTCTATTTTCTTAGTTCATTTTTTTAAAAAAAGGAATCCTGTTAATTTCAAGAGGAGGGACTCATGGTATTAGGTCAGTGGTTCTCAAACCAGCAGCATCAGGATCACTTGGGAACTTGTAAGAAATAAGAAATACAAATTATCAGGCCCCAACTGAGATCTACAGAATCAGAAACTCTGATAGTGGGGCCCATAAATCTGCATTTTAATAAGCCTTCCTGGGAAATCTGATACACATCACAGTTTGAGAAGCACTGAACTAGGTGAACTCAGGTAATTCAATACGAATGGGAAATAAATTGATTGGAAAGAATAATAAAAATATTTATTGCCACAGGTATAATGTATACTGTTTCTGTAGTGAACTAAGCAAAAAATCTTTAATAATCTTCAAGTTTCACAAATAGCACAAGAGGTATTAAGCCATGTGATGCTGAATTTGCAGTTTAATTGCCAACTCTCCATTTGCTGCTCGCCTGATATTTAAGAGCAAGCGGGACAGCCAATTCCTAAATGAGTAGCAGTCATCACTGCATAATTTCAGTCTTATGTGCTTGCCACTTTGGTTTAGGAGCTTATTTTGCTGTTAAGTCATGTCTCTAAGTCACTTAATAGTATTAGAATGGAAAGATACGGTCAAATTTATGAGGCCAAGAACGAACCTCCTGTGAGTACTTTACACTACATTGAGAATCTAATTATTGGTTCACAACACGGCATTTATTAGTTTTTTCTCTCTTCGTACAGACTCTGTGGCAAATCAGCACACAATAGTATTGTTTTAAAGGGCCATTTATATGTAAAGTAGTTCTTGTATCTATTTTTGGTAGTTCACAGGTAAAATTATCCTGTTTTAGCGTAAGACTGGTCATACAAGGTTAAACACATTAAAAAACAATAAAACAATTATTTTTCAACTGTGAGAGTTAGGCCAATACTGTAGATTTCAAATAATGTAATTGAGAAATATCTGTAAAATGAGGCATGGTTTGTATTAATACTGTGAAGAAGATTTATGTACAACTTTCTTAGGCTATATTTTGGGCTTTTTTGCATTAAAGTTCTTAATAAGGAAATCAACAGGAAAGAAATAGAAACTAGTGGATATATGTAAATATTTCTTGATGTCTCAGAAAACTTGGAAAAATTAAATACGTAAACATTTTAAAGTTTCTTAAGGCCTTACCAAACTCTTTCCACACAGGCTAAGCTTTGTTTATCAATGATTGGTTAGAATCTAGAATTGGGGTGGGGGGGATCAACATACTGGTTTTGTGCTGGTTGAATAACTTTTTACATTTGAAATGTCATGATAAAGATTTTTCACTAAGAAATACAAATATAGGTGAATAAAATAATCACACAGCTAATTAAAATCACAGACCACACGCATCTCGTTAAACTGGACTGCAAATCAAATATTTCAAGGCCACTCCCTTTCCCCATGTTTTTTTCTTTCTTTCTTTCCCCCCTTCCTTCTTTCTTTTCTTTCTTGCCTCCCTTCCTCCTTTCCTAAACATCTTCCTCTTTTATAGCTCTTGCAATAATATACACTTATACTGTGAACTGATACCATTTCAAGATAAAAAGAACATAAAAGAGATTTCACTCCAGTTACCTGTAACATGCTAACTGTATTTGAAAGCGAATATTCAGACATAAACTATAAACTGTGAACAACGTGCTTTGCTTATACTACTGCCCCCTACTAAGCTGCTTAAATAGGATGAGAACCTCTGAGAAAACACAATCATTTAGTAAGAACGCCCAAGTTCAGGGATGCTAGGAATGAGAATGTTTAAGTAGGCTTTCAGCCATATAATTTCCCAAAGACTGAAATGCACAAATGACTTTGGCCAAGTAATAAATAGCTGATGTTTATATAGCATTCAATATATTCCAGTGACTCTTCTGTCTTCACTTACTAAGTCACATAACCCTTCTAACAAGCTTCTGAGGTTGGAAAGGTTATCACCCCTAATTATGTTCACACAATGCCAGCAGAAGCAGAGCTGGGATTTGAATACCACAGGCTGGTGCCAGAGTCCGTGGTCTTGACCACTACTCCACACTGCTGAAACCAAGTTTTGGAACAACTCTGAACAAAAGTAACATTTGTTGTAAAATGAGAATGAATTAATGAAAAAATTGTTTAGTGTTCTCCATACAATATATGTCATATCATAGTGCATCCTATTAAGTATATAGTATATTTATGACTTGAAAATTTACTAAAAGTGGTAAATAAAAAATTGGTTCAAGTTATTTGGGTAATCTGTTTCATAAAGTAAAAAGATGAATGCTGTAAGTTAAAATACCTGTTCAACCAGAACTTTAAGGCATGTAGAATATTTACATGTACTTTATATTTGAATTATGCTTGTTTTACATGTGAAATATGATCTCTAATTTATACACATCACGCTAATGCAAATGCATTAAATATTCTTTTAGAGAGAGAAAGAGATCCAAAATACATCCCAAGATCCAAAATTCATTTCACCAAGCTTGACTGTTGTTCTGGGTAATCTCTTTTATTACTGATTTATTTAAAAACATATTTAAATTCTAAAGACACACAGAGATATAGATCCTCTCACCCATGACACACATGCCTACAGAATGCATAGCCTAGTGTAAAGGCACATCCTAGTAACTACCATCCAGGTCAAAAAACAGGGCTTCGTCAGCCCCACTAGAAGCCCTCTGTGTGCCTTGTCCCAGTCGCTACTCCTTCCCTCTCCCCAAAAGTAACCACATCCTGGCATTTATTCTCTTAGATTTCTTTATCAACCAACAGCACATCCACGACAGATAGTCTTGCCCACTTTAAAAAATAACAACAGGGCTTCCCTGGTGGCGCAGTGGTTCAGAGTCTGCCTGCCGATACAGGGGACGCGGGGTCGTGCCCCGGTCCGGGAAGATCCCACATGCCGCGGAGCAGCTAGGCCCATGAGCCATGGCCGCTGAGCCTGCGCGTCCGGAGCCTGTGCTGCGCAACGGGAGAGGCCACAACAGTGAGAGGCCCACGTACGGCAAAAGCAACAACAAAAAAAACTACTTCTAAGCCTTTTTTAAACCATAGGCCCCCCCTTTTTTCCCTTTCATTTCTTTATAATTTATCTGGACAAATTTAAGTCATTTGAACTTTAGGAGCCTCATTCTGCACATGTGTAGTGCAGTTCAACACATTCTTCTCACCGTATTTTTGACAAATTGGAAGCTGGATTCAGAGACTTGATCCCTTTGACAAGACTCTGGGTGATATGTTCTTTTATCAGGTGGCACACATGCGGTTTGCTTTCCTTTTGAGAAGTCAGCAGCTTTGATAATCATGGCCTGGATCCATTAACTCATCAGGGGTTGTAAAAATGGGTGAGCTTCTACTTTTATCATTTCCCTTTCATTTATTAACATATACTTGGCTTATCTATTACTTGGTTTCCAGTGATACAGTTCACACAGTCAAAGGCTTGATTCAATTTTCAAGGTAATAAATTGCTTCCCTGTCATTCTTTGAAGGTGACCAATTGTTTTTGCTTTTTAATATCATTAAGAAGTTACCAACTTAAACATACTTAATGGGTGTTAATCTGTTACATTTCTTATTTTTACTGAAACTCAAAATGCTCATCTTTTGCTGGAGGAAGACTCTTTGTGTGTGTGTGTGTGTGTGTGTTACGTGGGCCTCTCACTGTTGTGGCCTCTCCCGTTGCGGAGCACAGGCTCCGGAGGTGCAGGCTCAGCGGCCATGGCTCACGGGCCCAGCCGCTCCGCGGCATGTGGGATCTTCCCAGACCGGGACACGAACCCGCGTCCCCTGCATCGGCAGGCAGACTCTCAACCACTGCGCCACCAGGGAAGCCCAGGAAGCCTCTTTTAAGTTGGCCCTTGTGTCCTTTTCACATTACTCTAGTAGTCTTTGTCAGCATCTTTGTTACCTGGTTTGGTAACATGTTTCAGAATAATCATGTAAATTTTCTATTTCAGCCATTTCTCCAGGAAACCGTGGTTAGTAAGAAATAGGAATTCAAGACCCAATCTGGGTGCTAGGGATGATTCATTGTTTCTAGGCCTTTTCAGGGGAGACACACACACACATACACACAGATACACATGCATATTTATATATTTTAAGATAAAATATCTCATAAGTTTTTACTAATATTTTCAATTAAAATTCAGAGCCACAATGTTTTTCTTTTTAACACTTTCATCATACAATTTACCCATAAGTATACATTTCGCTGGTTTTAGTATAGTCACACTAAATTGATTCTCACAATATTTAGAACATTTTTATCTTCCCTCCAAAAGAAACAGCAGGCTCATTAGCAGTCACTCCTCATTTCCTCCAACCACTTCAGTCCTAGGCAACCTCTAATCTACTTTCTGTCTCTGCAGATTTGCCTATTTTGGACATTTCATAAAAATGGAGTCACACGATATGGGGTCTTCTGGTTGTCTGAAGCTTGTTGCTTGGTATATTCATCAGGAAGAGCTCTTGGAAACAATATTCCCCAAGTTCTTGCCTGCAGATAATTGTTTGCCTGTGTCCTTTACACGTGAAAGCCAGCTTTGCTGTATATAAATCCTTTTCATTCTTGCTACCGCTGCCAAAATTCTTGTTGAGTTTATCATTAAAAATGGGAGATCTGATTATAATGGAAAGCAATCTGCGTTCACATTTTGGGTACGGAAGGAGTTAAGACTGTAGGTATTCATAAGTAAAGAATCAGTGCATGTTCCTAATTGTTTGTGTCTATAGCAGTTTATTGTTTTCTTTGCAGTGCTTCTCTAATTTTTAGCATCTCCCTTCCACTATCAACCAGCCAATTTCTCTTCCATAGGACACAAGGTGTTTCCAGAGCATAAAGATGCCCAACTTTCTTACTTCTTTTTCACTCCAGGTATTTATGTATCTGGACTATCTAAACATCATATAGCATGAAGCACCAATCTACATTCCATCAGAAGGAATCACTGTGTTTACGCCCAAAAGTAAGTTAAGAAGTTTTGAGTTATGAGGAGGAAACTTCTCCCACACACTGCTCTTCCAATTTATAACATTCTGTGAACTTGAAAATCAGTGTATCATAGCTCTAGAGCACTGAATTTAGCAGATGCTTAAAAGACATTTATTTCATATTCCATTACTTTAATGAAAAAAATCTGAAAAGTGATAAAATGGCTCACTCAAGGTAATGCAGTGAGTCAACCACTAAACAGGGTCTGAGAAGCCAGGATTCTAGATTCTAAGAGCAATGTTCCTTCTACTCCGTAAGAGCTACTTAAGTTCACTAGGTAGGTGTCTCCAATACGATGAATATTTCAAGTAGACATCTGTTTGCAGATGGTTTACCTGTAGGTCCAAAATATGGCAACTTTCCTTAGAAATACAATTTTAAGTAGTGAGAGCCTCAGATCATTACACAGACGTCTACTCCAATTACAGGATCACAGGTAAGTAGCTAATCCTCATAAATGGAAGGAGAGGCAGAGTTTTAGGGTGAGAAGAGAGTGCAGTGAAAGAAGACACTTGGCTTTTCATCACATCTATGGATTCCCCCAAACAGTTTTTAAAAATAAAGTATTTCAAAATATAGAAATTTCCAATATCTGTGTACCCATAAGCAAGCTCCAGCAATTCATATCATGTAGCCATATAGCCATATTTGCTTTAGATTTTAAAATATAAAGGAAAATATTACGAATTTAAAAAAATAGTTTCTAATTACCTTGGGTTTCCATCATAAAGTGAATCTAGACTTTGAGAACTCTCACGAGTGTCTGGTAGACTATACATTCCCCTATTTATAGTTACCTCCTTTATATCTCAGACAAGGTTTTCTTTTTTCCCTGGCTCATTACTGAACAGCTTTTCTCTTACTCTCTTCTTCTTCAAGCAAGCATGCCCGCTTTTGAAGTTTCTTAAGGGATATTTACTGCTGTAACAACAGGAAAAAGCCTCTCTGCTATGTCTTCCCTAATACCTTCTTTCAATTAGATCCTGTAGAGAAAGACAAAGTCACAGATTGTGCCAAATGCCTCAGTAGTCCCAGATTTCCTTCTATGTTAGTAATGGACATAAACTTTATTATTGAGTCTATAATAATTATCACAAATAATTCCACTCTTTCGGCTTTTAAATGGTTGAGGATGGAAAATGCAAAGAGATTTCCAATCAACATATTTTTTTAAGGGTATGAAATACTCTACATACTGTTTTGTATCACACTTTAGATAGGTGTGTGTGTGTAACAAAAAAATCTTGGTACTATAATTAGCTTTTGTCTTTTTAAACTGCTCTTGAAAATACAAAGACTAAGTAGTTAGATCTGAGACTGTGCAAGAATTTATGACCAATCTGTTTACTTAAGCTTTGTGTCACCTCCATTTCCATGTGAACTGAGGATGATATTAACATCTAATAGATGTTGTTGTAAACAAACCTACCATCTGAAATGGAAATCTATAAATTGACTATAAAGAAGGAAATTCAATTATCACTGAGTAAAAAGCCATTTTCTTTATGAAACAGATAAAGGAGAGAAAGGGAGAAAGTTGACTTTCAAGACTTCACAAGCTGGATTCTTGTAAGAAAAGTTAAAAAAATTCAAACCTTAAAAAAGGCTAGAACAACTAAATCCTGAGGAAGCCTAGGGGCAAAAGTTTGGTAAGGATTTTTTTCAAGTTTATTGCAATTTTTCCTTTAATTTTTTCTGATCATAAGATTAGCACTAGTTCACTGTGAAAAACCTAAGTATAGAGAAACAAAAAGACAGGGGAAAGATCATATACCAATTATAAGCAAATGTTGTTTACATTTAAGAATAATTTCCTATGTAGTTATCCTGTTTTCTCTAGCTGAAAACAAAGAAACAAACAAAAATACTAAGTTCATAGATACAGAGAACAGAATGGTAGTTGTCAGAAATGGGGGGGGGTGAAGGGTGGGAGAAATGGGTGAAGGAGGTAAAAAATAATCATATACATATTAAATTTAATATCTTGCTTTACGTTTCAATATTTGCCCATGTCAGTAAGTAAACAAGCATAAATTTTAATGGTTGTACAACATGCCATTATGTGGGTATTCCATGATCTGCTCCACTATTCTTTTACTGTTGGATATTTGAGATGTCTCTTCCTATTTACTGAGTATATAAAATATATTCATTAATTGCTTTAGGCATAATATGATTACATTTTGGATTATTTCCTTTGGCTAGATTCCCCAATGCTGAATAACTAGAACTAAATGAATACCTTTATTAAGGATCTTCTTATATATATAGTACTTAATAGCTTTTCGAAGCAACTGTATTGAATTACATTCCCTTCAGCAATGTTTGTGCAAATTTTTGCCCTACTCTCACCAAACTGGGTATTAACATGGTTTTTAGTCTTTGCTAATTTGATAGGGAAGAGGGAGAGAAAGAAGTCAAAGTCTTGGTATTTTACTTTGAGTATTTATAAGGAGAGTCAGTGATTATTCTGCATCTGTCTGGACACGGGGATGGGGGGAATACACTGAATGGATAAGTAAAACTAGTGGGAAGTGCACGCCAGGCAGTGGTGACATGAGACTGGTAATCCTTGAAAGTGTGGCAGCTACCCATTTATCTGAGTACTAACTAAACCCCATTATTTAGGTAGCATCTTGAAATTCCACAATGGAAAAACTTCTGGAGGAATGCCAGGTTACTGGATCTAATCTTAGTTTAACCCAAGGCCCTGGTTTTGAGTCTTGTCTTTTTTTTTTTTTTTTGTGGTATGCGGGCCTCTCACTGTCGCGGCCTCTCCCGCTGCGGAGCACAGGCTCCGGACGCGCAGACCCAGCGGCCATGGCTCACGGGCCCAGCCGCTCCGCGGCATGTGGAATCCTCCCAGACCAGGGCACGAACCCGTGTCCCCTGCATCGGCAGGCCGACTCCCAACCACTGCGCCACCAGGGAAGCCCTTGAGTCTTGTCTTTTGACAACAGTTAACATAATGGAAGGAAAACATACTAGAAAATGGTTGACTGCAAATCCTTAATGACTATGAGAAGTAGATATTTTAATCATTTTTTTGCAGCTACTATTATGATATATGACAATAAATATGAGCTTTCCTTCTCTTTGTCTAAGTGGATAAAATATAAAAAGCAAGTAGGCAACTGGATTCCAAATTTTTATTCACAGTCAGGAGAAATTTATTAAAGTGCTATCGTCATATGGTAGATTTATGAGCTATTTCTAAGTTCTTTTTGGAATTCTCTAATTACATAAAAGCATTCCAATTGTATTGGTAAACCTTCACAATTTATGTCTATTAATAAAACCAAACTATTTTAATTTCATTTGAAATGACAATGTACTACCTTCTTCCTTCACATTTCTTTATCAGAAAATATGATTCAAAACTTGAAAATACTATTCTTTTTTCTAAATTGCATACATCTACATCATCCAGTGCTATCAATTACTGTCCTCAATATGCATTTTATTCTGATGAAGAGGGTGAGGGAATGAAGAATAAAAACACAGAGAAGGAAAATGAGAATGCTTGCAACTCAAAGAAAAATTTGGAAAAACTCAAGGAAAACTTTGTTTTGGAAAAAGACATGAATGTGATGAATAAATAATTTCAAATACAACTGGAATAAAAATCTGTTATAAACTCATACGTGTTAACATATCATAGTTTAGTTTTCAAATATCAGTTATTCTTTGTTGCTTAGGAAGTGGAAGATTTCATGGGTTATAGAAGATTGCAGCTAGCTCATTACATGAGGGTTAGATGTTGAACTGATGAGCAAGTAAATAAGAAAGATAGATTGTGGTACTAACCCTGTTGGCTTTGGGAAATATGTGGACAGGGTTATGGCGCAGACAGAGCAGGGTCTAATTCCAGTTCTACCAAGTCCTACATGACTCAGGAATCAGCCGGTCCGAGCTTCAGTGTAACTACAACATGGAGATTATGAAATCTCTCCAGTATTAATATTGTACACCTGGCACACAATAAACCCTCAAAAAATGGTCTATCACCAATGTCATCACCATCACATTCCTCCTCCTCTTCTTTGTCCCAAAGAAAAGAAAAAAATCTACCATAAACTCAGAACTCTTGGATTCCTCTGTTCCGAATGTTATTTCCTCCAAATCTTCAATGGTGTCATTCCAATCTGAGCTCCTTAAATTCACCCTAAAGTAGTCCTCCTCTTCCTACCCCTCTCTCTGACACTCTTTATCACGATTGTATTGTATTTTCTTCACAGCACTTACTGCTATCTGAAATTATACTGTGAACTTCTTTAGTATTTTATCTCACTAGCATGTACATTTCATGAGAACAGAGACTTTGTCTAGTTTCTTCATCACTGAATCCTCCAGAGACAAGAACACTGCCTGGCACATAATAGATGCTCAAAATTACCATAGGTGGCACATAATATTTGCTGAATAAAGATGTGAATCGTAAGCAACTAAACAGGTTAATAACTGCAAGCCTGACAAGATGACAGAGCTTTAAGGTCCACTATACCTAATTCTTCAGAGTTAAACTCTGGGTTAATATTATTCTAAGTCTAGTCATAATGCATTATATAGTCATAAAGATTAGATAGCAGAAACTCAACACACTGTCATAGGGAGTGAAGTCAGAAAGAGGAAAACAAATACCGTATGCTAACGCACATATATGGAATCTAAAAGAATGGTACTGATGAACCTAGTGGCAGGGCAGGAATAAAGACGCAGACGTAGAGAATGGACTTGAGGACACAGTGGGGGAAGGGGAAGCTGGGACGAAATGAAAGAGTAGCACTGACATATATACACTACGAAATGTAAAATGGATGGCTAGTGGGAAGCTGTTGCATAGCACAGGGAGATCAGCTCGATGCTTTGTGATGACCTAGAGGGGTGGGATAGGGAGGGTGGGAGGGAGGCTTAAGGAGGAGGGATATGGGGATATATGTATACATATAGCTGATTTACTTTGTTGTACAGCAGAAATTAACACAACATTGTGAAGCGGTTATACTCCAATAAAGATATTAAAAAAAAACACTCAACACACATGCTACAGTTGTTATTTGAATTAATAGTTAAATCTAAATTGAATAATAAGTCTACTTTCTACCTGACTAGAGGAAGTGCATGACAGAAGACTAAAGTAAGAAGCCACCATTTAATAATTTTAATACCAAGTTAGCTATAAGAATTGAAACACAGAAGTTAGCAGCAATTTATAAATTAGAGCAATTGTCACGATTATTATATGAAGAACTTAAAAATATCTGTTAAAATAAGATTAAACAAATAAATGCATCAACCAAATGGGACTTATAAGACAAACGTGACAATCTCTTTTGCTTATCTGGTCTAACCCTAACCTTCTATCTAATGGCATGAATGAAAAACAAAAGTGTTTATAATAAAGAGCTGTGAAAAAATTCTTGTGTTCTATGCCCATATCATTAAACCTCTTGGATTTCCTCATTTTGAAGGACCCTGGAATTAGTCACTATTTGTACTGCTTCAGAGGAATGGGATACCTCAGATTAAAATAAAGATCAATTATTAAGTTAAAAAGCAAACATTACCCTCAAGGCTTAGGTCCATTTTATTATCAATGTAAAAGAATTCCCAGCTAAATTATAAGATGAACTTCCAAATGCAAAATTAATGTTTGTATATCCAGATATATCAGCAGATCTCTCTCGTAGAAACACTTTATAATGTATCAGAAATGGCTTAAGTTACTAGAATAGTTAACCCTAAGATTTGTCAATAAACTATCTTCTAAAACATTTTAAAGAAAAAAACTTTAAATACATAAACTATAAATCTACATCATAAAATGGTAACACAAGAAAGCTTTGTAAATGAAATCTTTAGAAGACATACTTTAGAAGGCACCTACTATAGACTGAATGTCTCTGTCCTCCCAAAATTCATATGTGAAATGCTAAACCCCAATGTGATGATAATTTGGAGGTGGAGGCTTTCTGAGGTGTTTAGGTCATGAGGGTGGAGCCCCCATGAATGAAATTAGTGCCTTTATAAAAGTATCCTAGAGAGCTCTTTCACCCCTTCTGCAATGTGAGGACATGTAGAGAAGATGGACATCTATGAAACAAGAAGCTGGCCCTCACGAGACACCAAATCTTCTGGCACCTTAATCTTGGATTTCCCAGCCTCCATAGCTATGAGAAATAAATGTTCACTGTTTATAAACCACCCAGTCTATGGTATTCTACTATAGCATACAGCAGCTTGAATGGACAAAAGGAAATTCAAAACAAATTCACATCACTACAATCAAATTTACTAAATTTATTGTAGGTACAGTTTCATCTATTATAGCTTAAAAGAAACAGCTCTGCACAGGTACATAGTTGCATTTAATCTAACTAGTTAATATGCATTTTGTTTACATTTCTACGGCCAACTCTAATCATCTGTACTGACTTCTTAAGGCTCTAGAGTCATGAATGTTTGTCTAACAATCATATATTTAAATTTCATACTGCATGAATATTTTTCTCTTTTTTGTTTAAACAGCAGCCATTGTTCAGTACATATTTTCATATGGATTTATGAATATTATGTAAAGTGTTTATATCTTAGCAAATTTAAAAATAAGTTCACTGATGCTTGAAAGTTTTTTTTTTAAGACCTATTTTTTCTTTCAATTAAAATATATTGCACAGTAAGCTATGCAGATAGCTTCTGGCAAAATCCCTCCTTAATCACTCAGTCTTGTGACGTTATCCTGGATTATGACATCATTCAAGACTTCCCTATTTTTTAAATATCTTATTCATACATTCCACTATATAGCCTTAACTTCCAGAGCTTCTAGTCATCTGCTAAATTACTGCTACTTCTACTATCCTACTTCAACTAAATATCAGGCAATTTAACCAGTCCATTTTCTCTCTAACCATCACTCACCTGTTTTTTTTCATACTATCTTATATTCATTCTTGGACTTTATGGTCTATAATTTTAATGAAACTTTTTGCCAATACCATAAAATCCAGGCCTTTTTTGGTGTCTCTGTCTCATCTGTCTAGCAAAACTCAATGAAAACAAACCAACCACCTTCTCCATGCTTGTATCTGAACTGCTGAGCACTACTGGAGAAAGAAATACCATACACCTGAGGACTGATGCCACCATGAATTCATGGTCACCCACGTAGATACTGTCCAGAAATTCTACCATGTATCTCTAGTCACAACCCTCTCTAGAATGACAATTTCAAATTATACACACTCATCTGAAATGTCTATTCTCTCCCCGTGAACCTCAGCAGATGTCCTTGTCTGATGCTTCTTCATACAGTTAACAGGGGCCATCGCATAGTAAACATCTCATATCTCTGCCACCAAATCTACCAAGTCACTGACATGTGTGCTCATTTTCTCCTCTACTCTCTCATACTGCAGTGGAGGAGGGACCACTCCCTAAGGCTATCTGTCCTCTGAATCCTACCCTCCCCTACCTTCTAAAAGACCTTCTCCTCTTCAATCAAAAACGATTTGGATTATATGCTATTATTCTACTAAAAGTACTTTCAGTAAAGTCATCCGTGACCTCCATATTGCTACGTCCAAAGATATTTTCAGTCCTTAAACATCTTGCCCTAGCAGCAACCTCTGACACAACTGAATACTTCCTCATTTTTCAAAATACTATTTTCCCTTTGCTTCTGTGATAATCACATTTATTAGTTTTCCTCCTACTTCTGGGGTTACCACTTCTTAGTCTCCTTTTCTAGCTCCTTCCTCTCACCAATGCCTAAATGTTAAGGCTCCCTTTTTTCAATCTATATGCATTCTCAGCAGCCCCATTCCCTTCTATCCCTTCTATTATCATTTAGCTGTTGATGACTCATAAGTTCAAGCCTATACCCTACTTCTATCTTCTATGTTTGAGATTCCTAATGTCTGGTTGCTACTTGCTGTCTTGTAGCTAGACTGTCCAACTTTGAAGGCCAGCTCTGCTGCTGTGTATGCCCTTGGGTAAGTTACTTAACACTCAGTGCTCTGTTTTTCCCTATGTAAAATGAGGATCAAAACAATATCTACTCCTACTTTACAGGGTTGTTATAACATCTAAACGAATCAATATTTGTCAGTGGAGACTGTTTCTCCTGTTCATTGTTTCTGCAGCATCAAGTGAGTGCAGTCAGTGCTTCAGTGCAGGTATTCAATAAACATATGTTGATCCACTAAATAAATGAACTTACCAGATGGTAAATTATCACAATTCTCAGGAATTTTCTATTAGACCCGTTAAATTTTAAGTTCCTTGTTATAGGTACCTCATGATACCTTCCTAAAGGACATTGCAATAATTTCAAAGAAAAAAAATACAGAAATATTACTAGAAAAGTACAGCTTTTGTTTAAATCACACATATACATACACACACAAATTTAGTACTAGAAATCTATTTCAATATGATTCAGACAATAAAAATGATTTAAGTATTGGTTTTAACATTGTAAATTATGAAATGATTCACTATAAATCTAAATATAAACATATTACCTCATCTTTTACATTAGGTTTTGCAAAACAACAAGTTCCTGGTCTGAGCAAACACTTAAATCAAAGAGGAAGTGGTTGGAGGAAAGGCACCAGGTCCACAACGTCTGCTCAACACAGCAGGGTGCTGCCGAAGAGCAATGATTAGCTCCCCCACTAGACAACTGCAGTACTGATGACAGGCATTCCTTTTCTATAGCACAGTTTACCTGGGTTTCTCAACTTTACTGTTTGAAATTTGGAAGGTTGGAGAAGTCTAGAATAGGAGATGTTTCTTGCAGAAACAGAATTTTGTAGACAAGTGCTAGAAGAGTAGCCTTTTACTTGACAAGTCAGTGAATATGTTTTCCTATCCCAAAGCATGACTCTCTACTTACTACCCTAGGGCCACAGGATGGAAGTCTTTTCCTTGTGGTGCAGACTAATTCCAGTTTGGGGACCCTTGAAAAAATTCCCCTCTTTTCACAGATTCCTATCTTCTGCTTCTCCTGGCAGCTGGGAAGGCTATACAGTTTAACCCAAGTCCGTGGCTACTGTGGCAGTCATTAACACTATTTACTCCCAGGCATGTGGTGGTAACATTGCATCCTGTCCCCCAACCCGTTAAGTTACAGTGACCATGTGACTTGCTTTCACCAATAAGATGAGAGCTGAAGTAACAGGTGTCTTTTTGATAGACATGTTAAAAGCCAGTGTGTGATTTTCCAGGTTTTCTTTTGCCACCTCAACACCCTGCCTCCTGCCTTGGCAAATGGAAATGACTCAGATGGCAGCTGCTGCACCGGTCTGGGCTCTGGAGGGAGGATGATGAGAAGCAGAGTTGTGGGCAGAGCATGCGGCATGGGCAAAGCACAAAGAGTGTGTCGAGCGTATTGTCTTAAACCGTTGAGATTTTGAGGTTGTTACTGCATCATAATAGGTCTATTCTCGCTGATATGAATTTGTAGTCCACTTACTATGTGCAAAGTACTGTGCTAAACTAAAAGGGATACACATATTTCATTAAGAAACAAGTTAATTTTCTGAGTTTCCCTCTCCTTTAGGTGCCAAGCCCTCTCATTTGGTCTACCACATTTATCAATCAGGTACAAATCTCTACCAGCTTCTGCCATTTATACCTTAGCCATGAATAGGTTTTGGAGCTGAAATTCTTGGCAAACTGTAGAACTGCTTTCATGAATTACTGAGATAAAGTTCTTATGGCTAATAAAACTTCTGTGCTTCCAAAAACAATTATAAATACAGGATAGAGCTTTGTACAGAGTGAGACACATAGAAAACCTGAGTTAGGGAGTAGGTATGATTTCTGTAATTCAATGTAGGCCAAAAAAAGGGAGCATTTTCATTTGATGAAAGTGTACATTATTTTAGAATCGATTCCATGTACTCCTAGATCCCTTTTAAAGTACAAAATAAACTTCCAATCTTAATAAAATATTCAACATGAGACAATTTAACTCATTAACCACGGAAACAATTACAAATTTAAGCAAAATTACTGTAATCTAATATCATTTTGCTAAGTTAAACCTTTTAAAATGAAAATATTACCTATTCAGTTTATCATATTCCTTTATTTTATAAAGTTTCAATAATGAATGCTAAATAGTAAATTAATATCTAAAGTATATATAAGGATCATCACTAAACAAACTCTACAAAATTGAGGTCCAGCACCCCAAATGTCTGAATCCTATTATGAGAAAAAAATAGATCTTTCTACCACTACACTCACATTCTCAATCTTATTTCTCTCCTCCCCACTCCACAATCCTACCCACTTCCTTTATGTTTTCCCCCTTGATATTTTTAAAATTAGAGGTATTAGCTACTTCTCTTTTTCAGTAAGTCCTTCAGCAATCTTTTGTAGTGGGGTGTCTGGAGCAGTGGATTTCTTTTGGTTAATTTGGGAAAACGTTATTTTGCTGCCTTCAGAATGAAGGCTACCTTGGCACAGTAAACTGATCTAATGTAAAAATCTATTACATGTGTTTCCCCAGTCTTGGGTCAGATGCCCTTGTTGCCTTTATTCAATGAAAGCTCATTCTTCAATTTTTTTAGCTTTGATGAGTTGACTTTTTCTAGTTCACATACTTAAAACATATTACTTGAATGTTTCCTTTGAGGATTACATATCTTGTCAGTTCTAAATGTTCTCTCTCAATTTACAGAATAAAGTAGTTTTTCAAATCAGGAAAAGCTTTCCTAAGTAGTATTTTATTAAATTATCAGTTTCCATACAGCTTGTCTATTTCCTCTGACACCCTTATTCATCATAGTGGAATTATGTCTTTTTTTTGACTCCCAAACATCTTTTCTTCCTACCCTTCCAATAGGGCCTTCAATTTCCTATTCAGGAATTATCTATACTTGGTCCTCATGGGATACTGAATTCAAACCCTGTGGAAGACTTTTTATCATATGCTCTCTTTCATTTCCTAAGATCCTTAAGGGACCACATTAAATAAAACTGCCAATTGACCTCTTTCTCCTGGAACTTTGTGTCTTGACAAGGGTAGGAAAAAATTAGTGCATGTTTATTAATTCTAGGGTGGCCCAGAGAGATTGTTGAGCCAAAGAGATCCTCTGTGGCAACTTGAGAGTGCTAGTTCCAATTTCTTCTTCAGCCTTCTCTATGAGTCTGTGGCATCACTATATCCCATTAAGTTTACTTTCTGCTCAATACAGCCAGTGATTTCTGTTGTAAAACAAAAAATAATATGTGGTATAGTCATACATGCTATTTTCCATATGTATCGTCTTCTCTTGAAATGTCTTGTTTTGCATTTGCCAATTTTCAATATCACTTTTGCTTTGGTTACTCTTATTCTACAGTAATAGTTCCCAAAATTTGTTCTGGGAAACAATGTTTGTAACTCAGTGTTAGCAGATGTTACATTAAAAAAAAAAAAAAGAGGGAGGTTATAGTTAAGTAAGTATGGAAATACAGAGAAATAAAATTAGTTTCTTTTTCTGTGAACTGTGAATTTCTAAGAAAGAATATAGGATGTAACTTTTTCCAAATTTATTTTTAGTATGTATACAGATACAGATTTATCCTGCCATATCTAAAGAAACTAGTGGTCTGTAGAACATAATTTGGGTAATGATATTCTAGATGCTGCTATTTACTATCTCCAATGAGGACTTTCATTTCCGTTGAGCTTATAATAGAGCAATGCTATCTCTTTTATTTATTTTTATTACTGATCATTTAGTATTTGGTATTCATCTTATTTTTATCCCATCCATTTGTAATTCTCGTGGTTATCTGCATTTCTTATATAGACTCTGGAAATCTTGTGGCTCGGCTTTTTTAAAAAAAATAATACTACACAATATTTTAACTGAGCTGGGGCATTTCAAGTTTTTGAATATGTCCCTGTAATAAAAGTATATGTCAACAGGTATTTCATGTTCCTATTGTTCTTTTCGTAGGTTTAGAGGTCCATTGACATTCTCGATTATTGTTCAGTGTTTCTAATTGTAATTTTCCTGAAGCAGGTAACACAAGTCAGTGGTATTTCCTCTTCTGTTTTTGTAACATAAATTTAAGAATCTTGAACTTACATCAATGTGGGCCTATATACTTCTGATGGTGATTTATACGATGTTCTCAGAATACTCCTGAGCCTCAGCGATGAAATGAGAATGTTAAATTATGGTGATTTAGTAGTCCCTCTATGAGATAATTTAAGAAGATGAATTTTCCTAGACTATCTTAGTAATACCTTGATCTATAAAAGAGTGTGTAGCATAGAACTTTATCAACAATCTAAAACCAACTAATCCATAATGTGGCCACGTTGCTGTTCATTCTATTAAACGAATGCCCAATTTTTCATTTTGATAGGGAGACAAATAGATCAAGCTCAGACTTAGGGTAAAATAATTTTCCTTGATCACATTCCTGACAGCTAATTCTCCTGAGTGCCATTTGACCAATGGGTCAAATGAAAGGCAACCATCAGTGATGAGGTAATAATTGGGAGGAAGAAACAGGAGATGATGGTAAAACAGTCTTATACTAATCGCTTCTCCTTGGCAATCCCACTTTAGAGGATAAATATATTTATTGGCTGATTATAGCTACATTATTCAAAATATAGGAATACTGGAAGCAACCCAACAGTCTAACGTTTAGGGAATAGTTAGCAAAAACTATGCTGAGAAGATGAATCTTTAAGAACTAAAATTAAAAATGTATTCCATAGAAACAAAGAAAAGTATTGATATATAAGAAAGGAAGTACCTAAGGTAACTTTTATCATAAAATTAAAATACAGAAAATATAGATATAATTAACACAATGAATGTTTTGCACAGGGATAAGGACAAAGCATATATACTAAAAGAATAATTATTTTCAATGGAGGTGTTCTTTGTAGTCCTTTGCTTACTAAAGTTAGCTAAGTATAGAATTTAAAAATATCCTTACAATGTCTTAGGCAGATGATTTTATCTGTAGGCAAGCTGTATCTGTATTATATTTATATCAGTATATAAACATATATGTCTCTAGTAAGCATACACACATATAGAAACAAACACAGGTATATAAACTTAAGACACTGTTATGAGTAAAAAAGTATCCTAATCTACATGATGCATATTTAGAAGAAATACATAATTGTTTCTCTTTGCATGCTCCATTACCCTATCTGAGCCCAGGTACAATGAAGAAGTCCTTATTTCCTCCAAATTGTCTCACCCCACAGAAATGATGAAGGAAGTTAAAACCAAGGTCATCCTAAGTATGTCATGCCAAAAACAATGAGAATACACAGGCACTGGATACTCAAAGACATATATTCTAAAAGCAGAAACTTCTTTAGTAAAAAAACAGTAATTAATTTTAATTTTGAGTTTTTAAAATTATGGATTCCCAGGCTTAGCGTTTAGAACATCCTACACCAAAATGAACAAATGAAGTTATTTGCGACTGGAAAAAGGGAAGAAGAGGGATAATGAAGAACAGGGGTTATCACAAACAGGACAGATATCGGGGAATATAGAAGCCACCTATATACTTTGAAAATCTCTATGGTAGAATAAAATCTAAAAAGAAGGAGAATGTTAAGATTGTACAGGCTGTTTTGTTATGACTAGGAAAGCATCTGAGAGACGAGAAACAAAGTAAAGCAGTCTTTCTCATTAAGCATATATTGCTCTGCTTAAATTTGTTTGAAGGAGCACAGAAATACATGAACTAGTACCACTAGGTAAGATCCCCTCTTCCCCCCAGCCAGATTGCTGAGGCTAACACAAATCTGACTGATATGCAATTGAAATACGTGACAGTTTTTCCTGATGTCAGCTTTTAACACTGTTGAAATTAAAGGTGAAGTCCATTCTAATGACTCTTAGTGGAATCTTAAGGTTGTTATTCATAAAGCTGTCCAAAACCTTTCAGGAAAATAGCATCTGTGCTCTTCATGAGCATGATACAAAAATCCTTTCTTAATCTATCAATAAAAGGCAGCTAAATTAAAAATTCCTTCTTTGTTCTGAGCAGCGATAATTAATTAAGCCCCAACCTAGAAGGAGTTGCAAAGCACTTTATGTAGGATTATTGGCCTACAGGACTTCTAACTGGGAAGCTGAGTATCTCACTCACCCCCTCAATTTCTTAAATACTCTGATTTTTATATCTCACTTGCCAAGCTTTATTTCAAAAAAGTTTTTATTAAGTTAATATTATACTAACATTAAAATAATTTTTAAAGAAAGAAATCCACAAACCTGCCACTATACTAAACTCTTTACTTTGTCCATAGGCATATATAATTTGTAGTTTTAATCACACCATACATAACATAATGGAGCCAGGCTTTTTTAAAGGCATTGCCTAACATTTGCTGACAACATGCTCTGTCAGACTTTCCCAGTGTGCTTACTTAATTAGTACATATTATAAGAAATTCAGTATATGCTAGAGGCCCATCAAAACATGAAAGTTTAATGGATATCACAAAAAGCATACTTTACTTGGAGAATATCATTTTAAGACACTTCATAATTCCCATTTATATGCCACTTTTCATCTTACCTCTTCTCCAGACAGGTAGTAAGCTGAGATTAGTCCACCGACAAAGCGTATATTTACTTCAAAAACAGAAACTTCAGCATTCTGTGGAAACAAAATAAAGGAGGTTCATATATAAATGGTAGTACACAATTGAGAAAAATATCACCGTGATAAAGTGCACGAAATATTTAAATTTTGTTCAATCCTATATGCTTGTCCAGAGAAATTTATACACAAGAGGGAAAAGCCCTGCCTTCTAACAGTGTCAAAACACATGTAAATAGAAAAAAATTTTTGACTCTTAAAATAACAATTATAAAAATATTTATAAAATGAAGTTACTTCCTCCCTCTATTCAACATCTATACAATACTCAATATTCTTTTTTTTTTTTTTTCGGTAGGCGGGCCTCTCACTGTTGTGGCCTCTCCCATTGCGGAGCACAGGCTCCGGACGCGCAGGCTCAGCAACCATGGCTCACGGGCCTAGCCGCTCCGCGGCATATGGGATCTTCCCGGACCGGGGCACGAACCCGTATCCCCTGCATCCGCAGGTGGACTCTCAACCACTGCGCCACCAGGGAAGCCCTACAATACTCAATATTCTTTGTGCAGGTGCGACAGGCCCCGGACATTCTATTTTTCCATTGTGTTCTTTTATTTTATTCATTTGCCTGTTTTTCTTCCCGAAAGACCATTCAGACTCTTTATACTTTTGCTGGTAGTTCAACATTATTCTAGAATTCTTCCCACATCATTTTAAAGTAGCACAGCTAGAATGTAAATAGGATTTGAAGTTGGAGTGACTTGGGTTCTAGTGCTGGTTCCCAAATTTTCTGTCTGTGGTCTGGGATGATCACATTTCTCTGAGAAGAAATTTCATCTTTGCATAAAGGAGATTATAATAATATATGTTGTACCTTGTTAAAACAGCTCTTATATACATCAATAATAGCTTGCTTTTATTATTATTTACAAAGCTCTATATCCTGTGCTAATCTCTACATGGACTATGTCATTTAGTCCTATATCAACCGTGCGAAATAATTACTATTCTTACATACATTTTACAAACGGAGAAACTGAGATTTATAGTGGTTACTATGACTGTCTTAAGGTCAGACAACTAATAAGTGGTTGAGGGCTTCCCTGGTGGCGCAGTGGTTGAGAGTCCACCTGCCGATGCAGGGGACATGGGTTCGTGCCCCGGTCCGGGAAGATTCCACATGCCGCGGAGCGGCTGGGCCCATGAGCCATGGCCGCTGAGCCTGTGCGTCCGGAGCCTGTTGCTCCGCAACGGGAGAGGCCACAACAGTGAGAGGCCCGTGTACCGCAAAAACAAACAAACAAGCAAAAAAGAAAGTGGTTGAAACAGGATTTAAACTTGACTACTCTGATTCCTGGTCTAGATCTCTGTTATCCTGACTCCTATATCACCTCACATGATAATGCATCAAGTATCCTTATTAATGGTCATATAATTGTGGCATATAATTAGTAATTATTGCCAATACTTTTATTATTTTACAATATTTTGACTACTACGTGGATCTGTCCTACATTCTATTGCTAGATAATTTAGCACAGCTAACCTACAATAGATGGTAGGTACACTTTGTTACCGAACCAAACTTGGGTCCGCTTGCCCACACACACTAAAGCCAATCCACTGACACCATGCTGTGTGTGGTAAAGGAGAGTACAACGTTTACTGCAGGGCACTAAGCAACAAGAATGAGCAGCGCATGCTCAAAAGACCGGAACTCTTGATGGCTTTCAGGGGAGGGGTTTTAAAGGCAGTGTGAGGGAGGGGCTGCAGGGTGCGTGATCAGCTCGTGCACCATTCTCGGAGTGGTTGGCATCAAGGTGAAATTTCAAGCGTCATCAACCTTCTGGTTTCAAATGGTCTAGGGTCTATGTGCTTGTGGTCAGCAGTTTTCATCTGGTGTGGGCCTGCTTCCTGTAAAAACAACATAGGAATGTGTGCCAGACCTTTATGTATATCTTTCAGGGGACTGGGAGCTCGGTGATTCTGCAATGTGGCGGATTTATAGTCTAACTTGTTACCAGTTTCCTGGGCCAACAGCTATTCTTTGTTATTTCCTGATCATTAACTCTTCAGCCAGCCTTTTGAGACTCAGGGGAGGCCTAGAAGACTAAAGAAAAACCCTTTTGCTTCAGAGGATAGGGACACAGGGGCTTGTGTATGGTTTCAGCTTCAAGCTTTTGTTAGCTTCTTTTCATGTTCGTTAGGCCTACCCAGTAATTGTTCACTTTCGCCTGGTATCAAACAATTCACTGAAATCACAGGGGCTAACAGCAAACTAATATATGGAGTCACATATCCAGCAGATGAGCTTAGTCACAATCATCTGAGATATTATTTCCTTTAACAAACATTTATTAAGCAACTACTATGTGTCAGGCACTGTCCTAGGTTCTAGGGACATGGCAATGAAGACTCATAAGGTCCTCAAATTCATGGAGTCTACATTTTAGTGGGCGAAAACAATTCCAGAAGAAAAAAAAGAGGTATATTTTCTTTAATTTCCACATGCTCTCTCTAAAAAGGTATAAGCATCTAACAAATTAAAGCTAAGTAATTGCTTAAGTTAAAAAAAATTTTCAAAAATTTCTTGCAAAAGGAAGGTCATGAATATTACTTGGGAGAGACATACTAGGTCAGAGTTAGGCAAAAGCATCATAATATAAGACTCTGGTGAGTTCATTCAATTGTATTTCATAATTTGTAATATGCACCTAAAACAGTTTGATTAAAGTACTTTACATGGGAATAATTTATCTGTGATGTGTATTACTCTGAATATTACATAAATATTGGTAAAAGCTTTAATATTCCACAAAATTACTGATAAGGAAAGAGGAAGCGAATCGTTAATTTGTTTTGGCTCACACAACTATACTTCTTATGTCTAAAGGTAACAATGTCTAATAATAAAATCTAATAAATAAAACCCTAAAATCCTATCATTCTCAATTTGTACTTGTTTTTCAGTTTTTAAACCTAAGAACAGTCCTCCACATTTCTGCCTACTGAAGTCTGTTAAGATGATTTTATATTCTTATTCTAGCTTTGGCTTCATTTGATATACATTCTCTTTTCCTCCTATGAAAATTTTGGATAATCAGGACTTTTATATAAACATCTGATGAAAACTATTGCATTGTAGAAGACTGAGCCATGTCAAACACCATCATAAATACACCTTCAGCAAGCCATCAGTCACCTACTAGGTACAACCAGTTATTGATCCAGCAATGTATTCTAGAACCTAAATTCTATTTATCTTCTGCTGTCTGTAAGATATTGAGAGACGTTTTTGCAAAGTGCCATGCTCAAGGTCAGTGCTCTGTCTTTTGAATTTCTCGGATCTAACAGCCAAGAAGCAAATCTGGCTTGTTAGTGAATCTATACAGGTTCTCAGTTACTTGTGTTCTTGTCTTTAAAGATCTCGCTCAGGAAGTCACATCACCATTAGTTGTATTCAATAGTCATCATATCTACCTTCTTTTGAAAACCAAAATTACATTTGAATTCCCAGCATATAATTTTTTTTACTTTTTTTTTCTTTTATTTCTTTTTTTTTTGTGGTACGCGGGCCTCTCACCGTTGTGACCTC
Organism: Mesoplodon mirus; assembly: GCF_964341445.2. Taxonomy (NCBI): domain Eukaryota; kingdom Metazoa; phylum Chordata; class Mammalia; order Artiodactyla; family Ziphiidae; genus Mesoplodon; species Mesoplodon mirus. The sequence continues at coordinate 41,443,182 of NC_138986.1, read as the reverse complement.
TCCCATTGCGGAGCACACGCTCCGGATGCGCAGGCTCAGCGGCCATGGCTCACGGGCCCAGCCGCTCCACAGCATGTGGGATCTTCCCGGACCGGGGCACGAACCCATGTCCCCTGCATCGGCAGGCGGACTCTCAACCACTGCGCCACCAGGGAAGCCCCTACTTTTTTTTTTTTCAAAGTTAAATCTAAATTATTTAGAAACCTTAATTTGAGAGCGCTTAGCATTTTGGGTTATATTATGTTTTAGGTCAGAAGACTGAAATTTATACACTTTAGGTCACTCTTTACATACAGATCCTTTGATGAAAAACACTAAGAAGATAAAAACATAAATTGGCTGGCTAGACTGCGGGCAGCAGACTATCAATACACTACCTTAGAGTCAGAAAGACCTGGGACTGAAGGTTGGTTCAGGAGCCCACTGAGTGCAAGATCCCAGGCAAGTCACATATTCTCTCTGAGCCTTGGTTTTCTCATTTGTAAAAAGGGACAGTGCATTTCTTACAAGGCGCTACAAGTCCATGAATGTAAAGCACCATGCACAATGCCTGCCACAGGTAAAGTACTCAATAAAATAAGTGCCATTACCACTGCACAAAAGCTCAGCTTAAGTAAACCAATAAGGCCTAGCTTCCTCAGGGCTTCCTGGAAAATCAGAAACTCCAGAATCATAATCTTCTAAATACTAGAATGCAAACTGATATACCTTCTCTGACTCTCATGGGAGTCATGTTTCAAATCCTCTTTTGAAATACAGTATCCTGACCAAGCTTCCTTTTGGGCTTGATACAATTTATACGATATCTGGGTTTTCAAAAGTGAACTTCTACAATCTGAGGGTTTGAGGCCAATTTTATAAACTTCTGACTCTGATTTCCATTAAAATAAACTTATTAAATCTAAATGAAGATATTCATCCTATTAATATTCATGCAGCACTTTTTAAGATGTTCTAAAACTTTTCCAGTGACTTACCCTAATGACAGGAGATGGGTTAGGGCAGGCAGAGAACAGTATGTAAAGGAGGGAAGCCCCAAACAGCCTGCAACACTAAAATCTTTTGGATTTATCTTAACAATGTAGATTTTGTAGTCTCCTTCAATCTGTGTTTGTTTTAAATGAGATTAAATCCCTTAAATCTTTAAGTAAGGTCACATTGCAGGAATATGCCCCATGTAGTCCATGGCTTCTAGTACATAGCTGTATGTGAGCACCAGTTTGAGAAGCAGATCCAGTCTTTGTTTAATCTGCACGCACCTGCTAGTTAATTTCACAATTGATGAGCAAGTGGAAGGTGGATATTTTGGGCTTAAGGCCTACCCACAAAATCATGTGGACTGGAGACACTGCGCTTTCACTTTGAGTTTCCTCTACCAACAGCCTTTGAATCAAAGAACACACTTAACCAGAATCATACATACATTTAATAAAATATATGGTATAATTAAGTTTACATCGAAAATCAAGAGGTGAAATCATGGAAAAACAAGGCTTCACTACTTATCTCTCATATTGCCTTAGGTGTCTTAGACTGATAATTTCCACCTTAAGTTTATCCCTTTCGTTAGTATTGCTGTCCTCTGGCTTACTATACGTATATGTGAAATTATGAGTTAAAGTGATAAAGCTTGCTAAAATGGAAAAAAGTTTAATTCAATAAGCCATTTTGTATGGCTCCCTCCCCCCATACTTCACGTTGTCCTCCATCTCTCTACTGGGAAAGGTGTCCTTCCAATAAACAGATCAGGAGCTCACAGGCATGAAGAATCTAACCATATCCAGACAAGAGGGAAAGTGAACACTTCAAAATCCCTGTTTCAACCTGAGTGCCTAAAAGATCAACCTCTTACAAGATGGTATTTTAAATAACTCAGAGAAATTTATTAGGTTGTATTTTTTATAAGCAACTTATTTACCAAAATTATCTATAAAATGATAGATTTTAGTAGATTTTAGTAAATGAAATAATGGGCTTGACCATTTTAATAACAAATTTAGGTTGGAGAACAGATTCAGCCACAGTTTTTGACTGCAGAACTACAGAGGCGCAGACTTTCCTTGAAGAATAGATATATTGTTTCTTTGCACCTTCAGGCCTTATGATAATTATTTAGAATAAAACCTGCATCAAGTTTAAGGAATTCTCCTTAATTCTTAACTTATGATTCCATACAGCGGGCAGGTCCGATTGACTGCATTAAATTGAAAAAGACTTCTTGGAAAAGAACTTTCATTTTCAGAAATATCTTAATCCTCTTCTCAGTGTTTGGTCCCAATTATCAGAGTTGTTTTTTTTAAAGAGTATTTCTCTGAGCCCTAAGATCAAAGAATACTTCTTTGCTAGCTATTCCTCCAAACTTCCTGTCAGCTTTCTACTCAATGAACTATAAGCGAGGAACAAGCAAGCATTAATAACAACTGTCCCACTACAAACCAATGCAATAACTGTTTAATAACAAATGCTCCACTACTAACATATGGTAACTATGCTTTACCTTACTGAGAAGCAGTAGAAACATCAGACTTTACAAACCCATTGCTTAAAGACAGGTCATTGCCTCTAAGCCTTGCCTATGTTTAGGCTTAGCATACACATTCATTTATAAATGGTACTTTAAAGTATGTGTTGTATTAATATTCTGAGGATTACAACTCCTTTTAACAGATTAAATAGCAACATTAAACTTTATAGCTTGGTATAACATATGTCTGAGCAGTTTTTAACTTCATATTTAAGTAACGTGATAAATCTCTTTAGATGAACAAAGTGCAAATTCTTTGGGCCATAAAGATAGGCAAAATCAACATCTTCTGTCAGTAGATTGGTTTTTACCACGAAGGTCCAGAAGGACCCTCAAGTAGCAGTCCAATCTATATATCACTAATTATGGTCAGAGGGAACAGATCAGTATCCTTATAGCCAAAACCCAAATAATCACCCTTGGCAGACACTGATTAGCATTCGGATAGAAAACATTAAATAACTCCATTCGACAGGATAATTAACTCAGTTGTTTGCACCATTAGGATGTAATGCTGCTCTAAAACAGAGCTTTTACAAGAGCAATACTAAGGCAAATGTCACCTTTCATGCTCCATGGCATGGAGCTCTGGACCTAAGCCAAGAACTCATTCAGGCATTCAAGAAGATCCAAAGTTGCTTTTTGAGGTCAATTTACAACCTTCGGATAGAGAACCCTACAGCTTATTTTCCTGAAAAATAGGATGGCATTCCGGTTGGATAAGAGAACAATCCGAATCTTTAAACTAAAAAATAAAGTCACTGTTGCCACCAATACCTCTGTTATTTTTCAGAAAAAAAAATGGTGTAATTGGTGACATAATCACTTGAATCTGTGGGTAGAACGAGTGAATATAAGACAAATTCTCTAATGGGACATAATAAAGCCAACTAGAAAATTGTAAGTTGAAGCACTTTAAAATGATTAGGAGATGGGACTTCCCCGGGTGCACAGTGGTTAAGAATCTGCCTGCCTATGCAGAGGACACAGGTTCGATCCCTGGTCCAGGAAGATCCCGCATGCCATGGAGCAACTAAGCCTATGTGCCACAGCTACTGAGCCTGTGCTCTAGAGCCTGAGAGCTACAACTACTGAGCCCGTGTGCCACAACTGCTGAAGCCCACGCACCTAGAGCCTGTGCTCCAAAACAAGAGAAGCCACCACAATGAGAAGCATGCGCACCGCAACTAAGAGCCACAACTACTGAGCCCGCTTGCCGCAACTAGAGAAAGCTCGCGAGCAGCAATGAAGACCCAATGTGGCCAAAAAAAAAAAAAAAAAAAAAGATTAGGAGAGTAAATCAAGAGAGCTGTCCTGAATTTATGTTTGTTATTAATTTTGATATGGGAAGTATTATCATTTGGATATTATTGATAAACTTCTATATTTTTCAAGGAAAATATGGCAATACCCAAAGAAAGAACTGCAACAAATGTTTCAAGACCTTTCAAATTAGGAATAGTAAAATAAACAGAAATTTGAGACCTGTGACTATGGCTTTTTTTTTTTTTTTTTTTTTTTTTTGCGGTACTCGGGCCTCTCACTGTTGTGGCCTCTCCCGTTGCGGAGCACAGGCTCCAGACGCTCAGGCTCAGCGGCCATGGCTCACAGGCCCAGCCGCTCCGCAGCATGTGGGATCTTCCCGGATCGGGGCACGAACCCGTGTCCCCTGCATCGGCAGGCGGACTCTCAACCACTGCGCCACCAGGGAAGCCCGACTATGGCTTTTAAAAGTGTATTTTTAAAGTATATTTGGAAGGGTATAGCCCAAGACTATCAATAACGGTCTTAAAATGATATTTTACATAAAAATCTTTCAACTCATTGAATAAATTATTAAAATACAAAAATACAATTTTAAAGAAACAAAGCTCAGTATCTTAGCCATCACTCAACCTATAGTCTAATCCCTTTATCTTACAAGTAAGGAAGCTAAAGAATTTGCTCTTCTTCTCTTCTAAATACTCTGGGCTTCTCTGGTGGTGCAGTGCCACAACTACTGAAGCCCGTGCACCTAGAGCCTGTGCTCTACAACAAGAGAAGCCACCGCAATGAGAAGCCCACGCACCGCAACTAAGAGTAGCCCCGCTCGCCCCAACTAGAGAAAGCCCACACGCAGCAATGAAGACCCAATGCAGCCAAAAATAAAAAAATAAATTTATAAAAATAAATAAGTAAATACTCTGATATCCTCTATTAGATTCCCTCTGCTTCCTAGTAGGTCCCCACGGTCCATGGAATACATTCATGTCACCCGGTCATGGTCTGAGGCCAGCCAACTGCCTTCTGTTACCTTGTCTATTACCTTGAGAGGCGTTTTTGCTTAGTCCTTTTAAATAAATGATTCCAGAGTTTCTCAGACTACCACTGGGCATGAAAGCAAAGAACTGCTGCAGTATTTGGGGGAGGTTTGGGGAAGTAATGCTGTATGTGCCAGACAAGGGACCTGGACACTATTCGGGTCTCGTGTCACTAAAGTCTACTTTCCCGTCTTCCAACATTAGACTCTGGAAGAATCTATTTCTCATTCCCCTACCTTTCTGGAGGTGAGGGACGGTGGAGGAAACACATTCTCCATTCTCTCCTCCATATATAAGCTGAAGACAAGCTCATTTTTATTTACTGGTAGGTAGCTGAATTTACTCAAAAATAACAAGGCAGGGGCTTCCCTGGTGGCGCAGTGGTTGAGAGTCCGCCTGCCGATGCAGGGGACACGGGTTCGTGCCCCGGTCCGGGAGGACCCCGCGTGCCGCGGAGCGGCTGGGCCCGTGAGCCATGGCCGCTGAGCCTGCGCGTCCAGAGCCTGTGCCCCGCAGCGGGAGAGGCCACAGCAGTGAGAGGCCCGCGTACCGCAAAAAAAAAAAAAAAAAAAAAAAAAAAAAAATAACAAGGCAGGAAAAAAGTATTATTAAGAAACAGTAGGGCCTCCCTGGTGGCGCAGTGGTTGGGAGTCCGCCTGCCGATGCAGGGGATACGGGTTCGTGCCCCGGTCTGGGAGGATCCCATATGCCGCGGAGCGGCTGGGCCCGGGAGCCACGGCCGCTGGGCCTGCGCGTCCGGAGCCTGTGCTCCGCAACGGGAGAGGCCACAACAGTGAGAGGCCTGCATACCGCAAAAAGAAAAAAAAAAAAAAAGAAACAGTAAACCCTCAGAAGGAAATCTAAGTTTTTGTTCATTGCCTTAATTTTTCACACTCAGTTCTACTGGTAATATCCGAGCTACCAGACGTCATATTCAACCAAAGAGCTGTAGACCCTTACAAAATCCCTCGCTCCTTGGGCCTGTTTCCTCATATTTAAAATAAAAAGACTGAACACATCAATCTCCAAGGTCCCTTTGTATTGGAATACTGTCTCCTTTATATTCTAAATTCAATTATAAGGCAGATTAAACATAGACTCATCTGCTTGTACTTTAAGTCAGTGATCTCCAAAATGGGGTACATATGGCAATTAGAGGAGTAGGAACAAAATATTAAAACTTTTAATTTATATATGTTTTTAATCCAAAGAGGTAGGACAAAGACTCAGCTTTATGCTACCTTTACACTCTGAACTATGTTGGTATTCTCACTTGGTCTGTGGGAGAACAGGAGCTCCACAAAGCAGAGGGGTCGGCAGGGAAACACCCTTTCTTTGTCCATTCTCAACATACAGCATGTTACTTGTGATTGGTTATGGAGATTTACAGATATTATCAAATGCTTACCAGATAGACAAGAGGCTTACAAGAATTTTTGCAAAGTAATCTCAGATTTAAAATAATACCAATAGTGAAATAAGTGAGGCAGAGAAAGACAAATATCACATGATACCATTTATATGTGGAATCTAAAATAATGATACAAATGAACTTATTTTTGAAACAGAAATAGACTCACAGATATAGAAAACAAACTTATGGTTACCAAAGGGGAAAGGGGCAGGGATAAACTGGGAATTTGGGATTAACAGATACATACTACTATATATAAAATAGATAAACAACAAGGACCTACTGCATAGCACAGGGAACTATATTTAGTATTTTGTAATAACCTATAATGGAAATGAATCTGAAAAATACACACACACACACACGTGTATATGTGTGTGTGTGTATGTATAACTGAACTTAAAAAAACACCAATAATGCAAACATAAGTGAATGACTCAAAAACACCAGGGTCAACTCTTCCTGTTCTTAAAACAAGCTCTCTGTCAACCTCATTACAAGGTAAAGCAATGACTGGAATTAGATTAGCTCTGACAAGATGTAGCCCTCCTTAATTATCAAGAAGTAGTATTAGAAGAGTCCACTGTCCTTAATTATGAACCTTTTCCTTGGCGTACAGTGGGTATTGAGGTTTGTTAAAAATGATAGTACATATATGAAATTAAAAAAAAATATTTCATATATAAATTGACAAAAGGTTATACTGGGAATTCCCTGGCAATCCAGTGGTTAGGACTCTGAGCTTCCACTGCAGGGGGCATGGGTTCAATCCCTGGTCAGGGAACTAAGATCCCTCATGCACATGATGTGGCCAAAAGAAAAAAAAAGTTTAAACTGATAAGGGTCTACAATCAACAAAGGTTAAAGGCTTATTTATGGGAAAGTGGATGCAGCTGCTCCTGGATGCATGTGGAGTGTTGAGATGAGCTACTTCATGGTATTACTGACTTGGCAGCCATTTTGTTTTGCCAAGCGGCTTGCAGGGGCTTTAAATGGACACTAGCCCCTCATGCAAGAGTGTGCCCTCGATTAACAGCCCCAGAGTCCCAAGCAAATGTCAGTTCCTAATATGACTCCCTCTGTGATCATGTCTCCCCCACCTCCCAGGGCCTTCCCCTTGTGCACCTCCTTAGAAAAGGCCACTGTGGAGCTTACCAATTGGTTTGAATTGACCAATTTGGCCTTAGCTTTGGAACCCCAAAGCACTTCACCCACCCCAGTAACGGCATGTGCCCTAGGTCCTGTCTTTTTGCCTGTCTGTACTCTGCCTTGATCTCCCTGTGTGGCCCCTGCGGGTGAGTCATGGACCTTCTCAGGACCTGTTAAGTAATAAACTTCTCTATTTCAATTTCTTTTGCGGTCTTTCATTGAACTGCAGCTCACCATGACACCCTGGGCTCCATTTAACAAATGTTCATCTAACAAAGTCACAATAACGCACCATGGTTCAGTGCAAAAGCATGAGCACTGGAGTCACACAGACCTGTGTTAGGCTCACAGCCCTGACACACAACTAGCTGTGTGGTCTAGATAAGCCTCTGAGGCTCCGATTTCTAATCTGTAAAGGTGTGAAAATAATACCCATCTCACAGGGTTGTTGTGAGACTTGAACAAGAATACTTGGCACGTGCAGGTCTTAATAAATATTAATTTCTTTTTCCTTACTCTTAGTTTGCCAAAAAACAAAGGCATGGATTTGTGTAGTAAGGGAGGGCAAGTTAAGAATATAGTATGATACTACTTAAAACTGCATTATTTGTTTCTGCTAGGGTACAGTGCAATAATCTGCCCCACAAGAGAATTTATTTATGTTAACTGAGATTTAAGAACTGAATTGGCAGCTTTTTTTTAACTTACCATATTAAAATTTAGATTTTCGTCAACCCATGCTTTTGCCTCTTCAAATTCGTCTTTCATTTTCATAATAAAAAGTGTATCTAGGGCATCTACTATTGTTGCTCCTTGGATATTACCTGAAAATATCAGAAAAATATTTACTCAGTAAAACACCTTTGACAGATCCATACATGCACATTGACCACACCTTGGAAAGGAAGTGGGTAATACTGAATTTACTGGTAAACAAGAATACTGAACAGTCTAAACATCTTTCAGTGAAAGAAAACTGAAAAGTTGCATCAGAACCAAACTAAAAACTATCACAGGCTATAGATTGGTACACTAATCTTTAAAGTTTCTGAGTTGCAGAAAATAAATCTCCTAGAAATTTTGGGATTGCATTCTCTAGCAAGAAAAAAAAAAGACCTGAAACCAAGGAGCAACACACTTACTAATTTTAATGTAATTACATCAAAGTGCACCTGTGCAAAACTCTTTAAATGTAATTAGATCTAAAATTGTTTAGTGATAGCTCTAAGAAACCATTACTCAAAAATGGAATTCTGCCCCCTCTTTTTGCAGCCCTGACTGATCCTAACCTCTCCTCCCATCCTCCTAGCCAGTCCTGACTCTCGTTTATTTCCTCTGAACTCCCTCAGCAGGAAGACTTTACACTGCTCTTGCACTCACCACTTTCTGTCTTCCATTATAACTACTTATATGCATCTCCTCTTAGTCTGTAAACTTCCTTAGAATAGAGAAGTCATGTCTTATTCACCTCCACATTCCATACTAAGAGACTCAGTATGTTTCTAAGGCTTAATAATAAATTAAAAAACCATCACTGTATTAACAGAGAGCCAAGTAATCTCTTCGATAAAGACTATGGCAAATTTACACAAAACTGACTTCTTAATACTATGAACAACTTATAGAGATAAAAGCAAAAATAGAATTAAAAATTTTTTAAAGTTATAGTAAACAATAAAAAATTAAGACCTTTGAGTCTGCATGAAGTTTCTGAGTTTCTCTCTTCAATTCCTACCTCCCATCACCCATGTTAACTAGTCACCGTGTCCTCAAAAACACTACTCTAGCAACGTCTGAAATTACTTGTACTGCCACGACTCCAGGTGTGGCTCTTTTCATCTCTAAAGTGTGTCACTGTGATCGACCAGCCAGCCCTTTCCCCACTCTTCCAGCTCTTCCTAACTGTTCCTGCAATGCCTTTCTCCCTACCAGAGAGCCTATGGTTCTTCAGAACTTCCTATGAATATCTACTGAACCACCTAGTGCTTTGCTAATTCACTATCTACACATATGTCTTCTGCACTAGGTCATGAACTTGGCAAAGACTTGTATTGTGTTTATTAACACCAGTGCTGGAAAGAGAGCCAAACGCATGGAAGGTCCTAAGTAAATGGAAAAGCATAATGGGGTGATTAGGAGCAGACTCTGACCTTAGCCACATGTGGGTTCAAGTCCCAGCTCAGCCAGTTAGTAGGTGGCTAACACTGGGCAAGCTGTTCTCTCAGCTTCATATTTCTCATCTATAAAATACATATAATAATGAGGTTAAATGAGAAGATGCACAAATGGCACGTGGCACATAGTGTCAGCTGATACTGTTGTTATATGATTTGATACTATTTAACATCTTTAGTTAAAGTATAGAAGGTCATCTTTTCTATGGTGAATTCAGAAGCATCAGACCAAGGTTCCCTCCTCTTCATCCTGGTACTTATAGACAAAATTGTGGGAACTGAAGAGGAATTGAGTTCAGGGCACTGGGTAGCTCTGTGACCCAAGGAGTCTACCTAACACTTCTGTTACCTAGCTTCTGCACCTCCACGATGGGAATGTTATTAATACCTAGAGTACTAATCACAGAGGGATGCTGTGAGGACCAAAAGCGATAAAATGATGCCAAAGGGGATAAAGGGAAGTTTAAATAACTGACGACTCCATCCTTGCTTTCTCTTCCACTGCACAAACAGGAGAAATTTAGTGCCAAAGTTGAGAGTCACTGAGATACAGTGAAGGTCACCAAGGCTGGCTGCCTTGGCCAGCTTATTGATAAAGACACAGCTTTTACCTGTCAGGAAGCAGTTAATGCAGCCAACAAATGCTCCTCTGCTTGGTACCACATGGGAGCTGAAAATCATGATACTGTGCCCAGATCCATTAAATAAGGCTCTCTGGAAGTGTGCCTCAGGCATCAGTATTTTTTCAAGGGATGCAGGTGGTTCTAAAGTGCAGCCAGTGCTCTGTCTGAAGGACACACTATGCACATTCCCTGCAGACAACTCCATCAGGTAGGCAAGTTTCCTAGCAACACAGTCTGGAGGATCACACAAATTTTTTCCATCACCCACAAGTTCAGTCGATTGGAGAGAAGTCACTGTCAGTAAGGAGGCAAAGCACATTCTACTCACCAAACAAACTGCTTGAATGGCCTCCTTTTGATACAGGCTTCAGTTCATTTTTTCCCCAGGCATAACGTTTGTAATTATTCCAGGCATGTTTCATCATCTGAGAAAAGAAATGAAAATGGGATTATATTTTGAATTTGAGATGCTTTTGCTTCAAAATAGATCATATATTGAAGACCTAAAGGTTAAAACACTGAAACTCACTGCTTTATTAAAAGGATGACAATTAAAAGGGTGACAAAGGGTATGAATAAGTGGGAACACACACATAACACACAATTACACATCATCCCTTTACGTTTACAAATGGAGATTTTTTAATCCATTTAATCCTATTTCATATACATATTTTCAAAAGTCAGTTCTCAGCAACAGAAACTTAGCTTATCATAAAAGGATGAGCCATTCTTACATTTATCTATTTCATCCTCATGATGCATTAAATCTGCAAAGACTGCATACTTAAAATTCACATTTTTGCATAAGGTTCTCTGTACTTAGTATATAGACAAATATCCAAAAGTTATGACTTTAAACACTTTGATGTATCTTGACCAAGTCTATATGAAGAAGTATTTTTAAATATCTATAGGAAATGAAAAAAAGAAACTCTACGGGTATACATAGATTTTGGAAAACTTCAGCTTAATATAATTAATCTTTATTTGCATACATATCTGTGTACACATATATAACTGAAGACTAATTCTATATATTCCCAACCTAGACTCCTTGTACCAGGAATGTTTTTGTTTTTGTTTTTTGCAGTACGTGGGCCTCTCACTGCTGTGGCCTCTCTGTTGCGGAGCACAGGCTCCGGACGTGCAGGCTCAGTGGCCATGTGGGATCTTCCCGGAACGGGGCACGAACCCGTGTCCCCTGCATCGGCAGGCGGACTCTCAACCACTGCGCCACCAGGGAAGCCCCAGGAATGTTTTTAAAGTCCCAAACTCTCTGCTATAAATTAGTTGTATACCTTTTTTAATTTTAACAAAATTAATTTATCTACATATAATGAAAACCAATCAATTTCTCCTGACTTATAGACTAAGTTCTGACCTATTGTGCTAGATATTAACTCTAGCAGAAAGTGAATAATTTTCAAGGGGAGAAATTGTTCTCTAAGAGCCTATCAAAGTTATATAAAAATTTGTATAACTATTGTGTAATAGTTGTATTTTTTTCAATGACTCCAAGAATATACTGTAGATAATTATTTTTGCATACATTTTTTAAAAGGGTTGAGGACTCCTCACCTGTCTAGAATTTATTCATGCCACTATTCCCAATCCATTAGCAACAGTAATTAAAATATGGACATAATCTGGAAATATTCTAATCTGGCTCCATATTTTAAAATATCTTAAAAAGCATCATATAAAGTTATAAATACTATGTAAAGGCTGTTTATCACTAAAAATCTGCAGTGAGATCAATACAATTTTATTAATAAGAAAGTCTTCATATGTCCCTGAAAACAATAATGCACATCTTTCTTTAATCAATTTGTATATTTTCTTCCAATCTCACCAGTACTGCTACTAATAATAGCTACCCAAAAATCTGTACTATCTGCTGGGTACTCTGCTAAATGCTTTAAATTCAGTATTGCATTCAATTCTTGTTATAACGTTATGAAATGCGTTGTATTATCATTGTTTGGTAGATGAAGAAACTGAGACTTCTAGAAGTGAAAACACGAACAACTTTACTCACAGTCATGACATTTCTCCACAGCTGTGGAGCCAGGATTCATCCCTGTGATGGCCTGACTCTAAAGCCAATGGCATTAACCATACACTGCATCAACTTCCTTTAACGAGTCGACAACAGAATCTTCCTTTGATGAATCAGATTGCTGATCTTCTAACAATCAATAGAATGTGTATATCATAGTGTTTTTGAGATTTTCTCTTATAAATTAATTTTGTTGGAAAGTATAAAAGGTTTGAAGGTAAAATAACCTGATTTATATCCCTATCGTACCACCAATTGGTCCCATAATCATGGATGAGTCACAGTTTTGCGAGACTTTCTTTATCTGAAAACTTGGGATCATAATTCCTCACAGGGTGCATGTAAGGATTACATGAGCATGGCCTGTGTGATGGCTCCCAGCACACATGGCGAATAATCACATGCTTATTGAATTTTAAGCCTATATTGAGATCAATTAACTTCACATCACAGAAACAGAAACCAATGAGCCTCTGAAAACACTAGGTATATGAACACTAGGTATAAAAACACCTTGAGATTACATCTCAATTTGACTTGGTTTTCCCATTAAATGTACTGTATTTGGTAAACTCTTCATTCCTATTCCAAGGATAAATTCAGAAGCTTTTGGAATACACCTGATGCAAGAACGGAAAAAAAAAAAAATGTTATGATGATTTGTTTCAGCTCCAAGTCTGAATCGAAACCAGTGCCATGTACTATTAATAACTCAAAGACAGCATAAAGCTTTCTTATAGAAGACTGTTGTCAAAAATTATCATTTATACAATGTACCACTAGAACAGAACCTCACTGAGTTACCACTGTAGTATATATTAACTTTCCTTATCTCTTTTTCCCCCAAAAAGAAAATTTGACACCAATTGCTTATCTGCCTGCATTTCAAAAGCTGCTGTGACCCATTTCTCAAAATGGGCTCCTCATCCCATGGGATTTCTATGTGCAAAGTTAGAAAAGAAAAAGAAAACAATGTGGTCAAAGTACCCTGTATGGAGCTCTAAGAGTGGTTTCTCCAAGAATCTGTGAAATGAGGAACAGCCATATTGTTCATGGATTCTAGTGGTTGGTCACCTCTGGAAATGATTTACCACTTTAAAGCCAAGTAAAACTTCATGTGTGTGTTTGTGTCTGTGTGTGTGTAGAACACCAACGAGATTAAATTCACAGGTCATATATAAAATCAACTTTGTAACTCAGATTTATGACATACAAATATTTGAAAGCATCAAAATGCTACTAGCCTCTAATTTTACAGTATTAAGCCACTAGCCAGCTAAGGGACCATGAGAATGAAAGCATTTACTCTTTCCAGACTCATATGCTCATGAGCTGACAGGACAAGAAGGTCACTTTTAAAATTCAACTACAAAGATGTCCACAGATAGGATTAATCCTTCATCTTCATAGGCTCCTTCACTTTGTTTTGTAGTCTTTCATCACTTTAATTAGGGTTAGACAGCCTGACATCTGAGGTAGAAAGATTAAAACAGGCCTAAATTCCACGTTGATTAGGATTTCAAACTCCATACTGAAACCCTAATAAAAAAAAGATAAACTGAAAACAAACTGAAGATTTTTGTTTGAATTTTATTTTTTCCTGAATATTCATATTTGCATTGGTCATACAGCTAACATACAGTGTGAAGGGAAATAAATGAGATTTTGTAATAGTAATCCTTTGTTTTGACCCAGAGAAGCTGGAATTACGCATGAAATATCCAAAAAATAGCATGACTTCTCCTTGACTCTATGCTTACCAAAGATTCTTTGATTAGCACTTTGTTATCAATTGGCATCAGGGCTGAGTAATTAGTGCCACTTATTGAGTGTCCACTACACTATGCGTGATAAGATGCTAAAGGACTAGCAGGGAAATGTACATGAGTCTATCATGCTTATAATCTAATAGATAAGATGGAAGCTTAACGTTTTCCCTTCTTACACACTCACAAATGTTTATAAATATGAGAACAATAAGAAAAGCAATTAAATGTTGTGCATAACTCCATGAAAGGATGCTCAACAACACTAATCATTAGAGAAATGCAAATCAAAACTACAATGAGGTATCACCTCACACTGGTCAGAATGGCCATCATCACAAAATCTACAAACAATAAACGCTGGAGAGGGTGTGGAGAAAAGGGAACCCTCTTGCACTGTTGGTAGGAATGTAAATTGATACAGCCACTATGGAGAACAGTATGGAGGTTCCTTAAAAAACTAAAAATAGGGCTTCCCTGGTGGCGCAGTGGTTGAGAATCTGCCTGCTAATGCAGGGGACATGGGTTCGAGCCCTGGTCTGGGAAGATCCCACATGCTGCGGAGCAACTAGGCCCATGAGCCACAACTACTGAGCCTGCGCGTCTGGAGCTTGTGCTCTGCAACAAGAGAGGCCGCGACAGTGAGAGGCCTGCGCACCGCGATGAAGAGTGGCCCCCGCTCGCCGCAACTAGAGAAAGCCCGTGCACAGCAACGAAGATCCAGCACAGCCAAAAATAAATTAATTAATTACTTTAAAAAAAACTAAAAATAGAGCTACCATATGATCTAGCAATCCCACTCCTGGGCATATATCTGGAAGATGAAAACTCTTAATTCAAAAAGATATATGAACCCCAATGTTTACAGTGGCACTGTTCACAATAGCCAAGACATGGAAAAACCTAAGTGTCTATCAACAGATGAACAGATAAAGCAGATGTGTTACATATATACAATGGAATATTACTCAGTCATAAGAAAGAAGTAATGCCATTTGCAGCAACATGGATGGACCCAAAAATTATCCTACTAAGTGAAGTCAGAGAAAAACAAGTATCATATGATATAAATTATATGTGGAATCTAAAATAATGATACAAATGAACTTATTTACAAAACAGAAACAGAGCCATGGACATTGAGAACAAACCTATGGTTCCCAAAGGGGAAGGGTCAGGCAGGGACAAATTAGGAGTTTGGGCTTATTAACAGATACACACTACCATATATAAAACAGATAACAAGGACCTACTGGACAGCACAGGGAACGATATTCAGTATCTTGTAATAACATATAATGGAAAAGAATCTGAAAAGATTCAGTTAAAGTGATATAACTGAATCACTTTGCTGTACATATGAAACACAACACTGTAAATCAAATATACTTCAATTAAAAAAATTTTTTTAACTAACAGTTTGTTTCAATTTTATGTCCTAATCAAGGGCATGGGAAGCCATGAATAAAGAAAAATATGCTTGAATTTCCCCAGGTATGTGTAGATTTTGTAACCTATGTTTTTGTTGCTAAGAACTACCCTTAGCAAATATTTTTATTTACTGATTCTTTAATCACATGATCTTAAGTTACTCATAAGGCACATTAAAAATCTTTTTGAAAATCTCACTCTTTTTTTCCAGACAGGACTGATGAGGATTTTGGGCTTTCACTGCCTCTTTTAAAAAGCACACAAGTTCAAGTCCCACTTACAGGGCCATCCTGTGGGGTCTTATACAAAATCTCTATAGTCTGACAGTGTGATCTGGGTCCCTGGCCCCAGCTGACTGACCCAGGGCCTGGTGCCTGACCCACAGGGAGACAACTGAGGGCTGGCCGTGAGCCTTCGAGGTGAGGCACCCGCAGTGTGACGCTGTCTCCAACGGATGGACCAACCCAATCATCTACTCTGCCTAGGGGTGTATAACTGGGAGATAGTCACAGAGAATCCGGAGGCCAGAGAGTGATGGAGAAGCAGAGAAGTACAAATACATAAAGAAAAAAAGCCACAAGAAAGAGTCATGAAGCAGTTGAAACCATGAGGGAGATGGAAGGCAAGGAGAGAAAAATAAGAAACTGGGAAGCAGGCATGGGGTGCTCAGTTAGTTACATGGTGCCCCAGGGGAATTAGGTTAGGTTTGTAGAGCCTCTGTAAAACAGCAAACTATGCTGCTGAATGCTGAATGTTGATGAATTATCTTCCTCTCTCCTCCATGAGGCATGGCTCTTTGCCTGCTGAGACTGTTTACTTACTTCCCTGTGTGTCCTTATAGAAAATCCGCTTGTTTACTGAGGAATGTATAACAGCGGTGACAGGAGCAGGCATCTAACAAACTGGGTTCATATCTGAGCTCTGCCAACATCGGTGTGACTCTGAGACAATTAATCTCTCTAAGCCCACTTTCCACACCCATTAAAGGTAAATAAATAAAACTACCAGTCCAGTGGCACTCACATTCCCACTGTCCTAGAGGACATGAAGGAGCTGTATCCGGTTCAGCCGAGGACTAGGGCAGGGGTCAGTCTACCTCCCTGATTGTTGAAGTGGAAATTGGTGGCCTTTGCTCTTCAAATTATACTTACAATGGATGCTTGGAACAACCCTGATTTTAAATGCCTGTCAGTAGTTTCCACCAAACTTTGTCTGACATGACTTGATTGTCCCATGAAAGTAACGTCTGAAACTTCCAGATAAAGATCTCATTTTTAGGATCACTGTATCAATCACTGTATCACTGTATCAATCTTCTTTCCTTTAATCTTTGGTGGAACAGGGAAATGGAAGAAAGGAAACAAGATTAAAAAGTATTTTCAGGGAATCAAGTCACAGCTTCACCAAACCCTCGCTTACTGGAAAAAAAATTTCTAGATACGTGAACACGCGACAACAATCTTGCCGCCCCTTCCTCTTATCTGGTGCGGTCCTGCTCCCTGTATTTCCCTGTGGGAATGAAGACTGAGAGTGAGCCGGCAGGAGACCCTGTGCTGAGGATGCCATCCCAGGGAGCAAGGCAGGTGGGCTTCAGCTGGGGGAGCCGGAGCCCTGCTGCCTAAGGGTCTGATCTCTCAGACTCTCAGTTTCTCATTTTTAAAAACAATAACTGAAGGAAACCAACGTCCCACTGAGGTGCAGGACGTTGGGGGAGGGATATATGGCAATGCTCCATACTTCGCACTCAATTTTGCTGTGAATCTAAAACTGCTCTAAAAATTAAAGTAAAGAGAGAGAGAGAGAGAGAGAGAAAATAGCATTGTCTTCCTCACATCATGGTCCGGAGATCAAATCTGATAATGTCTGGCTGGAGGGAGACATCCAGAGAGTGTTCCTGGCCTTCACGCGCATCTCCGCCTCACCGCCCCACCAGGTGCAGGAGTTAAACAGAGATAAGGGAGAGCAGCACAAAGGAAAGCAGACACTGTGCTACACTCACGGCGGACAGGGCAATTCAGGGAGAGAGAAATTAACAGGGTAGGAAAGAGGTCAATGTCACTGAGAGGTGACAGAACATAGAGCATGGTATAACTCTGCATCCCCAGACACCGCAAGCCTGGAGTCTACCACAATTACAGCGTTTAGCATCCTCTTACCCTAAACGGTATTAGGATACCACCTAAGACAGTACTGGGAAGATCCTCCCCTTAACACAGTGTCCTGGGAAAGCCCAGAGTCCAGCCACCTTCTATCTGTCCTCACCCAGAATGGAGAAAAACCCTCCCAGCCGTGATAGTTTCCAATTTTACCACATATCAAATTAAAACACTCATTCAGCACCTTGCTCAATTTATCTCTTTTGAAAGCTGAAATATATTAGTTCTCTCTCCCCTTCCCCAAGGCTGTTAAGGTATTCTGTTTCCAAGGTTCTTTTTCCCAAAGTCACAATGACAATTACTACTTATTGAGTACTTATTGGTGGCAGGGCGTGAATTACAAAGACGATAGAGTAAGGGTGCCAGATTTAGGAAATAAAAACCTTGTGTGGGACACACTTATACTAAAAAAATATTTATGTTTATCTGACATGCAAATTTAACAGAGTCCTGTATTTCATCCAGCAGCCCTAGTATAGAGGGATAAGATACATTGAATCCTTGGTTCTGTGTCCAGGGCCAGCTCCCTGGATTGTGCCCTGCTCTGCCTTGGGCTCAAAAGAGGGACTGAAAATTCAAGGGCCAGACAGAAATAGAATGGCCAGGTTTAGGGCAACTGGAAATGACAGGGAATGAGGCTAAACAAGAGTGAAGGCCCTGGCTAAAGCCATTAAGAAAAATATTCTTTAAAAAAAATTACTAAGCTTGCTTTCAAGGTTTGAGCCAGGTTTTCCAGGGGTCTAGAAAAAAAAACAGTATGCTAGCTAAAGGGAAAAAATATCCGTGAGCCACAGATGGCCCACAGACCAGCCGTCTGCACTGCAAGACCTGGTTTACGGGCACATGTGTAGACCTGACTGCTCTGTGCTTAGTAGGCCTGTGGGCATGTCGCTTCCCTCTGGCCCTCTCCCCTAGCTCAGGGAGCAGTGCCCAGCCCACTTCTGACCCAGGCTGCCTTCTGTGCCTGCTCTTGACTGTCCAGGGCCTGCCAGGACATCAATGCTGACTCTACCAAGAATTGGTGAGGTCCTTGAGACCTGAGATGTACAAAGCATTATGCACACACCTCTCAGCAATTCTCTTCCTGCTGGATGAGTGGTAGGTTCACACTTCAGAAAGCATTTATAATTCTAAATCCTACACTGTTCTACAAGTGAAACTGCAGAAGCTGTAAAGGAGAAAGTGCCTTAACTTTGTCCAACACCTGCAAGGCGCTGGGAGGCGAACCTGATAACAATTTACCACACACTTAATCCTCCTTAATACCTCTGGGGTATTACTGCCCCATTTTACAGATGAGGAAGCAGAGGCCCAGCATAGCACAAAGGAAGAGCGAGGCTCTTCAAACTCTCTCATTCTGATTCTTTTCCCTGCATCACTTAGGATGCCTTGACTTTTTTGCTGCTTGCAAACCTTAAGACGGTCAGCCACAGCCTCCGAGCTCTTCTGCTGCTCCATGCACAGGGCCAGTCCTACCTGGGATACAAAGAGATGCGGCTGGGCCTGGCAGCTAAACGGCACACACCAAGCTGGGCTTGTAAACTGGCTCCAGGACAGGACCTGGCAGCAACAGCTTTTCTTGCCTGCATTGTATCCTTTAACCCTCAGGACCCTCCTTCCCTCCAATTCAGCTCTCTCTCCACCTCTGTCTCCCCACTCTTCTCCTCTGGCTGTGCAGGCTACTCGGGCAGACAAGATGGCTCTGCCCTGCTCCGACCCTGCCCGTCCCTGGATTTATGGAGAACTGTGAGTCCCTCTCCTTCACACCAAGCTGCTGACTGTGCTGACACCTGCTCTCTTCAGCTGCGGTATTTCCTGAGCTTTATCACCACCACCAGAGCTAAGGGTGGCCAGTTTTCCTTTCCTCTTCTCCACTACTCTCCTGTTTCTTCCTTGTCTCTGTGTGTGCAATTTGTTACCACGCATCCCAGGCTGCCTCATAACCAAGGAGGGGATAGATACGTGTTCATATTTTCTTCAGATTCAGATGTCCTGAATTCTCCCACAGCCAATTTAGTATACTTTCTTTTTAAAGATAGCAGGAGATATATAAAGGAGTAATTATTTAATGCTAATATTGTATGAACCCTAATGGGCTAATACACATTAATTCCCAATGAATTGAAAGAGCAGTTAGAGCAGTAATCTCTTTTGAAAAAGACTCAGAATGCGTGATAAAGCCAGTTTTAAAAAATGAGAATTCCGGGCCTCCCTGGTGGCGCAGTGGTTGAGAGTCCGCCTGCCGATGCAGGGGATACGGGTTCGTGCCCGGTCTGGGAGGATCCCATATGCCGCGGAGCGGCTGGGCCCGTGAGCCATGGCTGCTGAGACTGTGCGTCCGGAGCCTGTGCTCCGCAACGGGAGAGGCCACAACAGTGAGAGGCCCGCGTATAGCAAAAAAAAAAAAAAAGAGAATTCCAGTTAATTGCCACTTGTGGAGGACAGATTGTCCTGTTTCTAAGCAGCATCTCACACTCCTAAGAAAAAGCCAGTTTTTCTAGGTCTAGCTCAGAGAATTGGGTTATATGCTATTTAATGGTTCTCTTTCTTTGTGACCAAATTCTGACATTATTTTATAAAACTCTGTGCTACTACCAAATGGAAGAGGGTAGAGGACACCCCTCAAACCCCCAAAACTTGACTAAAATTTAAGTATATAACTCTAAAATATTCGAAGAGAGAGTGATTTGACATCTCAAAAGTTAGCCATTAGAAAAACACTTGTTCATATGTGACTATCTAGTATATTTCTTTTTGGAAAGAAGTACTATTGGTGAGAATGTTTTCTTTACACAGAGAAAAGCTCTCGATCAGCCAGGGGTCTAGGACTTGCTGTTATTTACTTCTCAAAAATATCCATCTCATAGTTAATGATTGTAGTCTCTTTCCACAGAAGTTGTCACTCGAGTTTAAACACTCAACGTCAGGGTTTTTGTTGTTTGTTTGGTTGATTTTTAATTGATCTAAAACTGCCTTTGTTAGATTACCCCTGCTAAGTAAGAACTAGCAGGCTAGCAAGTGGGCCTTTGCAGGCCAGATGCCAGCTGATCTTCCCTGCCCAGTCCCAAGGCAAAGACCTAGCAGAGCTTTCCCAAAGCTGGGAAACATCAGCAACTACAGATCTTTCCTGGCAGTTAAGAGAAAATTATATCCCCTGCTGCGATATCATGAAACTCCCTTTATTCTAAGAAGGAAGTCTAAACAAAGTATCCACATAGGAAACAAATACTATCCTCATCAGTGAATCTTATCTCAAAAGATTTTTTTTCTGGTTTTAATATTTGTAATAATAAGGCAAGTCCAAACATTCTTTTAACTCATGCATGTCATTTCTACAGCTTCAAATTTTCACTACATTTATCTTTTTTGCAGTAGTGACACAATAATGTTTTAGAACAAATATGCTCTCCTTTAAGGGATTTGTTCATAAGATTTGTCAAGTTCACGAAGACTAATAAACTTAAAATTTTTCTTTTAATATTCCTTTTTTAAACATTACAAATACTATGAAGTTAGAACATAATTAATGAGAAACGAAAAAAATAGCAAAAATTCTCTAAAAAATTGCTAATAAGCAAAAGCTAGAGATATTTGCCTTTTAAAATTATGTTCTTTTCTTCCTATTTTTTTAAGCAAGCAAAGTAGCCCTAGAGAGTCAAGACATCTTCTCCTTCAGTTATCAAGAGGAGAACTGCAGGATACAGCATTTCTTTTCTTTTTTTCTTTTGTGTGTATGTTCTTTTAATAGACTTTATTTTTTTTATAGCAGTTTTAGGTTCACGGCAAAATTGAGC
Organism: Mesoplodon mirus; assembly: GCF_964341445.2. NCBI lineage: Eukaryota > Metazoa > Chordata > Mammalia > Artiodactyla > Ziphiidae > Mesoplodon > Mesoplodon mirus. The sequence continues at coordinate 41,421,789 of NC_138986.1, read as the reverse complement.
AGAAAGTACAGAGATTTTCCATATACCCCCTACCCACACACCGTACCACCTCCCCTACTACAAATATCATGCTCCGGAATGATACACGTTACATTGGTGAGCCTACACTGACATATCACCATCACCAGAAGTCCACAGTTTACACTAAGATTGTATTGTACATTCTATGGGTTTTGGCAAATGTATAATGACTTGTATCCATCATTATATTATCATACAGAATAGTTTCACTGCCCTAAAAATCCTGTGCTCCCCCTTTTCTTTCCTCTCCCCTACCCTACCCTACCCTACAACCACTGATCTTTTTACTGCCTCCACAGTTTTGCCTTGTCCAGAATGTCATATAGTTGAAATCATATAGTATGTAGCCTTTTCAGACTGGCTTCTTTCACTTAGTAAATATGTACTTAAGGTTCCTCTATGTCTGAATTTTCATGGCTTAGTAGCTCATTTCTTTTTAGCACTGAATAATATTCCATTGTCTGCATGTCTCACAGTTTGTTTATCCATTTACCTTCTGAAGGACATCTTGGTTGTTTCCAAGTTTTGGCAATTATGAATAAAGCTGTTATCAATAGGAGAGCTGCAAGGATGAGTGTTCCCTTTCAAATTAAAACCAGAAATCACTATTTTCTTTTTTTTTTTTTTTTTTTTTTTTCTTTTTGCGGTATGCGGGCCTCTCACTGTTGTGGCCTCTCCCGTTGCGGAGCACAGGCTCCGGATGCGCAGGCCCAGCGGCCATGGCTCACGGGCCCAGCCGCTCCGCGGCATATGGGATCCTCCCAGACCGGGGCACGAACCCGTATCCCCTGCATCGGCAGGCGGACTCTCAACCACTGCGCCACCAGGGAGGCCCTGTTTTCTTAACTAAAGGGTTACAAATTATAATTTTGTAAGTTATTACTTCTTGAAGGTAAAATTCGTACATATATATTGGTTATAAAATGTCACATATTACAGGGAAATTTTTCTTAAACTTCTGAAATGATTACCCGTAAAATTGTCCACTGTTAGTAAATAGTTGGGGCACTCCTTGTCATCCGAGATTCCATAATTTTATATTATGAAAGTAATCCTTTTGCATACTGCAGATCACAGTTTTAAACATTATTATCAGAGCATACCAATATTGAAAATGTTTTATAAAAGGTACTATTTTGAAAATTACCTATGAAATGTAATATTTATGTATACTAAATATCAAAAATGCTAGTTCCTAAGTATAAACTTGGAGTAGCAACTAGTGCTTCTATAAGACTTAAAATCCATAATTGGTGTGTCACAAAAAGGTACTTATCCTTAATAGAAAGGGCCAGCATTTATTGAACACTTACATGTCAGGAAATATGTAAAGCATTTACATATTCTCTCAGTCCCTCACAACAATCTTACAAGGAAAGTAGTCTCCCCACTGAGAGTCCCATTGCACAGATGAAGAAATCAAGAGGTTAAATAATTTTCCCAAGGTCAGCCCTTTAGCAGGGGTGGAGATTGCCTCTGAATTTAGGCTGACCCTGAAGCCTGTAAACTGTACTGAGCTAAAGATGTGACCCATGCAACTGGGGGAACCTGCCTTCCAAATAAGCTTCCAAACAAACTGTTAACTCATGTTATTGATATACATATTTGCATGCTTTCTATTACCTATTTAATTATTTTGGATAAACTCAACTTTCGGTAGTGAGACTTCAGAAACATGCCATGCAAAACCACCTTCCCATCTTTCCCTTTTCGAAAACTTTGCTGACACAGGAGAGAAACATTAAATATATTGGTAGATTAAGGAATTAAAATGAAAATGAGAATATCTCTTGCTTCTGGTGCCCTGTGGAAAAACATATCTTACATACACTGAAAAAGAATTTTGCTTTACATACATTTTAACATCTAAAATTGCCTTCCCGTGAAGTTCATCTCCATTTGAGCATCCTACAGTGTTAGATCATAATCTTTATTCTTGGTTTCATAGTATATGACACTTCTTCACCAAGAAAACACACCAATAATTTTTTTTGGCAACTGAAAAAAGACATTTTAGTTTAAATGTCAACAGCATTCTATAAATTGCCCGTACATTGGCAATAATATCAGATTTCTTTCTAAATACCTACCAGAAAAGTACAGCAATACTGATTATTTTTCAATGCTCTTTCTACTATAGTTTTATTTAGACTTCTACTATGTTACTAATGTTATTACTGAAGATGGCAAACAATTATTTTGGACTATATGTGGTACCACTGTTAAGGCAAGCAATCATACCTAGTATCGTTGTATCACTGCCACCATATAAGCCATATTTTCTATGGGTTGAAGATAATCTGAGATGTTTTGTAAGTGGTGGCAAGTATTTCCCGGGTCTGAAAATGTATTACTCTAACCATTCTGTTAGAACTTTAAATTCTGATAAGGCTAGATTTTTTTCTGGTAGAAAGAGATAATCATCATTCATTCTACAGCTGCTGGATGGCAAGTGCACAGAATTAAATATATGCCAGATTCAGTGACCTGTTAAAAGTAGACGGTATTACTTAGTATTAGCTTTGGAATGACTTCCAATTTTGTTCAGCTAGTTCACGGCTTAAAAATTGGGCAAAGACCTTCATAGATTTAAGAAGGAAAAAAAAAGGTGCCAAGTTTATCAGCAGAGGTCAAGTTATTTCACTATTCAGAAAGACTACATAAAGTACAAAACAATAGTAAAAATGGGAAAATTATGAATATACATTCGACCTGTCGCAGACTGATTCACTCCACACCCAAATCTCCTTCTGCCTTGCCTGTCCTTGGAAGAGAAGCTGTAAAAGCCGAATGTGTGCTTCCCTAATCTCTCTACAGCTAGAGGTAGCTGTGTGACAAAGCTCACGTCAATGAGATGTTCGTCAAGGTCTGTCAACAGCCCTGTTGTCCCTCTTCTTCCTTCCTTGAACGGAGGTGTGATGCAGGTAGATATGCTGTCACAGTGGCCGTTCTGCTACCATAAATGAGTGAAAACCCAGAACTACAGAGGCATCATCCTGATGGAGGAGACCGTGACAGCCTGCCCTGGTATGTTTTGAGTTCAAACTACAGTTATTTTATTACTTAACTCACTGATTACCAATCACTAATGAATTTAACATTTGAGTAGCTATCCTTTGGTTGTCTTTTAAAAACCTGAGTGACCAGATCAAAATTGGACTTACACCATACCCCAATCTGGGGAAAGAGGAAGTTTTTCTCTGGATTATTTCTTTTCATAATACTCTTTGGTAGCTGAAACTACTCTAAAGGTTTGATCAGAACAGTTGTATAATAATAAATAGTATGATTTATCAAAGAAATTATGGTAGTTGAGTCCTTTGTTCAAGCTTTAAAAGACCGGTATGGGTTAGGGGGATGGGCATAAATGATTAAAAAAAGAAAAAGTATGTAGTCAGGATTCCTGGATTCACCCAGAAAACAGTAACTTCATGGGACAATTTGAGTTGTTTTCCTCCACCTTGCTTGAAAAAAGTAAAATATTTGTTCAAAATGGGATAAAATATTCAAGTAAATATTGTTATCAAAGAAGAAGACTATGTTATATTTTTGAAAGAAAATCTCAAATATTAGTTCAGGCATCTTCTATAATAGAACTTATCCACAGTGCTGGTAAAAACTGAATTACCCTAAGAGTTGCATCCCATTCTTGTTAAGCTATCTGAAAAGGGCTCTGGTTAAAAAACATATAAAATAGTACTTACTAAATATTGTGCTTCTGGTGAGTAAAACTAACAATATGAGTTGAAATATTTAAGTTTTATGTACTTTCAGCTAAGTTATAATTTCTTTCTCTCAAATGTAAAATTTATCTCCCTCAAATATGTGTGTGTCCCATTTACCACTGCAACAAAAAGAATAAAATACCTAGGAATAAACCTACCTAAGGAGACAAAAGACCTGTATGTCGAAAACTCTAAGACACTGATGAAAAAAAGTAAAGATGATACAAACAGATGGAGAGATATACCATGTTCTTGGATTGGAAGAATCAACATTGTGAAAATGACTATACTACTCAAAGCAATCTAGAGATTCAGTGCAATCCCTATCAAACTACCAATGGCATTTTTCACAGAACTAGAACAAAAAAATTCACAATTTGTATGGAAACACAAAAGACCCCAAATAGCCAAAGCAATCTTGAGAAAGAAAAACGGAGCTGGAGGAATCAGGCTCCCTGATTTCAGATTACACTACAAAGCTACAGTAATCAAGACAGGATAGTACTGGCACAAAAACAGAAATACAGATCAATGGAACAGGATAGAAGCCCAGAGATAAACCCATGCACATATGGTCACCTTATCTTTGATAAGGGAGGAAAGAATATACAATGGAGAAAAGACAGCCTCTTCAATAAGTGGTACTGGGAAAACTGGACAGCTACATGTAAAAGAATGAAATTAGAACACTTCCCCAACACCATACACAAAAATAAACTCAAAATGGATTAAGGACCTAAATGTAAGGCCAGACACTATAAAACTTTTAGAGGAAAACATAGGCAGAACACTCTATGACATAAGTCACAGCAAGATCCTTTTTGACCCACCTCCTAGAGAAACGGAAATAAAAACAAAAATAAACAAATGGGACCTAACGAAACTTAAAAGCTTTTGCACAGCAAAGGAAACCATAAACAAGATGAAAAGACAACCCTCCAAATGGGAGAAAATATTTGCAAATGAAGTAACTGACAACGGATTAATCTACAAAATATACAAGCAACTCATGCAGCTCAATATCAAAAAACAAGAAACCCAATTAAAAAATGGGCAAGAGACCTAAATAGACATTTCTCCAAAGAAGATATACAGATTGCCAACAAACACATGAAAGGATGCTCAACATCACTAATTATTAGAGAAATGCAAATCAAAACTACAATGAGGTATCACCTCACACCAGTCAGAATGGCCATCATCAAAAAATCTACAAACAATAAATGCTGGAGAGGGTGTGAAGAAAAGGGAACCCTCTTGCACTGTCGGTGGGAATGTAAACTGATACAGCAACTATGGAGAACCGTATGGAGGTTCCTTAAAAAACTAAACACAGGGCTTCCCTGGTGGCGCAGTGGTTGAGAGTCCGCCTGCTGATGCAGGGGACACGGGTTCGTGCCCCGGTCCGGGAAGATCCCACATGCCGCGGAGCAGCTGGGCCCGTGAGCCATGGCCGCTGAGCCTGCGCATCCAGAGCCTGTGCTCCGCAACGGGAGACGCCACAACAGTGAGAGGCCCGCGTACCGCAAAAAAAAAAAAAAAAAAAAAAAACAAAAACAAACAAACAAACAAAAAACTAAACACAGAACTACTGTATGACCCAGCAATCCCACTACTGGGCATATACCCTGAGAAAACACTATTTACAATAGCCAGGACATGGAAGCAACCTAAGTGTCCATCGACAGATGAATGGATAAAGATGCGGCACAATATATACGATGGAATATTACTCAGCCATAAAAAGAAATGAAATTGAGTTGTTTTTAGTGAGGTGGATGGACCTAGAGTCTGTCATACAGAGTGAAGTAAGTCAGAAAGAGAAAAACAAATACCGTATGCTAACACATATATATGGAATCTAAAAAAAACAAAAAAAACAAAAAAAAACAATGGTTCTGAAGAAGCTAGGGGCAGGACAGGAATAAAGATGGAGACATAAAGAATGGACTTGAGGACACGGGGAGGGGGAAGGGTAAGCTGGGATGAAGTGAGAGAGTGGCATGGACACATACACCCTACCAAATGTAAAATAGATAGCTAGTGGGAAGCAGCCACATAGCACAGGGAGATCAGCTCTGTGCTTTGTGACCCCCTAGAGGGGTGGGATAGGGAGGGTGGGAGGGAGATGCAAGAGGGAGTGGATATGGGGATATATGTATGCATATAGTTGATTCAGTTTGTTATACAACAGATACTAACACAACATTGTAAAGCAATTATGCTCCAATAAAGATGTTAAAAAAAATGTGTGTGTGTATGAAAGAACACAACTTTTTGCTGTTTTATTATAACTACACCAAATCTTGTTTAAAATGGGTCAGTATATTTGTGATCTTCAACTACTGATTTCCATATAAACGGACTGTTTTGTACTACATATTTTCTTCTCATTGTTTGAACAATATTAGAATTCCACATCCTTCATTTCTGAACACAAGAAATAGTATGACCTTCTACCATCAACAGAAAATACCTTCCTAGCCCTGAATATAAAATACTGTCCTTGGCTTAAGACTCTCTAACTTGATTTAGAATATCCTTGTTTAAAATGCTTCTCAGAAGGAGGAGAATATTCTGCCTCCTCCCAGGATGCTCTGTCAGGATTTATGAGGGATCTGTCCCTCCTGCCTGCTTCCTTAGCCCTGTCTCAGAAGGATACCCTCCCAGGAACTAACTACTCATTTAAAAATTTTACTGGCAAAGATCTGAGGTCCTGAAATGTAATAATAGATCAAACACGTAACCTGCAAATGTGTACCCAGGGCAATAATGAGGGTGATGCAGTAGGCTCAGCCTCCAACACACTGGCCGGCTCCTGGAGGATGTGCTCTCACAGAAGGAAGCAGATGAAACCTGGCAGCCAGGCAGAGAGCAAATTCCAGAACAGATTCAGTGGGGCAGTGGGGTGCAACTGCTCTGCTGTCTTCATACTGGACTCTCTGGACTCCAACTCCCAACTTCATTCCCACCTGTTCCTTTATGTCAGGCTGAACTGTTCATTCCTTTCACGAACATGTGTGTGCCTATAGCTACAAGGCCTGTGCTACATTCACTTTCTGTCCACAAGGGGCTAACCTGTGCACGGCTGTATGTCTGTGTGATAAGTCTTACCAGCGTTACTAAGTGCTGTAATTCTGGTTCCACTGTTTTCTCCTCTCTCTGACTTGGACCTCTGGGTCCTGGGCTCTGCTCAGCTTAGACGCAGGACTACTGTGATATGCCTTGCTGGTGATATTCTTTGGAACCCAGACTCACACCTCAGCTCTATTCTCAGGATTACTGGTAACCAGCTCTTGTACAGGAACTGTCTTCCTAGCATGACTTCTACCTTCAGCCCAGTCCCCTCAAGTCACTGCCCCAGTCCATCACAATAAAATGCCATTCTACATGTTTACACGGGCAAGAGGCATGGTCCTGTGATTGCTGCTGAGCTAAGCCTGTTTACCAAAGTTCTTTCCATAGCAGAACTTGTGTAACTGCCGATTCATTGTAATCCAAGGTCCCTCTCTCCCATATCAACTAATTTTCAATGGAGAAATGTAAGCATTTCCCTATGTTTCACTGGTAAAGCTGTTAAAGAGTTTTTCTGAGTCTTCATCACAAGGCTCTAAATTATGAAGTGGCAAAATAAAATTTGGGTAACAGTAATTTCAAAATTGAAGGAAGGTCTTAACTGGTTTTCAACTGCTATGTAGCTTGATCTTTTAATGCTCAAAGATGCCACCAAGGGCTTCCCTGGTGGCACAGTGGTTGAGAGTCCGCCTGCCGATGCAGGGGACACGGGTTCGTGCCCCGGTCCGGGAAGATCCCACATGCCATGGAGCGGCTGGGCCCGTGAGCCATGGCCGCTGAGCCTGCGTGTCCGGAGCCTGTGCTCCGCAACGGGAGAGGCCACAACAGTGAGAGGCCCATGTACCACAAAAAAAAACCCCCCAAAAACCACGAAGTTTTGAAGCTCAACAAAAGACCACACTAAAAAATGTAATTCTGCTGTAAACTGCTTTTCCCAGTTTCTGGCCCTGAAGACAAAGTAAGGCAGATATGGTGCGTTATCAAAAACATTTTGTTTGTTCCTTTTAAATGAAGTGCCTGAGGGTTTCTCTTTGAACCTCTATAGGTACATAACGACCTGAAAAGGACAGAGTGGATGTCATCCTCACTGCAATGAACACTCTCTTTTTGCTGATATTTGTATGAGCCAAGAATTTGTTAAATACAACAAGAAAAATCTATTTCTATTATATACAATCACATATTTTACCAATACTTAGCAACTGTATAATGTAATCATGTAATCAATTATCAAGTATTTCTCAGCACCTACTTGGTGCCCAGCATATCCGGGTTCTGCTTAATCCATAATAATTTACAGCTACAGGTTGTTGTGTTTGTGTCTTGTGGTTCTCAGTTCCTTCAGGGAGATGACAGAGAGGAAGGTAAGGGAATGCACCCAGATTCTTTGCTTTCCCTCCCGGATGACAGTCTAACCAGTTCTCTGCACCCTAGTGGTAGTGCAGGTATTGATGACCAACTGACCCAGTCATCAAAAGGACAAATTCTGTGAAAAGGGAGAATGGATAAGTACAGTCCTGGATAGTGAGAAAGACAACTCAAGTAGCTAAACTTGAGGTGGAGGTAACAGGGGTGAGGGGTAATGGAGAGGAAGGACTGGTTGAAGAATATTCTAAATCATTTGATACATGTAAGAGGGAGGGGAGGGAGTGAAGACAGTAAACACACAAGCCTTATATAATAATCAGAAATAAAAATGACACTGGCACAAATGTTTCAGGCCTTTCTAGACCATATACTACAATGTAGGTAAATTCTAAATTGGTAACTAGAGTGGGTAGTTATCTTGACTGTTACTCTGTTTCAACATACATAGTAACAGCAAATTCCCAAATTCAAGTAATTTCTTTCTTATGATCTCCCAAAGAAAGCTCATTGGAAAATTTTTTAGGAAAATTAGAAATTCTGCTCATTTCTTCACAAGAACAGAGTATTTCTAACACGTAATTGTGTATTCTAGAGGTTAAGCACATTCTTGTGAAATCTGTGTTACATATAAAAATAGGTAAGTAGATAGACAAGGATTTTTTTTAAACACTGGAAAACATTATCATTACTCTTATTATTATTATTTTACTGTAGAACTCAGGGCCCCATGGCCGTCAAGCATGAACATCCTCAGTGTTTAAAAGTCATTAATGAAACATGAGTATCTTATTTGCAAATGAAGTTGTTACTAAAACCATAAACCACTGGTTTAAAACAGGGTTTCTCAACCTCTGTACTACTGACATTTTGGGTGGATAATTCTTTGCTGTACGGGGATTTTCTGTGCATTGCAGGATGTTTAACAGGATCCCTGGCTTCTATCCACTAGATGCTTATAGCATATAACCCCAGATGTGACAGCCAATGTCTCCAGACATTTCCCAATGTCCTGGGGTGGGGGGGCAAAATAGCCCTGGTTGAGAAGCCATGGTTAAAACAAACTGTTTGATTAGAATAATAATCCTTATACAGCACATGTACTAGGCACGACTCAATTTGATGCTCAATGACAACTTTATGAAGTAGGGCTTATTTTAATCTCCATTTTACAGATGAGGAAACTGAGGTACAGAGAGGTTAAGTTACTTGCCCAAGGTCACTAGACACATAAGTGGCAAACAGGGAAGTCAAACCCAAGGAGTCTGGTTCCAGAGTTTGTGTTCCTAACTTCTATACTACACTTGCTATGATATATGGAGAAAAGACACAAATCAGAATTATTTTTCATTCAAGATTTTTAGTAGTCTATAACATCAGGGGCCTTACATACCCCTGAGTTCAGAATACTCATTTGTAAAATAAAAATGATAATGAAATTAAAATAAGATACTTTATCAAAGGCCTCAAGAAAATCTCTAAGAATAAAGAGTAGAATATTTTTCTTATTTAGCAATACTCTTTACATCTGAATATATTTCTGGTTTCTTTTTCCTATTTACCTGCATACAGCAACTAGAGTCGGTTATACACAAAGGAACTACTATAAAACCTGGCTTCTTTTGGTGTGGTTTCCCCTACTTGTAATCTGAAGCACAAGATACCTCCTGGGTAACAGCTTGGTTGATGACAAACCACAGCAACAGGACACACAATTCACCAATAGCTGTTGAGTAACTCTTGTATGTAAGGGACTGTACTGCACTTAGTGCCACATTCTGGATCACACACAGTACCTACAAGTGGTAAATAGAAATCCCTCCAAAGAGGCCCACTCCCTGGACTTGTGAATATGTTATTTTACACGGCAAAAAGAAAGTTTGCAGATGTAATGAAAGTTACTTGAGGATAATTAAGACAACCTTAAAATACAGAGATAAGCCCGTATTACTCAGGCACACCTAATCTAGTCACCTGAGCCCCTAGAAGCAGAGAACACTCTTTAGCTGGAGGCAGAAGAGATACAGCAGAGGGGAAAGTCAGAGATTCATCACACTCAATGTTATGTTGCCAATTTGAAGATGCAGGGGCTATGTAAACTGTGAATGCAGAAGCCTCTAGGAGATGAGAGGCTCCTGGCTGACAGCCAGCAAGGAAGTGGGGATGTCAGCCTTACAGTTACAAGGAACTGAATTTTGCAACAATTTGAAAGAAACTCTAAGTGGATCCTCCTCCAGAGCCTGAAGGTAAGAGCCTGGCACCTTGATTTTGGCCTTATGAGACCCAGTGCAGAGAAACCAAAAAACAAGCCCAGACTCTGACCTACAGAACTGTGAGACATTAATTTGTATTGTTTTAAGCTGCTATGTTTGTGATAATTTATTGCAGCAGCTATAAAAGCTAACAGCACACAATATGCCTGAGACAAGAAAGAACAGTAATTCACCCACTGCCATGGCACAAATTACCAAGTGGTAGACAGGGGTTTAGAAACCTGGTCTTTCAACCTCCAAACTATTTCCTTAAATAATCGATATCTACATCATAGCGGAAGTAAATAGTTTTGCATCCACTCATTCACTGGCTCCTAACAACAGCCGTGAAAGGTAGGCATTATCGCCCTTTTTACAGATGAGAAAGGCTCAAAGAATTGTGTACTTACACAGGGTAAGGCTGTTCATAAGTGACAAAGCCATGAGTTCTTTCATCTCACTGCCTTTGCATGTGCTGCCTTTAACAGTAAAACTGTAATAAATATATTATAGAGGATTAAACAAAGCAAGCCCTAAGAGCACAGAAAGACAAATGATTTTCTGCTGAAGGGGGAAAGGAACAGGTAACAATTTGTGGAACTGGTAACATTTAAGTTGTATTTTGATGGACAGGTAGGATTTCAAAAGATGATGACCGCTAGGACTTTCTGCTGTTATCGTAAACTTGGAATCAAAGCAGCAATATGATAGGTATTAAAGAGTGAACATCTCAGGGCAGGTTTGGTTCATGAACTGGTATTTTTCAGGCAAACCTGTATCATAGATACTGGAACAATATGAAAATGCTGATGCTGGTGCACTGCAATTTCATGACAGGAGAACTTTCTGTACTGAACATATAGCAGAACCACAGAAAATCTGCCTCTAACAAGTAGTCCTACAACAGAGAAACTTCCAATAAGAAAAATGCAGCTGGGTGCAGCAGAGACGGTGGGAGACCTCTGTGTAGCCAGGAAACCCTCTCCTCCCTGATAGTCAGGAGGCTCTGTGCCATGGCTGCACCAGTGCTAACAACCAATTCTCCACCCCTTGGCCATAGCTGATTAGACGCCTAACTACTGCTGGGTCAGAGTCCCTGTTCTGGGAATTTGGAGTTGAGTCTGCCTTCTCCAAATATGGCAGAGTTGCTGAATGCTGCTAAAGAGAAAAATCAAACAAGTGAGCAGATGGGACCATCACAAATCCATGGCCGCCAGTCCCAAATGTGTGCTCAGCAGGGCCCAAAAGACAACTTATTTTTCTGTTCAATCTTCCCATTGTCCCTTGTCATCTTGCAGCTACTACCCCATCTCTCTAGTCCCATTCACGGCAGCCTTCTTGAAAGAGTTCTCTCAGTCCTTCCTTACCTCCACTACAACGTGGCGCTCACCGCAAATACGCCACTGAAGATGCTCCAGTAGGGGTCGCCTTCTACCTGCTTATTACCAAACCCAAAGGCCATTCTTAGTCCTTCTCTTGCCTCTCAGTGACATTTGACACTGCTGAGACTCAACAGAAAATATCCAAAAATGCTCTAGGGTGCCACACTCTAGTTTTCTTTGTACACCTTTTTTATTTTTGAATTTTATTTATTTTTTATACAGCAGGTTCTTATTAGTTATCTATTTTATACATATTAGTGTATATATGTCAATCCCAATCTCCCAATTCATCCCATCCACCACCACCCCCAACTCTACTTTCCCTGCTTGGTGTCCATACGTTTGTTCTCTACATCTGTGATTCTATTTCTGCCTTGCAAACCACTTGATATGTACCATTTTTCTAGATGCCACATAGATGCCTTAATATACAATATTTGTTTTTCTCTTTCTGATTTACTTCACTCTGTATGACAGTCTCTAGGTCCACCCATGTCTCTACAAATGACCCAATTTTGTTCCTTTTTATGGCTGAGTAATATTCCATTGTATATATGTACCACATCTTCTTTATCCATTCATCTGTCGATGGGCATTTAGGTTGCTTCCATGACCTGGATATTGTAAATAGTTCTGCAAAGAACACTGGAGTACATGTGCCTTTTTGAATTACGGTTTTCTCTGGGTATGTATCCAGAAGTGGGACTGCTGGGTCATATGGTAATTCTATTTTTAGTTTTTAAAGAACCTCCATACTGTTCTCCATAGTGGCTGTATCAATTTACATTCCCACCAACAGTGCAAGAGGGGTCCCTTTTCTCCACACCCTCTCCAGCATTTGTTGTTTGGGAAAAATGATGCCCATTCTAACTGGTGTGAGGTGATAACTCATTGTAGTTTTGATTTGCATTTCTCTAATAATTAGTGATGTTGAGCAGCTTTTCATGTGCCTCTTTGCCATCTGTATGTCTTCTTTGGAGAAATGTCTACTTAGGTCTTCTGCCCATTTTTGGATTGGGTTGTTTGATTTTTTAATATTGAGCTGCATGAGCTGTTTATATACTTCGGAAATTAATCCTTTGTCCGTTGATTCATTTGCAAATATTTTCCCCCATTCTGAGGGTTGTCTTTTCGTCTTGTTTACGGTTTCCTTTGCTGTGCAAAAGCTTTTAAGTTTCATTAGGTCCCATTTGTTTATTTTTGTTTTTGTTTCCATTACTCTAGGAGGTGGGTCAAAAAAGATCTTGCTGTGATTTATGTCAAAGAGTGTTCTTCCTATGTTTTCCTCTAAGAGTTTTATAGTGTCTCGTCTTACATTTAGGTCTCTGATCCATTTTGAGTTTATTTTTGTGTATGGTGTTAGGGAGTGTTCTAATTTCATTCTTTGACATGTAGCTGTCCAGTTTTCCCAGCACCACTTATTGAAGAGACTGTCTTTTCTCCACTGTATATCCTTGCCTACTTTGTCATAGATTAGTTGACCATAGGTGCGTGGGTTTATCTCTGGGCTTTCTGTCTTGTTCCATTGATCTGTATCTCTGTTTTTGTGCCAGTACCATATTGTCTTGATTACTGTAGCTTTGTAGTGTAGTCTGAAGTCAGGGAGTCTGATTCCTCCAGCTCTGTTTTTTTCCCATCAAGACTGCTTTGGGTATTCGGGGTCTTTTGTGTCTCCATACAAATTTTAAGATTTTTTTTTCTAGTTCCATAAAAAATGCCATTGGTAATTTGATAGGGATTGCATTGAATCTGTAGATTGCTTTGGGTAGTATAGTCATTTTCACAATATTGATTCTTCCAATCCAAGAACATGGTATATACATCTCTCCATCTGTTTCTATCATCTTTAATTTCTTTCATCAGTGTCTTATAGTTTTCTGCATATACGTCTTTTGTCTCCCTAGGTAGGTTTATTCCTAGGTATTTTATTCTTTTTGTTGCAATGGTAAATGGGAGTGTTTCCTTAATTTCTCTTTCAGATTTTTCATCATTAGTGTATAGGAATGCAAGAGATTTCTGTGCATTAATTTTGTATCCTGCTACTTTACCAAATTCATTGATTAGCTCTAGTAGTTTTCTGGTAGCATCTTTAGGATTCTCTATGTATAGTATCATGTCATCTGCAAACAGGGACAGTTTTACTTCTTCTTTTCCGATTTGGATTCCTTTTATTTCTGTTTTTTCTGACTGCTGTAGCTAAAATTTCCCAAACTATGTTGAATAATAGCAGTGAGAGTGGACAAACCTTGTCTTGTTCCTGATCTTAGTGGAAATAGTTTGAGTTTTCCACCATTGAGAACGATGTTGGCTGTGAGTTTGTCATATATGGCCTTTATTATGTTGAGTTAGGTTCCCTCTATGCCCACCTTCTGAAGAGTTTTTATCATAAATGGGTGTTGAATTTTCTCAAAAGCTTTTTCTGCATCGATTGAGATGATCATATAGTTTTTAATTCTTCAATTTGTTAATATGGTGTATCACATTGATTGATTTGCGTACATTGAATAATCCTTGCATCCCTGGGATAAATCCCACTTGATCATGGTGTATGATCCTTTTAATGTGTTGCTGGATTCTGTTTGCTAGTATTTTGTTGAGGATTTTTGCATCATATTCATCAGTGATATTGGTCTGTAATTTTCTTTTTTTGTAGTATCTTTGTCTGGTTTTGGTATCAGGGTGATGATGGCCTCATAGAATGAGTTTGGGAGTGTTCCTTCCTCTGCAATTTTTTGGAAGAGTTTGAGAAGGATGGGTGTTAGCTCTTCTCTAAATACTTGATAGAATTCACCTGTGAAGCCATCTGGTCCTGGCCTTTTGTTTGTTGGAAGATTTTTAATCAGTTTCAATTTCATTACTTGTGATTGGTGTGTTCATATTTTCTGTTTCTTCCTGGTTCCTGGTTGGAAGTTTATACCTTTCTAAGAATTTGTCCATTTCTTCCAGCTTGTCCATTTTATTGGCATAGAGCTGCTTGTAGTAGTCTCTTAGGATGCTTTGTATTTCTGCGGTGTCTGCTGTAACTTCTCCTTTTTCGTTTCTAATTTTATTGATTTGAGTCCTCTCCCTCTTTTTCTTGTTGAGTCTGGCTAATGGTTTATCAATTCTGTTTATCTTCTCAAAGAACCAGCTTTTAGTTTTATTGATCTTTGCTATTGTTTTTTTTTGTTTCTATTTCATTTATTTCTGCTCTGATCTTTACGATTTCTTTCCTTCTGCTAACTTTGGGTTTTGTTTGTTCTTCTTTCTCTAGTTCCTTTAGGTGTAAGGTTAGATTGTTTGAGATTTTTCTTGTTTCATGAGGTAGGCTTGTATAGCTATAAACTTTCCTCTTAGAACTGCTTTTGCTGCATCCTATAGGTTTTGGATCGTCGTGTTTTCATTGTCATTTGTCTCTAGGTATTTTCTGATTTCTTCTTTGATTTCTTCAGTATCTTTTGGTTATTTAGTAATGTATTGTTTAGCCTCCATGTGTTTGTGTTTTTTCCTTTTTTTTCCCTGTAATTCATTTCTAATCTCATAGTGTTGTGGTCAGAAAAGATGCTTAGTATGATTTCAATCTTCTTAAGTTTACTGAGGCTTGATTTGTGACCCAAGATGTGATCTATCCTGGAGAATGTTCCATGCACACTTGAGAAGAAAGTGTAATCTGCTGTTTTTGGATGGAATGTCCTATAAATATCAATTAGATCTATCTGGTCTATTGTGTCATTTAAAGCTTCTGTTTCCTTATTTATTTTCATTTTGGATAATCTGTCCATTGGTGTAAATGAGGTGTTAAAGTCCCCCACTATTATTGCGTTGTCGATTTCCTCTTTTATAGCTGTTAGCAGTTGCCTTATGTACTGAGGTGCTCCTATGTCGGGTGCATATGTATTTATAATTGTTATATCTTCTTCTTGGATTGATCCCTTGATCATCATGTAGTGTCCTTCCTTGTCTCTTGTAACATTCTTTATTTTACAGTCTATTTTATCTGATATGAGTATTGCTACTCCCACTTTCTTTTGATTTCCATTTGCATGGAATATCTTTTTCTATCCCCTCACTTTCAGTCTGTTTGTGTCCCTAGGTCTGAAGTCGGTCTTTTGTAGAGAGCATATATACGGGTCTTGTTTTTGTATCCATTCAGCAACCTGTGTCTTCTGGTTGGATCATTTAATCCATTCACGTTTAAGGTAATTATCGATACGTATGACCATTTCATATGGTTCCTATGACCATTTTTTTAATTGTTTTGGGTTTGTTTTTGTAGGTCCTTTTCTTCTTTTGTGTTTCCCACTTAGAGAAGTTCCTTTAGCATTTGTTGTAGAGCTGGTTTGTTGGTGCTGAATTCTCTTAGCTTTGCTTGTCTGTAAAGCTTTTGATTTTCTCCATCGAATATGAATGAGATCCTTGCCAGGTAATCTTGGTTTTAGGTTTTTCCCTTTCATCACTTTAAGTATATCATGCCACTCCCTTCTGGCTTGTAGAGTTTCTGCTGAGAAATCAGCTGTTAACCTTATGGGAGTTCCCTTCTATGTTATTTGTCATTTTTCCCTTGCTGCTTTCAATAATTTTTCTTTGTCTTTGATTTTTGCCAATTTGATTAGTATGTGTCTCGGCATGTTTCTCCTTGGGTTTATCCTGTATGGGACTCGCTGCACTTCCTGGACTTGGGTGGCTATTTCCTTTCCCATGTTAGGGAAGTTTTCGACTATAATCTCTTCAAATATTTTCTCAGGTCCTTTCTCTCTCTCTTCTCCTTCTGGGACCCCTATAATGTGAATGTTATTGCGTTTAATGTTGTCCCAGAGGTCTCTTAGGCTGTCTTTATTTCTTTTCATACTTTTTTCTTTATTCTGTTCTGCAGCAGTGAATTCCACCATTCTGTCTTCCAGGTCACTTATTCGTTCTTCTGCCTCAGTTATTCTGCTATTGATTCCTTCTAGTGTAGTATTCCTTTCAGTTACTGTATTGTTCATCTCTGTTTGTTTGTTCTTTAATTCTTCTAGATCTTTGTTAAACGTTTCTTGCATCTTCTCGATCTTTGCCTCCATTCTTTTTCCAAGGTCCTGGATCATCTTCACTATCATTATGCTGAATTCTTTTTCTGGAAGGTTGCCTATCTCCACTTCATTTAGCTGTTTTTTGGGGGTTTCATCTTGTTCCTTCATCTGGTACATAGCCCTCTGCCTTTTCATCTTGTCTATCTTTCTGTTTATGTGGTTTTTGTTCCACAGGCTGCAGGACTGTAGTTCTTCTTGCTTCTCTAAATATTACTCTTAAAAGCAGCTTTTCCAAACAAACTGATCATGGGTTTTACTTGCAGAATTAAGTGTAAAAAAACACACACAAAAAAAAACCCTTAGCATTCTGTTTGCCACAGGCTGAGATGAAAGTAGTGTCAAGCTTTGTGCTCCTGCTTCCCCCCTATACTTCTCAGGCAAAGGAGTGACTCTGTGACAGGCATCTCAGTGCTTTACTCAAGGTGGGTAAGATTCTCAAGGGTCCCAAGGCATGGTGGGTGCGGTGGAGAGGCTGAGGGGCATTTACTGGGGTGAGCGCAGTGAGAGTAGGATGTATGCCAGGGCCAGATGACCCCATGTCAAATCCCAGGTGAGGACCCAGTCGCTCTGTAACCTTGGGCAACTTGCTTGAACCCTGTCGGCCTCAATTTCCTGTGTGTAAAACTGGGAAAATAATACAAATCACAGGGCTGTTCTGAGAATTAAATGAGTTTATGTATGAAGAGTGGTTAGCACTGTGCCTAACTAGAAGTAAATACTCCACAAATGGTATGGTGTAATTACTTCCATACTTTTTACCACTCTAGAATTAAAATTGCAGATAAAGGGGACACAATGTATACAAAGATGAGATTGTAAAAATCTAGTTGTTGTTTGTTTTAATTATATATAGATCAAGCTACACAGAAAATCAGTTAAGGAGACTATTCTCAGAAAAAGAAAAATAACACATGCATTCTATTGGGAGAAAGAAGGGAGCATATCTTAGACTATAACCAAGAAGGTGTATTTTTATTTTTTTATTTTTTATTTTTTTATTTTTTTTGCTGTACACGGGCCTCTCACTGTTGTGGCCTCTCCCGTTGCGGAGCACTGGCTCCGGACGCGCAGGCTCAGCGGCCATGGCTCACGGGCCTAGCCGCTCCGCAGCACGCGGGATCTTCCCAGACCGGGGCACAAACCCGTGTCCCCTGCATCGGCAGGCAGACTCTCAACCACTGCGCCACCAGGGAAGCCTGAGAAGGTGTATTTTTAATTAAATAGTTAGTCTTGACTGCTACCGCAATTTTAAATCTACAGAAAAAGTGGAAATTATCAGGCATTGTTATTATTGTTGTTGTTATTCATAAATGAAACATACCTGGAAACTAATAGCCAAGGTTTGTGTCAATTAAGGAATAAAAATCTTATTTTAAATATTAAGGCAAAATTCAGTTTCATAAAAGAAAGAGCTAACTTGGGGTCTTGTTATATAAGGACAGAAAACTAGGGTGCATTATATACAGACACTCTCTTTTATGATCACTAATGTGTTCTGTACCCCTGGGGTTTGTGAAGACAGGATACTCCAGAGTGAAGTACAGGTGCAGTAATCTCACCTAGAAGTAGACAAAGAAGCTTCCCTCCCTACCAGTTTAGTTTAACACCTTCAGATCAGCTCTCAAAAGTGCTGTCTTCAAAAATCCTCCCGTGTTTTGGAAAATCCTAGCAACACTATGATGATGCCTGAGATTTCAAATCAATCAAAGGCATTCCTTCCTGATAGCTTTCAAGCAATGCCATTGAGAGCCAAAGGCCCACAAATATGCTAACCAATCATGTAACTGGATAGCTTTCTCCCTCAGGAATTCTAAAACCTGCAGCAAGTGCCTGCAACTCAGGGAAAAGGTGATCTGTCTGTGTGCCAGTGCTCATGTCTGGACTCCACCTCTTAAGGTTGCAGGAAGCCAGAGTGCTGCTCGGTCCTTGCTGATAAGCATAGTCACTTTTGGATTATTAAGGAGACTAGTAATCTGACATGTAATATATGTAATCCCACTTGTGCTACCCTCTGCTATCTACTTTTGTGTCATCAGCACCACCTCTTTCTGAGAGAAAACAGAAAAGGATGGAAGATGATTAACAGCATGGGTAAAAAGCATGACAGAAAAATACAGCTACATTAAGCTAAATTAAGACAGCTAAAACTAATACCTAATTACATGTGGTGTATTTGGCCATAAAATCCTAAACCTCGATTACCACATCAAAGTCAAAGTAGAGTATTTAGGTCAAAACTTTCACTTATCAAGAACACATACATGCAGAGAGTAGTTTTCCTGATGAGGAATCTGCAACTGGTTAACTCAGTCCTGGTATTACAGTTTATCAAACTTCTTTCTGGTCCCCAAAGAAGTCCCTTCTAAATGCCCAAATTCTAGTGCCTCTACCTTACGAAAACCTAGAGTGTAATTCTCCAAATCACAGGTGGATGGAGAACTACAACCACAGAAACACATACACTGAAACCCAGATTTACAGGCATATTCTAATGAAACTATATATATATATATATATATATATTTTTTTTTTTTGGCGGTACACGGGCCTCTCACTGTTGTGGCCTCTCCTGTTGCGGAGCACAGGCTCCGGACGCACAGGCTCAGTGGCCATGGCTCACGGGCCCAGCCGCTCCACAGCATGTGGGATCTTCCCAGATCAGGGCACGAACCTGTGTCCCCTGCATCGGCAAGTGGACTCTCAACAACTGTGCCACCAGGGAAGCCCCAATGAAACTATATTAACGAAGCATTAAGAAAGAAATAGAAGAAGAGCATCTCTCTTCCCCACTCCACTAAGGGCAACTGTTTTTTAACCTCTGTATTTCCGCTTGTTACATCATGCTATTCCTACTCTTTCCTATTTATATAATTACAACTGTCTGTCTGTTTTCAATTTTAGAAGCATTTGACAAGGCATGGCAATACAAATACCCTTTGATTTTAACTTTTCCTATTTTCCTTTCCACCAATGGCAAACAGATTTAAATTCTAAGATTGGAAAAAGTAGATGGGGCTGGGGGGCTGTGGCATTAAAAAAAAAAAAGCTAGAAAAAAAGAAGACTAAATGAAACATACTCATGGCCAACAAGAATACCTTTACTTCTTAATTGGTTTTTATTAAACAAATTCTACTTTGAAACTTAAGATGAAAAAACTTAAAAATTAAAAATATCATAGCTCAAAAGTTTTCTATTGTTTTAGGTTGAATCGTAAGAACTTTCATATCACCTCTTATGTTAAGACTAAATTCAGCCAAAATATTCTTCAGAAAGTCTTTAATATAATGTTCCAATAAAAGAAAGTAAACTTTAAGAACATTAGTTGGTGTTCTGTTGCCAAATCTAATCCTCCGGGCATAAACTACAAAGTTAATAAAGAACAGATTAAAACCAACCAAGAACAAATTATTAATTCCGTTTTCCATTTCACTCTTCAATTCTTGTTTTAAATGTACTAGGAATCTCTGCTGCCAATGTAGTTAAAGCTGCAGCAGCTCTAATAATCAACGGATCTTATCACAAAGGGTATAGATACTTCCTAAATGAAAGCACCATATGCCTAATTATTGAGCTAAATTTATACCCGTAGCTATCTCTGAATGAAACATATTCCGTTTTTTCCGGCTCACAAAACATTTCTTTCCATGCCCTTAAGGTATTTTAGATTTCATTCTTCTCCTCTGACTTTTTTCCTCCTCCCATATCTGAGTGTTTGTGTGACACCAGGCCAGGAAGCCAGAGGTAACTGGCCACTGATGAATGGACACCGTCTCCCTGGTTTTCCTAAGGACGACCATCACTTCTGTGAGATAAAAATTGAAGAGGCAAAAGAATGCTTTCTTTCCTGCCACAGGAAGCAGCAATTTTGGCAACAACAACTAAGCAGGGAGGTAACAGCAGAAAATACAACTATTGGTTAACACAGCAATACTGCAGCCCAAACTTCTGTTTCTTTCCTGGAAGTGACTTCTCAAAACCAGTTCTTACCAACAATCCCTTTTCTTAACCTATTACTCCAATCAATCCCTAGCTGCTAATAAATACTATTTATTGAATAATGCTATGTACCAGGAATCGTGCAGAGAGATTCACATACATTTTCTACTTTAATTCTTAGAAGAACTCTGCAAAAGGGAATTATTAGCCCCATTTCACAGATGGAAAGGGAGACTCAGAAGGGTTTCTACTCTACCATCTTGTCTCACCGTCTGAGTAGGTTGTAAAGAATTTTGGTGACATACTTAAATTGTTTCTCATTTTGGTTGTATTTAAGACAAACCGCCCTCCACTGTTAAATTCTGGACCATGAACCTATGGAGTAGAAAAAGGTGTTTCCACACTGAGGAGGTCTAAACTCCAGATGGAAGATAACCATGCCCATGAACTTAGCAACAAACAGGCCAAAGACAGAAACAATCAATGCCACATGACTTCGGTGAAGGGAGAGATCAGTAAAGGTTGGGAATGTGAGAGAGGGCTTCAAGGAGGCATAGATTTTTGGGCAAATGAGAAGACACTCCATTTGTGAAGAATAAAATAAGGTGTGTTTTGGAGACAGTACCTATGCAAGTTTAGCTGAAGCACAGAGTCCTTCCTAATTTAAGGGATGCGACTCCAGCAAACTGAGGCAGATTTGTAGAAGACAATGAATGCCAGCCTAAGGAGTTGGGACTTCATTCTAGAACAATGTTTCTTAAACTGTAGTCACTGGACCAGTGGTATCAGCATCACCCACAGGAATATGTTAAAAATGCAAATTCTGGGGCCCACCCAGACCTACTGAATTAGAAACTCTGGAAGCAGCAACTTGCAATCTGAGTGCTAATGTGCTCTCCAGGTGACTCTTAAGCTGCCTAAAATTTGAATCAGTGCTCCATAGGAAATGAGGCCCACTAAAACCTGAGTTGGGCAACATGAGAGAAGTGATATTTTTGGGAGATTAATCTAATAGTGATCTGCAGAATGAACTGGAAAAGGAACCATGTGCAAATTCAATAAATTCACAGAGCCTCTACCATGCAATTATTTATAAGAGACAACACTTTTCAGGAGATATAATATTAAACTGGGAAACAGAAGACTAAGGTTCTTTCTCAAAATATTACACCTTCTTACAGAGAAAATTTTTATTAAATTCTAATTTCTCTAGAGGAAATAACACCTAACCTATGACTTTTCATTTCAATGTGGTATTGTAAGCACTATTTATAAAAACACCATGGCCTCCCAAAAATGTTTGCTGGGATAGGAAAAACAAACAAACAAACAACCCACACTAACGTTAATTAGGGTGTACCATGTACAAAACTGAAATGTAAGAAAAATGACAACGCTTATTAAATGTAGTCCACAGCTCTAGATAATAATGAATAGAAATGAATGAGGACTCCACCTAATCTAAAAATCACAGAACTGAAAAACAAAATGCTGACTGTAAATATAAAACAGACTAACTTTTAAGCAAAACAGGACTTTTTATATTCAAGTAAGTGTCGACCTTCAAAAGAATTTCACAAGTACCCACATTTATTTCAGTGATGTTACATCTGCTCAAAAGATTTTTTTTTATGAACCACCTTCACAGCCAGTTTACAAGTCATGTAAGAAAATGAATACAGCTTTTCACTTTATAAATCATTCTAAAAACAACTTTAAAACTAGAAAAGGTGTTTCCTACATTGATGAATCTCTTTATTCACTAGATCTGGTTCTGAATGACTTTTGACTGTTATAAAAAAAAAATCAGGTCTCCCCTCCAAGACAATGGCCTTGTAGCCCATGAGGACAGGTAGCAAGGGTTCCAAAAATGAGTAGACACCACTTTTGGAATATGTGCTTATTTAAAGGGGGGAGGGTGTCACACTTAACCTAAGTAATTCCTCCTGGTACGCTTGTTTAAAAAGGTGTATTCATTCAACTAATATTTACTGGGTGCTATTATGGGTGAGGCCCAGGGCTCTGGCTCCGGTGGACGAATACAGGGGAAGCTCTTTCTCCTGCTCTTAACATGACAGTCCTGTAACAGATTCATGTCTGTGAAGAACCAACATCACAGAGATTCTGTACTCTCAGAGTAAGGGAAAACAGAAGTACTTCTAACCTCTGCTGTGGCTTTATCTTATTACTGACAAAACACTTAATTAATCATAATTTTTATTCACCGTAACTGCTAAAGCAGCTTTGAACAGTAGTTAATAAATCATCTTCATTTTTATGCTCCTCCAATTAGCCGCCCACCCCACCTGCTTTTTTTTTTTTTTAAGCTAAGTTCTTCATCACACATTCTAAGTTAAGCAAGCCCTAGGAGGATTAAATAATGAAGACTAACCAAAATGCTTAATACGAGTGAATGTATACAATGTATTCAACACATGCCAATCATAAAACACGTTTTTCACTACATAAAGTTCCTTTTACACTTACCAAGAATGCCTTATAAAACTGACTCAGGCTAACTCCTGAAATCACAACATGGACATTGAGGCACTTCTAATCATGAGATGAAAACTTGTAGTTGACTAGATACATTTTGACAATCAACACTGCTAGTTGACTACAAAAATAACATGTCTCAGAGAATAGCATCCTAAATATTCTAAGATGACTATCATCTCAAACCACAATTTATAAAAATAATATAGTACATTTATGTCAATCATTATTCACCATGTTAATGCAGTCTCAAAGCCAAATTTAAACGGTTCTGGCATTTGGCAGACTTTTATGAACTAACCAAGGTCAGAATATAAATACATTTTAAAATGTGCAGCTCCTCACTACCTTAAAAAAACATGACTAAAAACACATTTGGAGTTAGCCAAAAAAAAAGAAAAGCCTAAACTTCATAAATAAATCATGCTTTTCTTTTATTCTAAAATAAAATACCTTAGACAAAATGCACATTTATCCTATTTAAGACACCAAAGGCCTCTAATATACAAAAGGTCAGCCTGCCCCTTCAAACGTAAACATGTATATTGCTTTGAAATCTTATTGACAATTTCCTTTTGGTTAATTTTTCTTCTTTAAGAATTCAGCTTTGTCAGACTTGCCATTTTCTGGCACCACTAAAAAAAAAAAAAAAAAAAAAAACACTTCTGAAATTCTATTTGGACCATTTTTGAGCTTCAGCTATGATCTTAAAATATTAGGAAGCCATCCTGACGAATTCTAAAAAAGAAGATTCCATCTCTCCTTTCCCAGATCTTCAGAGAGGCCAACATCTTCCTCAAATATGTGATGCAAAAACCCAACGATAGGGCTTCCCTGGTGGCGCAGTGGTTGAGAGTCCGCCTGCCAATGCAGGGGACACGGGTTCGTGCCCCGGTCCGGGAAGATCCCACATGCCGCGGAGCTGCTGTGCCCGTGAGCCATGGCCGCTGGGCCTGCGCGTCCGGAGCCTGTGCTCCGCAACGGGAGAGGCCACAGCAGTGAGAGGCCCGCGTACCGCAAAAATACAAAAAAAAACAAAAAAAACCCAACGATAACAATGAAGATGAGCTGATGGAAGCTGGTGGGCTGCGTCTTGGCTGAGGGAAAGCAGGCTGTTCCAACATGCTTGGTAGGTACTCCTATCAATAAAGGGCACTTATAATCCTAAGGGTCCAGCCCAGGGAAGAGGCAAATTTTGCTGCTGTTTTTAGTAGACAACACTGTCTACTGCCTTTCAGGACTTTGCCCCCTTCAGGAGCCATGTGCCTGATAGATCCATCTTCTCTGACACCCCATTTCTTAGTCTCCAAGCTCTGCCTTCATCCCAATCCTGCTTCTTTAAAAGCCTCCTCGTTCTACACAACTCACAGTGAGGAAATCCAACTAGTCACCCAACTCAGGAGAAAATGCTGCTTAAAGAAAAGAAAATTAAATATACAAGATACTGCTTCATCACCCATGAAATTTATAGAGTCGAGACTAGGTTCATTGCATTACAGGTGGAAGTATACATTGTTTTTGGAAAGTCATCCCTCAAAATGTACTACAATCCTTTGACTTATTCATTTCCTCTACTAGGAAATTAAGGGGAAATCCTACTCATGGGGTTGGGGGCGGAAATGAAAAATGAGCTGGAATCTTAATGGACAAAGGTGTTTATCTCAGTATTTTAAAATAAAAACAAAAAACTGGAAAAAATCTAAATGTTCAGGGCCGAGGGGATGGTTAAATAAACTATGATGCTTCTATTTCATATACTATGCTATCATAAAATTACACTAAAAGAAAATGAAAAAAAAACATGTATATATAGTGTGGTTATAACTGGGGGAAAAATAACCTATATGTTGGGGCAGGAAGTGTTGACACTGCTTGTGACTGAGTGATTGAACTGTGAAGGATTTTTTTTTTCTTTTTTCTACTCCTGTGTACTTTCAAAATGTTCTTTCCTAAGCAAGTGTTACTTTATAATGAAATAACACAGTGAAAGATACTTGCTTCTTTTACAAACCCATTCTCGCCCTTGTTAAGATAAATCTCAAAGTATAATAATTTCTGCTGGGCAAGTTTAGTGATATTGTTTTAATAGCAGCCTTTAAGAAGCAATACATCAACAAAAGGGAGGCACTGATGGTGAATTTTCAGGCAGCTGGGAATGAGATTTTGAGACTAGGTACACACCCCGTGCTGCCTTCATCACTCCACAGGTCTGTCCTTTTGTTTTGCGCCCCAACAGACAGACATACAGTGAGGAAACACAACCTTTTAGTAGTTGCAGCACGTATTCTTGTGAAAGAGGAACTAGAGTCAATCATGGCTCAAACATCAGCTCAGGGAAGCTGGACGTGGCCACCCCCAGCGTGGACCATGAGCCCTGGACTCCTATCTCTGGACCCCTATCTCTGGACCCTCTTGTCCCTTAGAAGAATCAAGTGCTCTTCATAGGACTTTGAAAAGACCTTTCCAGGACCTCCCTGGCGGTCCAGTGGTTAGGACTCCAAGCTTCCACTGCAGGGGGGACGGGTTCGATCCCTGGTCGGGGAACTAAGATCCCTCAAGCCACACAGCTGGGCCCCCCCAAAAAAGATCTTTCCGTGAAAAAGGATTTGGCAGATATGAAGATTCCAGCAATAGCTCATGGTCTTTGGATGGCCCAAGTTCATGTCTCAACCACAATCATTCACAGGCCCATGTACATCATTATTACTGCACCTTTTCTCATAAACTCCTGGCCTAGGCAAGTGTTGCAACAAAGACTGTTTTAGTGCATAGTGCGCTGTATTATTAAGCCACCCCTGCAGAGCTCGGCACCCTTCACCAGGTTTTTATCCCCTCACTTCCAGTCTTTCTCTTATACTAAGCACCTTCACACTAGGCACTGGAGACAGGACAACCTAATGGGAGACCCACGTATATAAATACGTAAAAAAGTATCTATATAATACTTAATATAAAAATAAAAAGTTAATATAAATGTTAATAATATTAACAAGTCAAAGTTAATATAATATGACCTGCGTGTCACTGTATGAAAGGATGTAGAACCACAGTGACCAGAGAGTACTGGAGCAAATGAGGGACTGGGCCTTTGATAAGCTTAAGAGCGAGGGAGACAAATGGACTGGCAGTAAAAAGGAAGTGAGGCGGCATTTTAGTTACGAAAGTCAACTAAATAACAAAGGCTACATGGGCTTTTTAATTTCATTATCTCTCTTCTGGATTATCTGCAGCTCTGCTGGGCTCTAATGTACCTAAAGCAACTGCCAGAGTATTCATGACAGGAATGAGGGCTGCGACTTTTCAATGCTCTTAAGCCTTAATCTCATTTGGTTTTCTTTCAAGTACCTAATGATCACAGAAGTCTTTATCAGGACTCAGTGTGTGGGGCGGGGGGGCAGTGCTGCTGCGTTTTGCAGAGCAAACGAACTAGCCAGGGTTGCTTTCCTTCTAGGACGGTCTCAGTGGGCTTCCTGCTGCTTGGCCTGCTACTCAGGGCTGAGGAGGAGGGAGGGCCAGGCCAGCCACCCTCCAAAGCGTATGTTCTCATTAGAGACAAGATGTCACGGGCGGAGCAGGGGCCTGAGAGCTAAGAGGCAGTTTCCAGCTCTGTAGTTAGTGCACTGGGGGAATCTCAGGAAGTCACAGCTCACAGGGCCCCGTTTCTCATATGTAAAATGAGTACCGGGGTAAAGCATCTCTGAGGTCCTTCTGGGCCTGATACATTAATAAATCTAAGTTCAAAGCTCTCAAGAAAGGCCAAAATCGGGCTTCCCTGGTGGCGCAGTGGTTTAGAGTCCGCCTGCCGATGCAGGGGATACGGGTTCGTGCCCCGGTCCGGGAGGATCCCATATGCCACGGAGCGGCTGGGCCCGTGAGCCATGGCCGCTGAGCCTGCGCGTCCGGAGCCTGTGCTCCGCAACGGGAGAGGCCACAACAGTGAGAGGCCTGCGTACCACAAAAAAAAAAAAAAAAAAGGCCAAAATCTGTGAGTTACGAAGTACAGCTGATTTATGTGAATTTTGACTACCAGGTGACAGACTGAGCTCTGATTATAGAACTGATCACAATTACATACATTGTTGCCAAATCTAAAATAATTTTCTTCTCACTTCTTAAAAACATTCCTCCAAAGACAAAACAGGTTCAAATGCATTTTACTTAATCCCTCTTCTTCTCTATTTTGGGGAACAATTTCAATGCTTAAGGAAGTAACTCAAGAACTGTGATCATTCTGAGAAGATGGTACTTCAGGAACAAGCACATCTGACTGTGAGAAAGAGACTAATTCCTTAACACATATTTTGAAGTACAGAAGCTGGAAAAGTATGTAATTTTAAGAATAGCAAAAGTTTTTTGGAATTTGGCAGGAATGTGAGAAAATCAGAGTTAACAGTAGCACAGTAAACTCACAGCTGTCTGGAATGATCATCCTGAACCGGAAACGTAGCCCTTTAAGCAAACTTAAACTGTTTTTGTTAACTTTTTAAAACAGTATTACTCACTTCCCTGATGTATTAAACAGTATCTGAAACAATGTAATCTCCGCTTGATGGCTTTAGGTAGTGATTAATAACAGTAATAACAGCAAGCAACATTGATTATACACTCCCTGCATAGCTGATACCATTCTAAGTGCTTTGTGTGGATGATCACATTTAAACTTTCCAATCCAACAAAGTGGGTATTTTATTACCTCCATTTTACAAATGACAAAACTGAAGCTCTGACAGATTAAGCAATTTGCTTAAGGTCACAAAGCTAGTAAATGGAAGAGGCAAGACTCAGACCCAAGTCAACTGACTCCCAAAACTAGCCCTTCTCACCACACCATGTTGTTACAAATGAAGGGAGCAGGGGCAGGTAAAAGCATCCAGAGAATCTCCAGGACCTACTTGGGTGAAGAGAACTATGTGCTCCTATAATGAAGAGACCACAGACTGGTGTGATTTTTAAATGTATGTCTGCTTTTTAAAAAAAATGTAAGTGTAGTTGCTGTACAATATTATATAAGTTATAGATGTACAGTACGGTGATTCAAGGTTATACTCCATTTATTGTTATTATAAAATACTGGCTATATTCCCACGTTATACAATATCCCCTTGCAGCTTATTTTATACCTAATAGTTTGTACCTCTTATTCCCCTATCCCTATACTGCCCCCCTCCACTTTCCCTCTCCCCACTGGTAACCACCAGTTTGTTCTCTATATCTGTGAGTCTGCTTCATTTTTGTTATATTCGCTAGTTTGTCATATTTCATGGATTCCACAGATAAGTGATATCATTAAATATATGTTTACTTTTAAAAAAACATACTCCTTCAGATTAGCTTTCCATTCTTCTGTTATGCATTGCGCAATGTCCAAAGAGCATGTACATTTATAGTTTAAAAGAGCTCCTCGACGTTGGCCCACACCTTTTCTCTTTTGTTCTCCCTATTTCTCCCCCATCTCTCTTTGTCAAGAATGACCAATTGAATGATTACTAATGCCTCTATTTCCTGCAGATATCTTTATAAGGAGAAAAAGATGTCATCAAATTTTCCCTGGGTGGCTTTAAAAAGAAGAGGCTTTCTGAATTATGCCCCTAGTAAGTTTTTTTTTTAATTACTATAGTTAATGTAACTTAACTAATACGAGGTCAAAGTTATAATACTGCAGGATTGTACATGTTTTGTACTCACCTGACATTAGTGTCTGCAAATAATGAATATAGGCAGTCAATTTATACACCTCTCTGGCATTTTACTTAGGAGACAAGCCATGTCAGGATAATGAGCAACATTCATCCAGGATTGGGCTTCTATTCTCAACTCTACCACTAACTAGCAAAGTGATTTCCAGAACAATCTTTGTGCCTCAGTTGACTCTATTGTAGCTATCTCTAAAGTCTCATTCAGATACAATATTTTATGGTTTAGAGCATATGTTTACTTTTAAAAATCAGAGAGTTATAATTTTTATGGCATATTTTTGGTAACAGAAAAAAAATTTTGCAGACTTTGTGTAAAGGACCTTTAAACATATTTAGTAGTAAAGGGTGGGGGACTACAGGCTGTTCAATTATTTAACACTAAACAAGGTACTAGACAAAGAACACTGAGGAAAAAGTCAAGACTTAATTTCCCCAAAGAAAGAATCTATTCCTTAAACTACCAAACACTGGCTTCTCCTGTATCATTTCTGCCTACTTAGGGAAAAGGCATGTCATAGTATCCCTGGAGCCCACAGGGGGGCTGCTCCTATTTTGACCAACCAAAACTTACCTTTGACAAACACATGTATTTTTGGTTTTGGTTTTGTAGGTTATAAAGAACTTAAAAGGCCACAGGTTCTCTACTGGGTTATGAGGTATAAGCAGGGTCCAGTGCAGTGCTGATCTACCCATGTATATTTAGCCCTCACACTGATCTTATCTGGTGGGTTTCCTCCCCTCTGACCTTGAGACACATGCTTTAAACGCTCTCTAATAAAGAATTTGTATTACCATAGCTTATTAAATAATTTAATACAAATAAGTTAACTAAGCTGCTGAAGTCCAACAAATTCAGATCTCATCCAGAGACACTTTTTACACATGTGAAATATTAGCATAAATTTCTCTAAGTGGTTTAGATTATTAGCTCACCTAAGAGATGCGGATGCATTTACTCAAAAATGCATTTTTTAAACCTCTTTTCCACAGCCTACACTAGGTTCTAGGTCCTATATAGAGTTCCTTTATATGAATGTTAAGAATGTTAAGTTACCCAATATGAGGAAGACAGAATACTCCTCCCAGACAAATGATCAATTATCAATGCAGAAAATTAAGTTGAGCATAACTGATTATCCATTAACAATCTTCTCCTGCTTTTGTATATCAATGTTCAACAGTGAGCATCTACTCTAATACATACACTGTTGAAACCTTTATTTATTTATTTATTTGTTAAAGAGAGAAGCCTTTTACAAACACTCCACGACCTACCTGCTCTGGGAAAGGTCCAAAGACTGGGGAAGTCTTGCATTTGCCCATGTTCAATGTCCAGTGTGTTTCAGAACAGGGTGAGCAGAACAGGCAAGGTAACCCAAGGACATCTAAGCTCCTTCAGAGTCAGGTCTTCAAACTGTGGTCTTATTTTGCAAATATTATTTTCCACACTACTACCCACACAAATAAGTTAAGTTTCAAATTAAAAATGTTTTAATAGGTCAAGGTAGATTATTCCTATGTCTGACCTTTAATAAAAGGGTTAATCGTCAGTCGTGAACATAAATTATAGACTCAAGAACAACCTAAGGCTAGTGTAAGGCACAGAAATATATATTCACCATTAGCCATCAATACGAAAATTTTCTTTCAACTTTGTATTACATAAATAGTTCTGGAATTAAAAACTAAAGCCTGTTTGGAGAAACCTAGAGAAGACAACTGTGACCCTACAGCTAACTGGTCCGAAAGCCTTACCTGATAGGCCCAAAGCTGGCTGTCAGCCTCCCCACTTCCACCCCATTTAGACTGGTAGGAGTTCTAGTCTGAGAAGGGAGGAATCCCACTGATAATTAGGGCTCTAACCCTAAAGGACAGTGCAGGCTCTTTGTAGTGACTCCCCGCAAAAACTTCCTGATTTTAGGGGCTTCCCTGGTGGCGCAGCGGTTGAGAGTCCGCCTGCCGATGCAGGGGACACGGGTTCGTGCTACGGTCCGGGATCTCCGGGAAGATCCCACATGCCGCGGAGCGGCTGGGCCCGTGAGCCATGGCCGCTAAGCCTGCGCATCCGGAGCCTGTGCTCCGCAACGGGAGAGGCCACAACAGTGAGAGGCCCGCGTACCGCAAAAACAAAAAACAAAAAACTTCCTGATTTTAAAAAGAGTCGGGGTAGAAGGAAAAATGGACTACTTTTCTAAACATTCCATGGTGCTCTTTAACTTCTGTGCTTCGTTTGTCTACCAGTGCTTTTTAAAGTTAAGGACCACTTGAGCACAATGTTTAAAAGATCAATCTCATGAGAATATATAGGCATTATGTGTACACTGTAAATTTCAAGGAAATCCCAGAGTTAATTTACCTACAAAGTTTTCACGGGGTGGGGGGCTGTCTTCATTTCGGCTTTAAGTTTTACATCAAATGTTTACCATCCACCAGAGATCACTACTGGGAAGCACGCAGCACCTTTTTGTCAAGGGTGCTAGGCAATAAATATCCTATGTGAAATGAGAAAGTGTTTCCCCTTAGCACAAATTTGTTAAAAATTTACCACGGTACCAGTAACACAGCTGTGTTGGCAATATAAAAATAGCATTGGCTGTCTTTAAACCAAATCTACAAAATGAAAGTTTGGCTCAGATATTATAGTCCAAGCTCCCAACATGTTAGACTTGCTTATACCTTCTGAATTTTACCCATAAAACTGTTAGTACTTTCAGGTGTGATGGAGAACCTAAGTATATGAAGAGAACTAGAAAATAAAGGAACAATAAAAATCAAGATCAAGGCAAAGATCCGTTGATCCATGACATGGCATACATGGTGGTACCTGAACTGAATCTAAATGTGTAAAGTCCAGAGCCTTATTCACAGCGGGCAACCCCTCTTTCCTCTCCAAAAGTGAACATTTACAGTGTACTTTTAGAATAGCATGAGTAACTTTTTTTTTTTTTTTTTGGTTTACAAAGGAACACATCTGCCTGAACTAATCTGATGAAAATCCATAATCCATTTCTTCCCATTAGCCTTTGACTAAATAATGAAGCTAATCATGCTGGCTTCCCGGCCCCCTGGGTTCTCACGGCACCATGAAATTTTAAAGAATCCATTTAGTTCAACCACTTCATGCAAAACTGGGCAGTGTCAAAACATCTAGGTGCGAAGATGTTAGCACCACATGGACATAGAAGACTACATAAATTTCCTTTATGTGGTTAATTAAGACCTTCTGATCTGGAGACATAGATAACATTGATCTAATAAGGACAGATATGCATACTGTTAATATGCTGTCCTGAACTGACTGCTACTGTCTTAGTGCTTCTGCTCTAAATGCACTTTTAATCACTACTGGTCAGTACTGATAGCTTTTTCACATCCATGCATCTTTAGTATTTAAAATAATTTCCTGGGACAACTGTGATCTGCACTAACTGGCAGCGCATAGGAATTTAGAGGCATGAAACGTGTGAATTACACCGCTTCAAACTTAAGAGAAACATAAGCAGATACAAATTTGGGGCTAAATTATCTATGGGTTTTGGTCGGCTATTTTCAAGGAGCCTGAGAGATGAAGAGGAGAGGGAGATGGTTGGTGAAAGCAGAGCCTTTTTTCCACCTTCCTGGTTTTGCAGCACTGACAGGATTTCATGGAGAAGGGAAACTGCTAGACAGAAGTTGTCACAGGGAGTAAAATCCACCCCCCCCACCCAAGTCTAGGAGTGTTCTGTGCCTGAGGAAGGGTCTCAAAGCAGAAAGGCTGATGGGCTGTGGAAGGAAGCTACTTGCACAGGAGGAATGAATCAAGGCATTCTGCCTAGGGTAAACTGAAAGGCACCCAAATCCACTTTAACTTGCTCAATTACAGCTTAACCAAATTCATCTGGTCTTTATACTAAAATCAGAAATCCTACAACAACCAAGCTGCCTCCATTCTGGAGCCACTTAAGCTAAGTACCTCTTCACAACCTCAGAATTCTTTTTACGTTCTGAAAATTGGGGGGATCAGGAAGCTTCCTTTCCTGATTACCTGCCCAATGTCAAAACACAAAATTTATTTTCACAGAGACTCTGTGAACCTTAAAAAATGACAAATATATTACTTCCATTCATAGTGTATTTTAGAAATTGGAATCAAGATTTGAGATGAAATGCTTTTAATATGGCTCCTGCAGCTCTTGGATTGTGTAAAAAACCAGGCTGGCATAGTTTCACAGGGGAGAGTAGCTGTAAAAGGAGGCATGTCCACAGAGAGCCTGGTGACAAGAGGAAGTCCGGGCTTCAAGTCCTGACTCAATCACTAACTGGTTCTGGGGCTCTGGGCCCTTCAACTTTCATCTTTAAAATGACAGTCCGAAATGATTTGTAAGGTCCTCTTCAGCTTTAAGCTAGGCATGAACTAACCATATGTTACAAGTTCTAACTGAAAAACACAGGAAAGAAATTATGAAAGACTTATCAAAAAAAAAAAAAGACTTAGCAAAGTCCATGTTTGTCCTAGATTAAGTTTGTCATCATTGTGCTGCTGTGGAGGAAAACCTGTTGCATCATATGGAATACTCTTTTTCTGACTACACCCGAAATGCAAGAGGCGGTAGGCTGGCTTTTTACATTTTTCATTTTTTGAAAAGTAAACAACAGTGTGCCCCCTATGATAGGAAGTTCTCGAGTTTCACCTTTATAGTCTGTGAGTACACACAGGATGCCACCTGGCAGAATGGGGCCACATGACCCAACGCGGGGTGTGCTGGCTTGCTGTTAGAACATTTCTACCATGCGTGATTGATGCTTTGCGTTTACATGCAAGCTTCATTTCAAAGCCACGTCCAAGCCTCATTAGAGGGCTGTTTGGAAGCTTCACTGTCACTGCTCTCAGGGACGATTAACCATGGATCAGGCAGTGAAAGAGGAGGTTTGCACAGAACCTGCCCATGTATTTAATACCTACCTCGTGGGGCTTATGCTCACCGGAGCATGCAAGTTAAGAACAACGGGATTCAACCTCAGATCATAATTGGCCCCAACTACTTTGACACTGAAATGGAAACGAAAGAGCCTTTGACACTGGCCGGGTGCACTCACCTCTTTGATCTTCTCCCTCTTCTCGCGGATGGCGGCGTCGCCCGGCTCCCGGTCAATCGCCCCAACGAGGGGTGCTAAGTCCACTGGGGGCAGCATCTTGAACCCCACCCTGTTACTCAGCTGGTCCTGGGCCACCTTCTCCTTCTCCATCAGGATGTCTCTTTGGATCTCCTCGGGCAGCTTCTGCAGGGTCTCCTTGGCTTCCCTCAGAGCCCGCTCGTGGTTTTCACGGATCCTGGCCAAGTTGTCCTCCAGGGCGGCCGCGGGGTCCCCGGGCGCGCCCTCCTCGCCGCGCCGGGCTCGCCCATCTGCCGCGTCCTCGGCGCGCGCCCCGGGCCCGGGCTTGCGGTCGGCGGGCGGCTGCAGGGCGGGGCTGGAGTGGAACAGGACCCCGCTGAGCAGCTTGGAAGAGTCGGGCAGGAAGAAGATCGCCCCGAAGCAGAGCGTGATGAAGGCGCTGAACACCAAGAGCAGCACGAACTTCTCCGTCAGGCGGAAGGCGGCGGGGCCGGACCCCTTCCTGCCGCCGCCGAGCCCCCCACCCAGGCCGCCGCCCAGGCCGCTGCCCGCGGGACTACTGAAGAGCGGCAACAGGCCCCCCACCGGCATCGCTCCCGCTGCCGCCTGGCTGCCCGCTGTCCAGTGGCCTTGCGCCGCGCCGCTCAGCAGCCAAACTTCGCCGCCGCCCGGCGTCAGCGGCTGCGGGGCTGGGTTCTGCGCATCCAGGCCGCCCAAACCCCACGCCTGGGCTGCAGGTATCCCTTGGGGAGACAACTCCCCCCTCCGAGTCTTCTCCCCGGGGCGGCTCCTTTGGCAAACAAACAGGCGCGACAGAGCGCTCGCTGCAGCCCCTGCGGGGAGAACAACAGTAAAACGTAGTAACTACGATGATGGTGATAAAGTTTCCACCGGTCTCCGCCCTCCGACGGCCGCGAGAGCCGCCAGGACAGCTCCCCCTGCACGGAGTCCGGCTCCCGGCACCGCCCTCGGAGCTCACACTTTGGACTTGGGGTGAAGTTTGCGGGTCTCGGGGGCGGGCTGTCCCGTGCACACTTGGAGCAGAGCGGCGCGCGGGAACCTCCTGGAGAGGGCAGCGCACCTCTGCGCCGCAGAGGCGCAGCGTGGGTGGGGGGCTCGTCAACTTCGTCCGCTCCTCATCCCGAAGCTCGGACTAGCTGTGTCTCCGCTTCCCAGTTGGCGGGTGCGCGTGCAGCCCGGCCGCCCCGCAGCGCTGGTAGCCGCTCAGCTAGGCTAGCGCACCGACCTGCGGGCGAGCAGGAGCAAGCGGGGCAGCACGACGCCCTGCGCCGCGGCTCCGCGAGCACTAACACCACTGCCGGTCTCGGGGCGGTCGGAAACGAGGGCGGTGACGCGGCCCGAGAGTGATGGCGCGGCCGGGCCAATCACGCGCGGCTCAGGGTCCCGCGGAGGCGGGGCCGAGGCAGAGAGGGGGCAGCGCCGGGAGGGGAGTTTACGGGAAGCGCAGCCTCTCAGGGGCCCGGCCGGGGGCTGGGAGGTAGCGGGGCCCGGAGGCGCGAGGCGGGTGGGAGTGGCGGCGGGGAAGGTGGCCAGACCCGCTGCGGAGGCCAAGGGCGGGAGGCGGCGGGCGGGGCCCGGGGTTGGGGAGCTTATCCCGCTCTGGCCTCGGGCCCGGGTCCCAGGGGCGGTTGGTCTGGAGTTGCTGCGGGAGGCGCCTGGGCTGATGCGGGACCTCCCCGCCGTCTCCTCGGACCTGCGCCTGGCCGTGCGGAGCCCGCCCGGAGGAGGGCCACGACGGACAGGGTCTTGCAGAGAATTGCTAGATTGTTATGACCCGCGTCTTTTCTCCAGTTATCCTCCTTTTACCCAAGGCAGGGATTTCCCCAGTGCTCGGTAGCCGTTAACCCAAAAGTCCCTCGGTGAGGAGCTGTGATTTGGAGAGCTTTTGAGCTCAGCTTTTGGGCTGTCCGGTCGAACATCCCTTTGCATCCGGAGACTTGATAATGGTTTTGTGGTTGCTTAGGAGTCTTCGTGTTCATCCTCAACCCCCTTAAAAAAAAAAAAAAAAAAAAGTTGTGTAGCTCCCCCACCCCCTCCCACTTTCAAAATTAATTTATCTCATGCAAGTTGGTCATATTTTCCATTTAAAGAAGACAGTTTTGTGCTGCCATAGCTTCAAGTAATAAGTTTCAACACTGTTTAAATTAAGTCTTGGATTTGACCACTTCCAGGGAAGTAAGGACTTGGTCCGCCAGAGATTGTCTTCAAGACAGCATTATTTTACAAAATGTGTTCGTAATTCCCCTGTTGTTCTGCAAATAAAGGGTTATCAGAGAGGAAAGAGTTGACTGACTTCCCATTTCCCACTTGTGAAAGCTAGTTTGTAGCAGCCTTATCCTATATCCCTCACCTTTCTCTGGAAACGTGATTTGAGCTCTGTTTCTGCTTGTTGTCTTTAAAAAAAAGGAAACAGCTGACACCTTTCAGGAAGGTGCCCATAATGTAGTTGTTTTCAGGTGTTAGACTGTGTGAGAAAATAAAATTTAAAATCCTTATTACAGTTTTCATTTAAGTATTCATTTTAACCATCATTATTTGTTTTGTGTAAAATGAGTCATACACCCAAAGTTTCTGTTAATGGGAAATTATTGTTTGATAAAGCCAACTGTATGGCTTTTTTTTTTTTTTTTTTTATAACTGCTATGAAATTCTACGCCCAGAAGAGTGCAGCATATGCAAGCAGGGTAACAAAGTTTAGAAGGACTGAAAAAGAAAACAATGTTTTTGTTTTTAATGATGGAAGGATAATTTTTGGTTTAAACTGCAACTTGTAGATAGGCTGAAGAGTTTGAATCACTGGGAATTAAGGTCAATCGCTTTATGATCATCTCTTTTGGAATGATTATTTCAACTACTGTGTTTTAAGAATGGAAGTATTTCTTGTAACCACAAAATATTCAGAAATGTTGAAATTAATATTACTAAGTGTTCCAGAAAAGCAATAAAATCTACTTATAAATGCATGTTAGAGTGGTGATGAAAGGAGGTTATAAACCTAATGCTATTCTGGCACTCTTTAATTTTGATATCAAACCAGTTTGAGCATTTAACCTATATCCTGTAGTGGAAACATTCAAAATTTAGCATATGGACTTAAAGATGATTTTTTTCCCTAAAAACTTCAAATTTGATTCATCTATATTGTGTTTAAATCTTTTAAAGGGACTGTTCTGTTTATTTCTGTTTACCTTTATGTAGCTTATTTTAAGATTGCTGTCTTATTATCTGTTTTTCTTATAAAACAGATTTATTATGAGTGAAGCCTGCCTTTAATGACTTGTTAAACAAGAAGCTAGCATGGGTGGTTGATTATGGGATACATATTAAAGGGTGCCAGTCTGTGTTAGGTAGGATGAAAAACGTGGGAATGCTCATTCATATTTGGGCTAAAACAAGTAAAAAAAAATTCACAGAGAAGGTATTTGAAGAGACATACCAACTAAATTAAACCAACTAACGGTTTTAACCACGTAAAACCGTTAAAACTAACCATGTGTATTCATGGTAAGGAAGGAGTACAGAATGTTCAATAAGTAAAAATGTGCATTTTGCAGAAGCAAAATCTGAGACTTTGCCCTGATTTCCATTCCATAAGCACATATTCTACAGTTGGAAACACAACGCTTTGTATCCTCATATAAAGCAAAAATAAAGGGGACTGGTTCTGGTCTCCAAATAATAAAACCTTGAGTATGTCCTGTAAATCTAGACTCTCTACCTTGCCTACCTGAAGACATAGCATGATCTTTGGGATTACTGTGATTGTGATAAAGTTGCTGTTTTCTCATTATGAACAGTCTAATGTAAACTTAGCAACCTTAGTAATTCTGTGCAGCGTTTCTGTGTAAATACTTACTGTGTTTTCTTCTGTGGCCAGCCAGTCCTGAAGCGACTCCCTTGTACTTCTTGCAAGTTTGCTTGCAAACTTAATTCTTACCTTTTCCTTTTTCGAAGCTTATATCTCTGTATCTTTCTTTGACAATTTGTAAATTTTTTGTTTCAAGATACAATCTTTAGAATCAAGTAATTTTTTTAAAACCTGGTTTTGGTTGGAGATATCGCCCCACCCTCCACCAAAGTACAAGGAAATCCCCACTTTATTTGACTGCTTGAATTTCTCTGTTTTTAAAATAACATTTAACAAACGGTAGATTTAACTTTTACGTAGATGTGCCTAAAATTAAATATAATGATAATTATAAACAGGATTACAGAAGGAAAAGTGACAATATTTTTATGAAAACTGTGGTGAATAAACGTTTTTATAAAGTTATAAGTTCTCAAAAATTAAATTGCAAAAAACATTTCTTAGTAGGAAGTTTCTAGAAAGTACTAGGTTTATGGAAGAATCCTTTTGATAACCTTTGTTCTTTAAAAATAAAAAGTAATCTAATGAAAGAATTAACATATATATGTAATAATTAATACTGAAATGCTCCAACAAGTTAGATTTCTGATAAAAATCTTCCTATAGCTGATTTTCTAATTGTCTTTAAATTCCAGATCAGAGTAGGTTTCTGATTTTATTTTTAAAAAAACAAAATATAATATGCAAAAAATTGTTATTGTGAACATTAATCTTGAAATTTCAATACTTCAATGGGCAATGCTGAATTTTACATGAAATGTATTAAGATGAGAATTAACCAAAGTTGTAAAATAAGCTATCAATAATATTCTTTGTCATTTGAGGGTTTACAGTTATATCTCTGCTTCTTTCTTTTCCCCTCCTCAATTTACTTTGGAACAGCTTGAGTAGCAGATAATTTTTATAGAATTCCAATCACCTTTGTGTGTGCTTGGGGGCAATGGGCAGGGAGTAAGAGGCTGAATCAAGGAGCCCTCTCTGTACCTGCATGCGCCTGTTGAAAGATCTGTTTTTGTTCTGAACGTTCACTTCGTAAATATTAGCAGTCTCCAAAAACATTGTGATCCACAAAGTATTCGTGCATTAGCTCTTTAGAAATTTTAGAGCATTTCTCTCCATAGAAACAAAGTTGTAAACGGTGCTTTGGTTGCTAGTCTGCTCTGCAAAGATATATAAGACCCTAGGGAAGAATAAAATGTTGGAAAAAATAGTGTTGTAATGCTAGTAATCAAAGTAGCATTAAATTAGTAGGTGTTTTATTTATCATGATTGATGGAGCCTGAGGACAAACAGATTTATTTGGAAGAAGAAGAGATATAATGATTGTTTCAGGAAGATTCTAAACAACTTGCAAGGTCAGTAAGGTTTATGGAAGTTCTTAGGTATAGTTTTCCTTCACCACATACACATTTTTTTTGGTTTCAAGTGTATCATTAGTGCTACCCTTAGGGTGTTTTGTTTCTGTTTTGTTTTGATTTGATTAACAAAGGAACTGAAAGAGGTAAATAAGTTCTTGGAGAGGTTTTCCTGAGGTAATTGGGCAAGGGTTTGAATGAGAGAGTAATTTATTATAGAGGACATGCATGTCCTTGGCTGTGTGACCATGGGTGATAAGTCACCTATCTTCTGTATCTCTCATTCTTCATCTATAACACTGCTGCGGCTCTTACATTAAGTGATATAACTAATGTGTCTGACACAACAGCATTCAAGAAATTCAATTTCTCTCCTCCCCTAAAAAGGGAACTAATGTCACTAGTTTCACTAGTGGTGAAAGAACAGTGTCTATAGGATTCTTATAAGCAAGAACCAGAAAAGGGTGGCAGGAAAGAAATTTTGGATATGTGGTTCTTCACATGGTTGTCACTTTTAAACTTCTGTTTTCTATTTAAATAATATCCACTAGAGAAAAAGTGGGGGAAAGAGCCCCAGGTTTGGTAGGGAGAGCGTCCTACAATGTTTCCCCACTCTTTATATAAATAGGACCAAAAAGTTTACCAAACAATCAACTTTATATTTCCTAAAGCCTTGAGAAAATGTGAGTGATGGCAAAGTCTCCATGTGAGGAGAATGATACTACTGCTCAGTGCTTGAAGAATCAGGGAAAGAAGAATTCAGGGCAGAAAGGCTGGGCAGAGAATGCCAACAATGACCTTTCGGAGCCCTTGTATATAAGATGTTTGAATTTTATGCCTTGAAGAGAGTATACTATCTCAACTGAGTGAAACTAAAGGAAAAAGTTTTTTCCCTATGACCAGAGAAAGAGACAAAATTTTTCTTAATTTTAAATTCATTAGATTCATTTTTTAAAAATAGCCTTTTCTTCTTTTTTAAAAAAGTATTTTTTCTCTCCATTCTCTGTCCCATAAAGATCACATGCTTTTCCAGAAAAACCAAACGAACTCAGAAAAAGAGAAAAATTATGATACATTATTCTGCCCAACTGAAAATTTTTTCATGAAATAAAGTGAAATGAAACCACATGTGCTTATTCCTATTTTGGAGAAACTCTCTACAACTATGACACGATAGCACTTGGCTTCCCAATTTTCTTGCAGAATAAATGTGCTGTTTGCACCACATGTTTGGTCTTTCATACTGTCCTTCAGGGCACAACTTTTTCTTAGCCCTGGGTCTCTGTAAATGAATAGGAATTCACTTGTGGTTCTTTGTCCACAGAACGTATTTTCAAGTTCACTTGAAGCATTCCCCTGCAATATATAGTTTCATTTAGGGGCTAAGGTAAAAGCAGATCTGTGTTGCAGATAGTACCTGAACAAATTATATCTACTGAATGTGTGACTGGTAGTCTTAATTGTTTGGTATAATTAATACTGGTCTGTACTGTGGGAATGGGAGGGACATACTGAAATTAACATAGGAAAAGAGAAGGGAAGAATTCCAAACCAGTGACCCATATATCTGTTAGACTTAATGGTCTGGAACTAGTTGGGTCTCATATAGGGTTTCTACAAACTACTAGGCTTAATATGTGTTGAGTTTGAGATACTTACTCTGGCTCTTAGATTATAAACAGCTTTTGAGCATCTGCTGAGATCATTAGGTTCTCCAGTTTCTCCCAAATATTAAATGGGTATAATGCATTCAACTATTATGATATATCATATCTTGAACAGTACCCAGCAAGAAATGAAAATATCAAGTGCCTAAAAGTGCCATTCATTTAAAAAATTCTTAATATTAAAGTCCATATATATCTCTATCAAGAAATTAATTTCAGTGTTTCTAAAAGAATTTAGTTTACTTAAGTAACTGTAGAGCTATTTTCTTTTATTCCACAGCTGTTTATAGGATAGAATAAATTACTAAAGAAGAAAGCTAGGAAACGTAAATTTGTGATACTTTTCAATTAATTAATAAGCTACACATAATGTGCCATTAAGTACATTTTATTGTGTGTATAGTTTCATTATTTCCCTCTCCTTAAAAAAAAAAGTTTTAAATCACATACACTGCTGGTGGGAATATAAAGTACTGCAGCTGCTTTGGAATACATTTCAGCAGTTTTTTAAAAGGGTAAATATAGAGTTACTATATAACCCAGCAATTCCAGTACTAGGTATATACACAAGAGAAATGAAAATATCTGTGTACATAAAAATCTGTATATGACTTTTCATAATAGCAATATTCATAATACATAGCAGCATTATTCACAGTAGCCAAAGGTGGAAACAACATAAATGTCCATCAACTGATAAAATGTGGAATATCCATACAATGGAATATGATTCAGCAATAAAAAGGAATGAAGTGCTGACACATATTATGACATGGATAAACCTTAAAAACCTTATGCTAAGTTAAAGATGCCAGTCACAAAAGACTACATATAGAAATGTCTAGAATGGGTAAATACATAGGGACAGAAAGTATATTAGTGATTGCCTTGGTCTGGGGTCCTAGGGGAAAGAAGGGTC
This sequence comes from Mesoplodon mirus, assembly GCF_964341445.2. Classification (NCBI taxonomy): domain Eukaryota; kingdom Metazoa; phylum Chordata; class Mammalia; order Artiodactyla; family Ziphiidae; genus Mesoplodon; species Mesoplodon mirus. Next base: position 41,379,868 of record NC_138986.1, on the reverse strand, counting down.
ACTGCTGAAGGATACAAGGTTTCTTTTGGGGGTGTAATAAAAATGTTATGATGTTGATTGTGATGATAGTTGCATGACTGTGAATGTACTACTACAATTGTACACACTAAATGGGTGGTTTTTATGGTATGTGAACTACATTTGAGTAAAGCTGTTACTAAAAGAATGTTTTCCTTTCAGAACTCATTTATAAGAATCTTTCTTAAGAACAATGGAATACCTTAAGCAAAAAATGGTAAAAATAACAAGATGAAGTTGACATCATACAAAATGGTATTATTAAATATTTAAGCCTGAAAAGTAGTAAGTAGAGAATATAAAGTCAAAAAAAGATTTTTAAGAACACAGAGGAAAATGCTACAAATTCTCAGCTTGAGAAATATATATTTTTATTGAGTAGTCAAACCATAGGAATGTTTTAAAATTATGTATCACTTCCACACTCTACACTCTTTCCTATTAAGTAAAACATGGACAAGTAATATCATTCATAATTTTTGTGTGTGGAAAATTACTATTAAATTAACTGTACCTTACAGAACTGTAGTGACCAAAATGTTTCCAGGAGAAGTTAACTGCTTAGAGTAAGCACCTTATACTAAGCAAAATGATGCAGGGGCAAGAGAGTTGGATTAGGAATCAGAAGACCTGTTTTTAAAACTAGCTCTGATTTCTGTGGATTTTCAAACACTCAGCTTCCATTTTTTTTCTGTAAAATAATGGGGACTCCTAATTGAAAGGGTTGTTGTGACGATCAAATTAGATACCGTATATATATATATCAGAGGATGCTCTACAACTATAAGGTATTATAACAACTATTAATAATATTAATTATTAACACAATAACATTATATATTAATATTAATAATAACAATAATTATTATTATTAAGCACTTGGAGAATCTAGCATCAGAATTCCAACACAATGATCTTTGATAAGACTAAAGGGATAATATTTTATATCTATTATATCATTTCTTTCTTTCTTTCATCTTTTCTTTCTTTTTTCTATCTTCTATCTCCAAGATATTTAAATTAATATTTCAAAAAGTTGAAATATTTTGAACAATTGACTACTATTCTATTTTTTAAAGAAATCAGAAGTATTTAATAGACTATATTATAAAATTTATAGTAGAATCTATATCTGACTCTTCTATGTTCAGTTAATTCTACCAAAATAGAAAACAATATTTTGCATGCCTTCAATAAACAATAAAAACCAGATATCCTGAGAAATTTTATATTTTTCTGCTTTCATATAGTATTCATATAGACCCATTAACCTTATGTTTTCTCCTCTTCATTGTTTTTTACCTTTTGCATTTTTATAGTTTTATAAGCTTATCACAAACATAATACATATATATTATAGAAAATTTAGAAGGTATGGGCAACAAAAAGAAAAAATCCTTAAAATTTTTACCACAATAATGCCTTTGTACATATGTAGAAGAGGAAAACTTTTCCCTTCTAGGTTCTTTGGCTGGTTGAATAGCTAAATTGACATGAGAAAAATTAACAGGAGGAAAACAAATTTAATTTCATATTTATGGGAGTTCATAAAAATATGAGACTCAAAGAAGTAACCAATTCAGGCAGCTTTTATACCGTCTAGATAAAGAAACTATTATTTGTGAAGATCTGACAAAACAAAGGGGTTTGGGCTTGGGTTGCAAATTAATAAAGAAGTAATAAAGTTTGTTTATACGGCCTTCTCCGCCTTGAATTTCCTATCTCTGGTGGTAAGAATGCCTTCTACATGCTGGTATAGGGAGGATACCTTCACATGGGAGACTTATTTTCTGCATTCAGGGGGACAAAGAGGGTCAGTATTATTCTTGCACTGGCTGTTTCTTAAGTAACTTTAATTAAAAATAATCAACATGCCAAAGTGGCATATTCTGAGGTAGCCTATTTTGCTCACCCTCAGTCCTGCCTTTGAAACTTTCCTAAGAAGTTTCACTCTCCAGAAGTTGAGTTGGTAGATTGTTCCATCTCACTGAACCAGTCTCCTATTCCTGACAATAGGTTGGTTCAGATAAACTCATTTCAGGAACTGGTGATGCAAATGGGATCCCAAAATTAGGCCTATATTGTGCTAGCTCTCAGGTATTTGGTAAGAGGCATTTCTATGGAAACAAAAGAAAAACAATAATTAATGACTAGAGTAGACCATACATCTAGTTTCTGAGTTCTGCAGACAGCCAATAAGGAAGAATTTCTAGATATCAGGCTCAAAGCATCTTCAGATAGATGAGGGCAAGCAGTGGTAATTTGATAAATTTTCCTGGTTTGTGGATTGAATATATTTGATAATCTGAGTGGTCCACACAGTAGCAGGTGCAAAGATTGTCCATATATGAGCTGTTGTGGTGATGTTTCTGAAGTTTATATCAAGTTGTCCTATTTTAGCTTGCATTACATCAGGAAAAAAATGCAGTTTTAGTTCTCAATGATTTCAAGTCAGAAGGGTGGGAGAAAAACTGGAAATATTAGTTTGGAGAGTTGTAGCCAGATATTGGAGAAAACTAGAATTCAGGATTCAGTCCCGTTTGCAAGTAGGAAACAAAACCGCAGTGACAATTAATAGCACTGAAATTTGATATCCACAAAGATATATTACTGAAACATATTTTTTCTCCCTATAATCATCCCCATTTCTATCAAAGATAACCACAATAAGACTAATTTGTTTGCAAATTAAGTCTAGTTTAATAAACTTGACCTGCTTGCTTACATACGTGCAGCAAGAATGGTAAATGATCATATAGGCTCTTTCAAATCTGCTTTGCTGAAACTTTTCATACTCAGACAGAACTCTAAAAAACCTCTTGAGGCTAGGAAAGCAAGGCAAGAACTTGCCATTAGACTTTGCCTGCAATACCTATAGATTTGGGTACATTCCTCTCTTCTTGAGTCCCCCCACATCCTGAGGTTCCTGCAACTGCCAGGAAGTGACCTTCCTTACTCACCTGGTAAGGCTGCTAGGAACCCTGTAGGCAAGATACCACGTTGTTTTTCCAAGTGGGTTTATTGACTCCATAAACTCAATCTTAGTTTCTTAAAGCTGTCTGGTCAAATTCGAGTCTATGCACATCTCTCTTAAGTAGGACATTCCGGTCAAAGCCTCGGTAATATAACTAATGTTTTCAATTGTGTCCTGTTACAAGGAGAACAGATTCTTATTGAACTTTTTTTTTCTTTTTTTTTTTTTTTTGCGGTACACGGCCTCTCACTGCTGTGGCCTCTCTCGTTGCGGAGCACAGGCTCTGGATGCGCAGGCCCAGCGGCCATGGCTCACGGGCCCAGCTGCTCCATGGCATGTGGGATCTTCCCGGACCCGGGCACGAACCCGCGTCCCCTGCACCGGCAGGCGGACTCTCAACCACTGCGCCACCAGGGAAGCCCTCTTATTGAACTTTTGCAAATAACTGTATTGCCATGAAAATAAGAATGCTCACTGAGAGTTTTCAAATTCTAGAGGGATCACATAGGGAGAAAAAGTAATTGCTTTATCTTTGTTCACAGGGTATACCTTACCAAACTGCTTTAAGTTAGGGGTAGCTTGAGAGAAAACAAAAAAATATTTCTTAAATCTGAAAAAATAAAACATAAAAGAACCAACAACTTTTCAAACAAAAAAATCATTAAAATTATAATCATCCTTATCAGTTCATTCACTCCCATGTAATTATTTCTTGTTGATCTGATCTTTTGTTAGCAGCTTTATGAAGCTGTTAGTTTCTCCATTAGAGTTTTGTAAATTCTTACCCAATTCAGTGGTATGACCTGAAAGTTATCAGTACTTGTCAGAGTCCTTTCCATGAATATCTCTGAAGATGAAACACTTTTGCAAAAGCATCAGAGTAAAATAATAAATGCTGAAGAATTTAAAATGTCCATGATTAAAGATCTGATGAGAGCTCATCACAAGGTTCTTAACAAGGAAATTTTAGTTATTTCTGTGACATATATTTTAAGATAGTAATTAGAGTTATAAGTGATAACATCATGCTGAGACATATTGGATTTTGAAGTATTTTGTACAATTTCTGGAGCACTTATGACATATACCTATACAAATAAAACATAAAGAAGGCTTAGTGTTATCTTCTTATTTGACAATGTTTCCCATGTAATTTAACATATCAAATAAGACGAATCAAATTAAATTTCTCTTTCATAAGGAGAGAGAACAAATCTTTAGAGATGTTCCAGTATCCCTCTGGAAAATCCCAAGGTACTTCCAGGTTAAAAAAAAAACAAACCAAAAAACCCACAAAACTTCACTTAGAATTTGATTTTGGAAAGTTTGTCAAAACTATCAAAAGTTGGGCTTCCCTGGTGGCGCAGTGGTTGAGAGTCTGCCTGCCGATGCAGGGGACACGGGTTCGTGCCCCAGTCTGGGAGGATCCCATGTGCCATGGAGCGGCTGGGCCCGTGAGCCATGGCCGTTGAGTCTGCGCGTCCGGAGCCTGTGCTCCGCAACGGGGAGAGGCTACAACAGTGAGAGGCCCGCGTACCGCAAAAAAAAAAAAAAAAAAAAAAATCAAAAGTTTTGTACCATATGACCCAGCAATCCCACTACTGGGCATATACCCTGAGAAAAGCATAATTCAAAAAGAGTCATGTACCACAATGTTCATTGCAGCTCTATTTACAATAGCCGGGACATGGAAGCAACCTAAGTGTCCATCGACAGATGAATGGATAAAGAAGATGTGGCCCGTATATACAATGGAATATTACTCAGCCTTAAAAAGAAACAAAATTGAGTTATTTGTAGTGAGGTGGTTGGACCTAGAGACTCTAATACAGAGTAAAGTAAGTCAGAAAGAGAAAAACAAATACAACATGCTAACACATATATATGGAATCTAAAAAAAAAAGGTTCTGAAGAACCTCGGGACAGGACAGGAATAAAGATGCAGACGTAGAGAATGGACTTGAGGACATGGAGAGGGGGAAGGTTAAGCTGGGACGAAGTGAGTGAGTGGCATGGACTTATACATACTACCAAATGTAAAATAGACAGCTAGTGGGAAGCAGCCACATAGCACAGGGAGATCAGCTCAGTGCTTTGTGACCATCTAGAGGGGTGGGATAGGGAGGGTGAGAGGAAGACCAAAGAGGGAGGTGATATAGGGATATATGTATATGTATAGCTGATGCACTTTGTTATAAAGCAGAAACTAACACCCCATTGTAAAGCAATTATACTCCAATAAAGATGTTAAAAAAATATATCAAAAGTTTTGGACATTTTACTAAAAAGGATGACAAATCACTATGAAACTATACATAATTATCCACTTAATCAAATGAAAATAAAAGATTTCAAAGTCAAATACAGAAGGTTACATAGTCCTGAGCAAACTTAGGTCTTTTAATATCAAGAAAACTTGGTTTACCTAAGTAATCAAAGACTTGATATAAAAGATAACGATGCACAGTGAATTACTTTGATAAAACAAGAAATCTTTGCTTTCTAGAGAGACTACTTAAAAAGGTTTAAAAAAACTTTCACAATATCTTATCAAGAGTAAGCCAATAGTTCAATAAAACTACGTCCTTTTAGCATATAAAAAATTAACTTTTAGTTTTGCGTAAGTACATTACTGGTATTAAAGCTTTTTAAAAAAACTCTTGTACTAACAATTTAATTTTTAGCCAACTTGACCACACAAGATTCTTTTCTGTCTCTTTTTTTCTCTCTCTCTTCCTAACTTTCTATGTCTATAGTTTGTCCTTTATTCTCCTCTCTCCCATTCTGAAATAACCAGCTTTACTTTAGGACAAAATTACTTTATTTTCCCCTTAACAAAAAAAATGTATCTCCAGGGACTTTCCTGGCGGTCCAGTGGTTAAGACTGTGCCTCCCAGTGCAGGGGGCATGCGTTCGATCTCTGGTCAGGGAACTAAGATCCCACATGCCGTCAGGTGTGGCCAAAAATTTAAAAAAAAAAAAAAAAAAAAAGTATCTCCATACCTCATACCTGTTCTTAGCCAAAAAAACACAACTAACTTGCTTTGCATACAGTTATTTCTCTTAATATTTTTATTAGCTTTAATTACATTAGAATTCTTAACCCTTAAAACCCTTAATATCTAGTGAAAATTAAGCAGTAAGAAATTGCGAACTGTTATATCAGCATTCTTAAAACTGGCAAATTTATGAATACATTTCATAATTCCTAGAAGCATATACTTTCTCACGGTACATATTTTTAAAATGTGGCACAAAACATGATTACTGACAAATCCAAATATCTTAGTTTATAAGAAGCCAAAAGTGGTTAAACATTCAGTAATTAATGTTTCAGTATTTTATCTTATCTGGAAATGATCTAGATATTTAATAAATAACCATCGTTTAACTTAGTAAAGCTTCAAGTTACCAAAAATTTTTAGGAAACATAATTATTGCTGAAAAGTTCACCTATAAACTTTTATCTCACTTATATATATCTAAATCATTTGTTCCCACCAATGATGTTTAGACCACAGTTAAAAACTTCTTGAGACATTGGACAAAGTCAGTCATTATCTTAAGCTATTTTGCTTCCTGATAAATTTTGTAAAAAATAACATGAACTTATTTGACTAGTAAACTCGGGTAGAATAAAAATTGTATGTCTGCATTGTATTTAATGTTGATAACTCTGAAGACATGTCTATTTTAATTAAACCAACAAACTTAAATTAGCTTCTATTTACTAAAGGTTGTCCCAGATCACAGAAACGTAAAACACACACACACACACACACAAACATTTGCATTAGTTTCTATATTTCTGAGTTTTAGAAATACTTCATTCATAAACACTTAATTTTAAGCCAGTTAAATAGAGCTGTTTTACAAATTAATTGGCAATATCATCTGGAGGTAGAAAAACACCATACCTATAATGTACATACATAGACCTGCATAAACATACAGACACAGATCTAAAAATTTTATTCTAAAATTTTAGCTATGAATCAAGTATAACAATATAAAACTCACTAGTTTATAAATAACCACTGAATTCAAATTATACCTCTTTTTTTTATTAGAGTAAAATTGCTTTACAATTTTGTGTTAGTTTCTGCTGTACAATGAAGTGAATCAGCTATGGCTAAAGCTTTTTATTAACATTTATGGAAGAAGGCTTTTAAGATTTATATTTGCCCTTGACAAGTAATCTTATGGAGGCTGTGGACTCAGTTTTGGGCAAGGGAGCTTCTATAGCAGTGTGTATTTTCAAAGGCCTCCCCTCTTTGTTTTCAGTCTCTGGCGACTGGGGCCTGTGTTTTACTTATTTCCTGAGGTGTTACTATTTCAAAGACTTGGTAAGATTTATAACTTCATGGGATTGGGAAAGAATGTAAGTGTTTTCCTAGGAGATTTGGAGTCTATTTATCTATATTAGAAGTCTAGGGCAATTACTATTTATATTTTTTCTTTTTTTTTCTTCTGTGCGGGACAATTGTACTTTCAATGTCCCAATTCTTTACATCTGCAAATGTCTGAAGGCAAGTAGGAAGGGGTATGAGTGGAGTTGGAGTTGCTCTCAGAGTTATGCTTTTGTTTCTCTAAAGATTCAAGTGGCAAATCAAGAATTATTGACTTTAACTCCCTTTTTTTTCTGTTGTACTCTTGCAATCTACCTTCAAAGAATTGGGTAGCTGCTTTTATTATAATACTTAGAGGTTGATTAGCCCACCTAGCCACACTATTTTGAATTTGTCATCTTATATCAGGGAGAAAATTTCCTACCAAGGTAGAAATTAGAGGATTTCTATGTTCTGGAGCTTTAGGGTTTAGTGCAGTATGCCTTTGAAAAGTTTGCACAGAGCATTCAACAAAGGCGTTTGGATGCTCTTCTTTTTGAGTGCACAGTTTAACCTTAAACTAATTCACCTTAGAGCAGAAAACCTCTACCAATGTTTCTATTTGTCCTTGAATATCAGCTTCCAGTTAAGCCATTTCCTGATCATTTGCAGGAGGGCCTGGGAGAATTTTTGGCCATCTGTTTCCTCTGTGAGGAGAGTTTTTTCCAGGGGGCCATCTGGCTTGTCTGATAACTACAGTATAATCATGGGTGGGAAGAATACCCCTTAGCAGCCAAACAAGGTCCCTGTGCGTGGGGTTGTAAATGGCTATTAATGTTTTTAATTCCTCTTTAAATTTGGTAGGATCTTCTGAAAGTGGAGGTAAAAGGGCTTTATAATTCAAAAGACTTGTTGTTGTCTAGGCAACATGAACCCTTTGCGGGGGGGGGGGCGGGGCTGGGGGGGCACCTAAGTCATATCTGTGAAGGACATTGCTTGGGAAGGCCTGAAGCTGGCAGAGCCTGATTATAGAGCCCTGGAAAGTAGGAGGAGTTTTTAAGAGACAGCAAAGCAAGTTTTATTGTCTGTCTTGGGTGCTTCTGCTAAATTCACTTACTGGCTTCCAGCATTTACCTGAGTAACTTATATACACTGGGCCTTGAGACTAGAATGCTCTCTGTAAATCTTGTAGGAGAAGGAAAGTTAAAATAAGTAGTTGGATGCTTAAGAAATTTTCTGAGGAAGGTGGAGGATTTGGGGAGTTAAGGGAACTAGTAGAGGAAATGGGGGATTTACATTGGATGTGGACTTTAATTTTTGATTGAATTTTAATTTCTATTATTTCATCTTGTTAAGGGAGTCTCTCAGGCTAGTGTTACATTCCTTTGTATTCATTTTTCAACTTGGTCTTTCTTCAGGTATCATTAAGACAATTGTTTAGGATGAGAGCTCCCTAAAAAAATTTTTTTTCTCTTTCAAATATAATCAAAGGATCCATCATTTAGCCATTGACAATAGGATCTTATGTTAATCTCAATAGCAACTCAAACTAATAAGCCTCTTTATAGTTTAACCAAGGATGCAAGAGGTGCCCCCAAAGAGGGTGCAAAAAATGCAGCCCTTACAACATCCAGAAAGTTTACTCTCAGAGTTAGCCTAAGAAAGCAAAGACCTTTGTTGTCAGAAGCAGTAGGAATTGTGTAGTGAAAACGGTGACTCCGGTCTCTCATGGTAATGGGAAACACCTCCAGTTACACATCGGCTAATCTTTGATACCAGGCAGGTCCTAGTGGGATGAGACTTTTCCAGTACTAACAAAGCAACAAATGTTGAGATGGCAAATGTCCCTATGGACTGGGACCCCTTATGACAAACTCTCCTGAAAGCTAGCATAACCAGACAAAGAGAAGGCTGCTTGTGACCTTGTGTATCAGAATCCCAGTCTATTCAACCGGCCACCAGATGCACACTGGTACATAAACTTCCGAATGGTGGAGACCAGAGAGAATATTCTCACTGGTCACAGAGCCACACTCTCAGCACTTAGAACAAGATGAAAGGAAAACCTCGTCTGGTTTTTATATAGGGGACCCACAGCAAAGTTTGTCTAAATAGATGCTAGTTTGGGGACTTCCCTGGAGGTCCAGTGGTTAAGACTCTGTGCTTCCACTGCAGGGGGCACGGGTTTGATCCCTGGTCTGGGAACTAAGATCCTGCATGCCGTGTGGTGTGGCAAAAATATATATAATAATAACATTAATAATAATAAATAAATACATAAACAAACACTAGTTTGGTGAGAACCATGAACTCACAAGTCTGTGAGCCCTGCTCAAACAATAGGCTTATAGACCCTAGCTTAGATGGCAATAATGGTATTCTGCTGCAGTGGTTTTGATGTTCTGGCTGGATAGTTTCTCCTGTTTACAGTCCTTTGTGGTTCTAGGACCTCTGGAGTGACCTCAGTTCTTATCTATTTTCTAAGCCTGATCAGTCAGAAAAGTGGGGATTACTTCTGAGGACAAAGGTGCATTTGGGGGAAGTCCTTTTCTATGTTGTAATCCAAATTCTTTTGGTACCACTGTGAACAATCAACTCTTATTTTCATATGAAACCTAGATAGATTGACACTGGAGTGGGATAGATTGACACTGAAATGTAGCAAACCCCAAAAGAATTCATGCTGGGAGTGGTGAAAGTCTGATTTTCGCTTAGGTTTTGCCAGAGATGAGAGGTTTTGTTAGTCAGAACTAGAATAGTCACTTCCAGAATAGTCACTGGAATTTCCTAGTTTTTAATTTATACTGTGAGCCAAAACTTTAAGTATTTGAATTTAGTCATCTCCTTCTTTAAGACTTCTAATGCTGTCAAAAGCACTAACTTCCACCCATGGTCACTGAATTTGTTGAATCCTTCACTGGTGGTGGCAACATGGTCCCCCAAATCTTTACCCCTATTGGGTACTTGCTGCAGGTGACCAAAGATGATAATTTATTACTTTTTGGTCATTGTATACCATGAGCTTCTGGATTATCTTCCTATAATATTAAAAAATGCTTTCATCGTTTTCTGTAACACCCTATTTCCTGGTTCAAAATTCTTTTATTAGTTAAGATGCTTTTGATTGCAAATAACAGAAAGCAATACTGGTTTCCTTCAGCCAACAATAAAGGAGAGTGGAGGGATTTATTAGAAGGATACAGAGGATTCATGGAATCAATGTGTGACTACTAGTCCCTTAAATGAGGCAGTTATACCGCTAGTGGGAACTAGAATTATTTGCAGACTTGTATCCAGAGTTAAAACCCAGAAAGCCCCAGGGAACCAGTTATAAAAGTGAAATCTGGGAGGAGAAGGCTTAGACATCAAAAGATTGTGGGTCATATGATATCGTTTATATGTGGAATCTAAAAAAATGGTACATATGAACTTATTTACAAAACAGAAATAGAGTCACAGATGTAGAAAACAAACTTATGGTTACCAAGGGGGAAGGAAGGGGGGGATAAATTGGGAGATTGGTACTGACACATACACACTACTATATATAAAATAGATAACTAATAAGGACCTACTGTACAGCACAGGGAACTCTATTCAATACTCTGTAATGACCTATATGGGGAAAGAACCTAAAAAAGAGTGGATATATGTATATGTATAACTGATTCACTTTGCTGTACAGCAGAAACTAACACAACATTGTAAATCAACTATACTCCAATAAAAATTAATTTAAAACAAACAAACTGTGAGGCACACACACACACACACACACACACAAAGGATTGTGGGACTTCACCAATTTATATTAGCAATAATTTGGAAAACATATATAAGGATAGAAATTTAAGGTGTATAACCAAAGATGGAGAAATATATTTTAGATTAAACTGAATTTATTGATATGAGTTCACTTGCCAGAGATTCCTGATGGCATGTGAGGGTAAAAAGCTGGGCTGGTTAACACTCTCCTAGACTTACAAATGAACCCGAGATGTCAGAAATGTCTTAGAATAATATAAAGAAAATAATACAAAGAACTGGGAGTTTGGAATACTGGATTTGATTTATTATAGGTGTCTTGTCCACTCATCCAATAACTATGTTCCTTCAGCAGGCCCTGAAGACATTCTACTCACTAGGATTTTGAGACATCCATTGTGATTGAAGCTCTGGTATATTACGAAAGTGGTATAGGGGTTGTTCTCTGGAGGCTGTGGCAGAAGCTGAAATAGAAATGGGTTTCCTGATTTCAGTAGGAACATTGAGTCCCTAAGGTGGCAGAAAACAGATAAGCACTCACCACTGGAGGAGTGGTGGGTCTGGTTTCTGTAACGGCAGCAGGGAATTAAATGGGCTGACTGTAGGGATCTTTGCCAGTGACTAACTGGTCATGGAATCCTTGCGGTTGAAACAGAAGAATAACCAGTTAAGGTCACTTTTTATTTCTCTAGCCCCAAACTGCAGGTCTGGTGGAGTTCTTTTCTCTACACTCTATACTAGGGTATAATACATATGGCTTATTAGTGGTGCTTAACTCTAAAATTTATCTTTTAGGCTACAGAATACATATCACAATGAAACTAGAGGAGGAAGGGACATTACCCAGAGTTTGTAGACTTGTGACTGGATAGAGTAACTCATGAGATTTGGGACTGTCTTCATTTGGAGAAGGAGTGTGTTTTTGTGGTACAAGTAATGCATTATATTAGGAAGAACAATTGTGGGGGAAGTGTAATTTTGGGAAGAAGGATATTAATGAATGTTTGTCTGCCAAAGGTGTGGACCATACATTTTTCATTTTATTTCTGTCTCATATTTAACCATATTTCTATTTGGGGCATTCCCCAGTGAATATAGTCTTGGAAAGGTAAGTGCTTTACCGCCCACTACTAATACTGAAGATCCTAGCTCCTCTCTTTGTCTGCCCTTGGAAGACAGGCTTGGGCATATGACCTAGCCAATTAGACACTGATACCTTGGATTGTAAGCTTGAATATGGAGGACATAAATAAAGATAGGATGAGGATTCATCTTTGGTAGTAAAATGGCATAATTCTTGCAGTGTCGGGGTGTTCTGGTCAGATGATTCTTGTCAAAAGATACTGGTTATGGCCCCTGATTCTTGGACTTCTGGACCTGCTTTGATTCCTGCCTGGTTTCCAGGGCTTGTGGTCCAGCATTTTTTGGTTTAGTGAGCTCTTGATAACATTTCTTCTCCATTTCCTTGCGCTTAAATAGTCAGAGTTCATTTGTATTACTTGCATGTGTTATATGTATCCTAATAGACACAGAATTTAAATGGGAATTTCTTTCCTCCATAATCCTGGTCCTCTTCTAATATTTCCTATCTCAGTGAGTGGCACCATCAGTTATCCAGTTGAACAAGCCAATAGCCAGGGGTACATCCGTGACAATCCCTGTCTCCCAACTCCACATTTAATCCATCACTAAATTTTATCGATTTTTCCTCCTAAATATCCCTTGAGTCTATCCACTTCTCTACAGCTTTACCACCATCAACATCAACACCCTAGTCTAAGCCACCATCATATCTCACCCAGGCTATAACAACCTCTTTGGTCTACTTGAATTTTTTTTTCCTCCTCTAATCCATTTTTTTCTAAATGTAAAATGTGGTCATATTACACACTATTTCTGGTGAGGGCCTGCTTCCTGGCTTTTAGAAAGCTGACTTTTCATTGTGTTCTTACATGGCCTTTCCTGAGTGCATAGGCATCGAGGTGTGTGAGGTGGGGGCATCTCTTCCTCATCTTATAAAACCATCAGTCCTATCAGATTAGGGCTCCACTCTTACAACCTCGCTTAATCTTAATTACCTCTTTACCTTATCTTCAGACACAGTCATACCGACATCGACAGATGAATGTGGGGTGACACAATTCAGTCCATAGCATTCTGCCCCTGGCATCCCAAAATTTACATCCTCATTGCATGCAGCACATATTTATTCCATCCCAACAGCCGCCAAAGTCTTAACTCATTCCAGCATCAACTGTAAAGTCTGAAGTCTCATCTAAATAGCATTTAAATCAGATATGAGTGAGACCAGAGGTATGATTCATCCTAAGGCAAAATTCCTCTCCAGCTGTGAACCTACGAAACCAGACAAGTTATGTGTTTCCAAAATACAATGATGGGACAGGCATAAGATAGACATTCTTTGTCCAAAAGAGAAAAATAGGAAAGAAAGAAGGGATGATGGAGCCCAAGCAAGTCCAAAACCTAACAAGGCAAATTCCATTAGATCTTATATCTTGAGAATAATCTTCTTTGGTTTGATGTCCTGCCTTCTGGACCCACTGGGGTGGTGGCCCTGCCTAGGTGGACCCTAGGCAAGGGTCACAACCTCATGTCAGGCAGAGGCTATCCTGCCTGTTGAAACTGAGTTGGTGGCCCTGATGATCTCTGAATCACCTTTGGGGTCATTCTTCCCTTTTTTTAAAAGGGTAAAGCATGTTCACAGCCAAATAACTCTATGGTTCCATCCTGTAGAATCCAAGAAGTCTGACAGCCTTCCTTCATTCTTTTCCACTTTCTCCTTTGGTCCAAACTGGCAGTATCACTGCTGATATAATTGCATCTCTATTCCAAGCTTCTGCTGAGATGGTTGATTATAATCCATGAGTCACACCCATGGTCTCTTTACCAAAAGTTGTTCAGCCATACCTCTATCCTGTCTTTAGAACAAGCCTCCCCCCTCCCCCTTAATTTTTAGCAATATGGATAGGCTTAGCACGTTCCTAATCTTCAAGTTCTGGTTCCTTTATGCTTACCAATTATTTATTTGATTCATCTTTCTCCTCTCACATTTTACTAAAGCAGTAAGGAGGACCCAAGCTGCACCTTTTTAATACTTTGCTTGGAAATCTCCTCTGCTAATATTTAAATTCATCGCTCAAAAGCTCTACTTTCTACAAAACACTAAAACATAATTCAGCCAAGTTCTCTGCAACTTTATAAAAAGGACCACTTTTCTTTCATTTTCCAAAAACCTCTTCCTCATTTCTGTCTGAGACCTCAGCAGTCTGGATGGAGTAGGGTTTGAGAATTTGCATTTCTAACTTTGAGGATCATTATAAGCTATAAAAGTGCCTCTCAGACTTTAAAATGCATTCTAATTTCTGGTCATTTTGTTTAATGTGGGTTCTGATTCTGTGGGTCTGGGGGAGCCTGGGGATGAAGTTCATACAAACAAATAGGAGATTAGCAAACTGCCCCCAGGTCAGTTGCACCTGCACCATCTGAAAGCTTGTTAGAACCGCAAAATTTCCATCGGAACCAAAGCCTTCCGAATCTGATTGTGCATTTAACAATGCGTCTTAATGACATGACACGATTCATGTCAATCAATAATTGAAAAGCACAGTTCTAGGTGCTGTGTATCATCAGGAAATTTAGGGAAACTGCCATGCAGGCTATGATAGGCTTGAGTCACAAAAAACTTGTGGACAGATGCTTTGCTCATGACAGACGGTGTTTAGCTAGACAGTCCACTCACTTTTAAAAATTTTTAATTTTTTAATTTTTTTCACATCTTTATTGGAGTATAATGCTTTACAATGGTGTGTTAGTTTCTGCTGTATAATAAAGTGAATCAGCTATATGTGTACATATATGACCATATGGCCTCCCTCTAGCTTCTCCCTCCCAAGCTGCCTATCCCACCCCTCTAGGTGGTTAAAAAGCACTGAGCTGACCTCCCTGTGCTATGCAGCTGCTTCCCACTAGCTATCTATTTTACATTTGGTAGTGTATATATGTAAAGGCCACTCTCTCACTTCGTCCCAGCTTACCCTTCCCCCTCCCCGTGTCCTCAAGTCCATTCTCTACGTCTGCGTCTTTATTCCTGTCCTGCCCCTGGGTTCTTCAGAACCACTTTTTTTTTTAGATTCCATATATATGTTAGCATATTGTATTTGTTTTTCTCTTTCTGACTTACTTTACTCTGTATTAGAGTCTTTAGGTCCAACCACCTCACTACAAATAATTCAATTTTGTTTCTTTTTATGGCTGAGTAATATTCCATTGTATATATGTGCCACATCTTCTTTATCCATTCATCTGTCGATGGACACTTAGGTTGCTTCCATGTCCTGGCTATTGTAAATAGAGCTGCAATGAACATTGTGGTACATGACTCTTTTTGAATTATGCTTTTCTCAGGGTATATGCCCTGTAGTGGGATTACTGGGTTATATGGTAGTTATATTTTTAGTTTTTAAGGAACCTCCATACTGTTCTCCATTGTGGCTGTATCAATTTACATTCCCACCAACAGTGCAAGAGGGTTCCCTTTTCTCCACACCCTCTCCAGGATTTATTGTTTGTAGATTTTTTGATGATGGTCATTCTGACCAGTGTGAGGTGATACCTCGTTGTAGTTTTGATTTGCATTTCTCTAATGATTAGTGGTGTTGAGCATCCGTTCATGTGTTTATTGGCGATCTGTATATCTTCTTTGGAGAAATGTCTACTTAGGTCTTCTACCCATTTTTTAATTGAGTTGTTTGTTTTTTGATATTGAGCTGCACAAGCTGCTTGTATATTTTGGAGATTAATCCTTTGTTGGTTACTTCATTTGCAAATATTTTCTCCCATTCTGAGGGTTGGCTTTTCATCTTATTTATGGTTTCCCTAGCTGCGCAAAAGCTTTTAAATTTCATTAGGTCCCATTTGTTTATTTTTGTTTTTATTTTCATTTCCCTAGGACATGGGTCCAAAAGGATCTTGCTGTGATTTATGTCATAGAGTGTTCTGCCTATGTTTTCCTCTAAGAGCTTTATAGTGTCTGGCCTTACACTTAGGTCTTTAATCCATTTTGAGTTTATTTTTGTGTATGGTGTTAGGGAAGTGTTCTAATTTCATTCTTTTAATGTAGCTGTCCTGTTTTCCCAGCACCACTTATTGAAGAGGCTGTCTTTTCTCCTTTGTATATTCTTGCCTCCATTATCAAAGATAAGGTGACCATATGTGCATGGGTTTATCTCTGGGCTTTCTATCCTGTTCCATTGATCTATATTTCTGTTTTTGTGCCAGTATCATACTGTCATGATTACTGTAGCTTTGTAGTATAGCCTGAAGTCTGGGAGCCTGATTCCTCCAGCTCCATTTTTCTTTCTCAACATTGCTTTGGCTATTCGGAGTCTTTTGTGTTTCCATACAAATTGTGAAGCTTTTGGTTCTAGTTCTGTGAAAAATGCCATTGGTAGTTTGATAGGGATTGCATTGAACCTGTAGATTGTTTTGGGTAGAATAGTCATTTTCACAACGTTGATTCTTCCAATCCAAGAACATGGTATATCTCTCCATCTGTTTCTATCATCTTTAATTTCTTTCATCGATGTCTTATAGTTTTTGGCATAGAGGTCTTTTGTCTCCTTAGGTAGGTTTACTCCTAGGTATTTTATTCTTTTTGTTGCAATGGTAAATGGGAGAGTTTCCTTAATTTCTGTTTCAGATTTTTCATCATTAGTGCATAGGAAGACAAGAGATTTCTGTGCATTAATTTGTATCCTGCTACTTTACCAAGTTCATTGATTAACTTTAGTATTTTTCTGGTGGCATCTTTAGGATTCTCTATGTATAGTATCATGTCATCTGCAAACAGTGACAGTTTTATTTCTTTTCCAATTTGTATTCCTTTTATTTCTTTTTCTTCTCTGATTGTCATGGCTAAAACTTCAAAACCTATGGTGAATGATAATGGTGAGAGTGGGCAACCTTTTCTTGTTCCTGATCTTAGAGGAAATGGTTTCAGTTTTTCACCATTGAGAATGATGCTGGCTGTGGGTTTGTCAAATATGCCCTTTATTATGTTGAGGTAAGTTCACTCTATGCCTACTTTCTGGAGGGTTTTTATGATAAATGGGTGTTCAATTTTGTCAAAAGCTTTTTCTGCATCTATTGAGATGATCATATGGTTTTTCTCCTTCAATTTGTTAATATGGTGTATCACGATTGATTTGCATATATTGAAGAATCCTTGCATTCCTGGGATAAACACCACTTCATCGTGGTGTATGATCCTTTTAATGTGCAGTTGGATTCTGTTTGCTAGTATTTTGTTGAGGAGTTTTGCATCTATGTTCATCGGTGATACTGGCCTATAGTTTTCTTTCTTTGTGACATATTTGTCTGGTTTTGTTTTCAGGGTGATGGTGGCCTCGTAGAATGAGTTTGGGAGTGTTCCTCCCTCTGCTATATTTTGGAAGAGTTTGAGAAGAATAGGTATTAGCTCTTCTCTAAATGCTTGATAGAATTCGCCTGTGAAGCCATCTGGTCCTGGGCTTTTGTCTGTTGGAAGATTTTTAAATCATAGTCTCAATTTCAATGCTTGTGATTGGTCTGTTTATATTTTCTATTTCTTCCTGGTTCAGTCTCGGAAGGTTGTGCTTTTCTAAGAATTTGTCCATTTCTTCCAGGTTGTCCATTTTATTGGCATAGAGTTGCTTGTAGTAATCTCTCATGATCTTTTGTATTTCTGCAGTGTCAGTTATTACTTCTCCTTTTTCATTTCTAATTCTATTGATTTGAATCTTCTCCCTTTTTTTTCTTGATGAATCTGGCTAATGGTTTATCAGTTTGGTTTATCTTCTCAAAGAACCACCTTTTAGTTTTATTGATCTTTGCTATTGTTTCCTTCATTTCTTTTTCATTTATTTCTGCTCTGATCTTTATGATTTCTTTCCTTTTGCTAACTTTGGGTTTTTTTTGTTCTTCTTCCTCTAATTGCTTTAGGTGTAAGGTTAGGTTGTTTATTTGAGATGTTTCTTCTTTCTTGAGGTAGGATTGTACTGCTATAAACTTCCCTCTTAGAACTGCTTTTGCTGCATTCCATAGGTTTTGGGTTGTCCTGTTTTCATTGTCATTTGTTTCTAGGTGTTTTTGATTTCCTCTTTGATTTCTTCAGTGATCTCTTGGTTACTAAGTAGTGTATTGTTTAGCCTCCATGTGTTTTTATTTTTTACAGATTTTTTTTCCTGTAATTGATATCTAGTCTCACAGTGTTGTGGTGAGAAAAGATACTTGATATGATTTCAATATTCTTAAATTTACAAAGGCTTGATTTGTGACCCAGGGTATGATCTATCCTGGAGAATGTTCCATGAGCACTTGAGAAAAAGTGTATTCTGTTGTTTTTGGATGGAATGTCCTATAAATATCAATTAAGTCCATCTTGTTTAATGTATCATTTAAAGCTTGTGTTTCCTTATTTATTTTCATTTTGGATGATCTGTCCATTGGTGAAAGTGGGGTGTTAAAGTCCCCTACTATGATTGTGTTACTGTTGATTTACCCTTTATGGCTGTTAGCATTTGCCTTATGTATTGAGGTGCTCCTATGTTGGGTGCATAAACATTTACAATTGTTATAACTTCTCCTTGGATTGATCCCTAGATCATTATGTAGTGTCCTTCTTTGTCTGTTATAATAGTCTTTATTTTAAAGGTATTTTGTCTGATATGAGAATTGCTACTCCAGCTTTCTTTTGATTTCCATTTGCATGGAACAGCTTTTTCCATCCCCTCACTTTCAGTGTGTATGTGTCCCTAGGTCTGAAGTGGGTCTCTTTTAGACAGCATATACATGGGTCTTGTTTTTGTATCCATTCAGCCAGTCTATGTCTTGTGGTTGGAGCATTTAATCCATTTACATTTAAGGTAATAATTTATATGTATGTTCCTATTACCATTTTCTTAATTGTTTTGGGTTTGTTATTGTAGGTCTTTTCCTTCTCTTGTGTTTCCTCCCTAGAGAAGTACCTTTAGCATTTGTTGTAATGCTGGTTTGGTGCTGCTGAATTCTGTTAGCTTTTCCTTGTCAGTAAAGGTTTTAATTTCTCTGTCAAATGTGAATGAGATCCTTGCTGGGTAGAGTAATCTTGGTCATAGGTTTCCCCTTTCATCACTTTAAATATGTCCTGCCACTCCCTTCTGGCTTGCAGAGTTTCTGCTGAGAAATCAGCTGTTAACCTTATGGGGATTCCCTTATGTTATTCCCTTATGTATGCATGTTCTTTGTTCCTTTTCCCTTGCTGCTTTTCATATTTTTTCTTTGTATTTCATTTTTGATAGTTTGATTAATATGTGTCTTGGCATGTTTCTCCTTGGATTTATCTTCTATGGGACTCTCTGTGCTTCCTGGACTTGATTAACTATTTCCTTTCCTATGTTAGGGAAGTTTTCGACTATAATCTCTTCAAATATTTTCTCCATCCCTTTCTTTTTCTCTTCTTCTTTGGGACCCCTATAATTCGAATGTTGGTTCGTTTAATGTTGTCCCAGACATCTCTTAGGCTGTCCTCAGTTCTTTTCATTCTTTTTTCTTTATTCTGCTGTGTTAATTATTTCCACTATTTTATCTCTAGGTCACTTATCCGTTCTTCTCAGTTATTCTGCTATTGATTCCTTCTAGAGAATTTTTAATTTCATTTATTGTGTTGTTCGTCACTGTTTTTTTGCTCTTTAGTTCTTCTAGGTCCTTGTTAAACATTTGTTGTATTTTCTCTGTTCTATTTCCAAGATTTTGGACCATCTTTACTACCATTAGTCTGAATTCTTTGTCAGGTAGACTGCCTATTTCCTCTTCATTTGTTTGGTCTGGTGGGTTTTTACCTTTCTCCTTCATCTGTTGTGTATTTCTCTGTCTTCTCATTTAGTTTAACTTACTGCATTTGGGGTCTCCTTTTTGCAGGCTGCAGGTTCACAGTTCCGGTTGTTTTTGGCCTCTCCCCGCAGTGGGTAAGGTTGGTTCAGTGTGTTGTGTAGGCTTCCTGGTGGAGGGGGCTGGTGCCTGTGTTCTGCTGGATGAGGCTGGATCTTGTCTTTCTGGTGGGCAGGACCATGTCTGGTGGTGTGTTTTGGGGTGTCTGTGACCTTATTATGATTTTAGGTTGCCTCTCTGCTAATGGGTGGGGAGGCTGTGTTCCTGTCTTGCTAGTTGTTTGGCATAGGGTGTCCAGCACTGTAGCTTGCTGGTCGTTGGTCAAGGTGGGTCTTAGTGTTGAGATGGAGATCTCTGGGACATGTCTTGCCGATTGATATTATGAGGGGCCGGGAGGTCTCTGGTGGTTCAATGTCCTAAACTCAGCTCTCCCACCTAAGAGGCTCAGGCCTGACACCCAGCCAGAGCACCAAGACCCTGTCAGCCACACAGAAGGCACAGCATGGTGGTAAAAGTTATGCCTTATGGTCTGCTGGAGCTCATGATCAGGTGACCCTTTCTGGAACTACTGATTGAGAAAATGTCATATGTTCTTGTTCAGCTTTCCTCCTGTAGCAGCCTGAGGCTCCCTCCCCCTTATTCCCTGTCCACTCACTTTTAATATTTTTACAGTTTATAAGCCACTTCGAAAATATATTACTTTTTTTTGATCTTGACAGCAATATTGTTGTATAGGTAGAGCAAGTATTTCTATTTCCATTTATACTTGAGAAACTAAAAATTAGTGTAGATAAATCACTTATTTAAGGGCACACAACTAATGCATGGCAGGTCTTTAGTTTGAACAAAGAACTCCGCCCCAAGTTTAATGTTCTTTTTCGCTAAATCACACTTCCAGATCCTTCTATCTATTAAAAAACTACTGATTTGGAAGTTGTATTACTTGACGGAACTGGTCTTTCCAATCAAATGGTTTCCCATGATTTATCAGTGTGCCCCTTCAAATTCTCCAGAAAATAGCCTTTATCCCAACTATCATCATCATGCTCTTCTAAGATATTCTTTTCTGTATATTTTACTTTTTCAAGATGTGGAATATGGCTGGAAGTCAGGAAATAAACAGAGCTCTGCACAGCCAAGGTGGGAATAAGATCAAAATGCTAAAGCTTATGCAATTTGCTCATAGGTGAGTGGTCTCTTATGTAGAAAAGCTCCTGGAGCACTCCCCTAGAGTTGGAATACTCTGGAACATGTCCTAGAAGTATGGAAATTTCTGTCATTCTTCTTCCTCGCCCCCACCCAAAGCTAAAGCATATAATAAGAAGCATTTGGAAGGAGAAGAGTTCCTGACACAGGCAGATACAATAACAGAGGGGAAAAATATTGGATCTTTTATGGTAGAAAGGAGACAGTAACCATGAAAAATGAAGGAGAAAGAGAAGGAGAAAAAGAAGAAGGAGGAGGAGGAGGGGAGGACAAGGGGGAGGAAGATGAGGAAGAGGAAGGAAAAGAACTCAGAAAGCTCAGCAATACACAGTCTTATGCACCACAGTAGGTCATGCAGTCATCACTGCATTACACTAGAGTGGAATTTTATTTTAAAATAATGATTGTACATCATCCAAGAAAAGGTTAAGTTATATTTAGAGTACCTTTTGAAGAAAGCAGTAAAATATGCAATGCAATTCAGAAAGCTTTCTATAAAGAGATTTAAGTGAACAAATCTCTAACATTTCAGAGTGACACATCCTGTAAGGATTTCTGATAGATGAGATTATACTGTATTTTCTTTGTAGTGCTTTATAGTATGGAGAAGACATATCACACTTGCATTTCACACCTGATGTATATATCCAGAACAAAAAAAGGAAAACAGGAAAGAAAGGGAAGAAAAAAATCATGGTGGGGTTTTCACCAGCCATTCCATCAGTGAGCACATATTTTGGCCTGAGCTTGGGGTGGAAGACAGGCCTTTGCTCTTACTTCAATCTCGGTTGCTCTTAGGGCTCTCATGATGCCTGCATCCTGTGACTGTAGTGTTTGAAGGCACGTAGTTTTTGTGCTCTATCACCAAATAAATGTTTTATCTGTTGAACAACTGAGAAAATATTAAACTCTTCAAATGCTAGTAAAAGCAGACTGTATCGTACTTATTGAGAGGATATTGAGTTGGTATCCAGCGTTCAGTGTCAAATAAACAACAAATCCGGACTTAGTAAGGAGAGACTTTATTTGAAAGGATTATTGCAGGATGGGGGAAGGGCAAGCATCTCAAGAGTGAGGGGAAAAAAGCAGATTTTATTTTATGGAGAGGAGTAAACGAGACTAGAAGGAACCAGGTGGGGAGAAGTGAAACGAGACAGCAGCATGATCTGATAGTAGTTCAGAGGATGTTTACTCTGAAACCAGCCTGTTTAGGTGGGTTTTGTGCTGATTCAGGCTGAGGGTGAGCCAAAGTTCAGGAACCTGGGGGGAAGAAGAGACGCTACCAAAGTTTGGTTAAGAAGCATTTTGTTCACATTGATAAGTGGGGATGAGCAGTTCAGCTAATCATTTATGAAGCAAAGGATGGGAACTTGGAGGGTCTGTGTTTGGTCTCATCATAGGTAACTAGGGGGTGTGAAAGGATTTCAGTCTGAAAAGGAACTGGAGAGGGAATTCCCTGGCAGTCCAGTGGTTAGGACTTGGTGCTTTCACTGCTGTGGCCTGGGTTCAATCCCTGGTTGGGGAACTAAGATCCTGCAAGCCACACAGAATGGCCAAAAATAAATAAATAAATGAACAAACAAATAAATGTAAAATGGAACTGGAGAATATGAAATGCAGAATCTCATTCATGTGTCCTCAGAAGAATGGAACTTAAGAAGTGAGAGACTGATTTTCCTTAAATGCCTGATTTACAGAAGATGGAGACTTATCTCCTGACCAATGACTGTTCTCATAGAATCTCTCCCCATCCTCAAACCAATGAACTTACTGCTTGGACTCTAGCTGGACTTCCCCCTCTTTGTACTCCTTGCCCATGAATACACCCCAAACCTTCAACAGACTTGCCTATAACTTGCTACAGCATGTGTTTCCCAAATTGCAATTCCTCTGCTATTCCTGAATAAACTCAATTTCTGGTAATTTGAGCTTGTCTCAGTTTACTTCTTTATTTAGGTTGACAGGGGGTACCTATAATTCTTATCTAAGGGTCATTTTTTTACAATGATTCATTTCCTGGAACACAAAAAGGTGGTGGTCAGGGGGGTATTTCTTAACCTTTGCTATTTTCCAAGAGCACAGGGTGCAGTTAAAATTCAACACTGTCAATATCATATAAATATTACTACATATACTGAATTATGGGGTAAATTTCCAAAGGTAATTTTAACTATACACAATAATCATCTGGCAACTGCAGAATCTAACACCTGCTTAAGATGACTTTACTACAATTACTATTATTTTTTTAAAATAAATTTATTTATTTATTTATTTTTGGCTGTGTTGGGTCTTCGTTGCTGCACGCGGGCTTTCTATAGTTGAGGTGGGCAGGGGCTACTCTTTGTTGCGGTGTGCAGCCTTCTCATTGTGGTGGCTTCTCTTGTTGCAGACCAGGGGCTCTAGGCACACGGGCTTCAGTAGTTGTGGCACGTGGGCTCAGTAGTTGTGGCTTGTGGGCTTTAGACTGCAGGCTCAGTAGTTGTGGCCCACAGGCTTAGTTGCTCTGCGGCATGTGGGATCTTCCCGGACCAGGGCTCGAACCTGTGTCGCCTGCATTGGCAGGCGGATTCTTAACCACTGTGCCACCAGGGAAACCTAACTTTACTACAATTATTATAACCACATATATAAGTTTGAAATTTCAGTTCCCAGTATTTCAGAATCTCTAAAGAATGAAATCCTATATATCTAGATAAAATGCAAAGTCATTTCATTTCCTCAAAAAAGCCTTTCTTGACCCAGACCAACTTTAGTTTAGGGGTCTGTTACCTGATTGCATTCTTAATACTCTTCACATTTGTAAGTCATGCACTTAATACCACTCTTTCATGATAGTTTGCAAGCTCAATGGGAGCAGGGAGCCTACCTGTGTCGTTTGCTGCTGTCTTCCAGCATCTGGCCCATAATAGATGCTCAAATCATATTTGCTGGATGAATAAAAGCTATTTCTATCATTCTCTCACTGTAGAATAGACTGAGGAAATGATAAAATTGCTGTTTCTAAAAATGTTACTTCGCCCTATGTCCTCCAGTGTATGTAGTTTTGACTAGCGATTCCTTGTAATTCAGGTTTGTGAAAACTGGAAGGACTGTCTTGAGAATAATCTTACAATATTTTGGATAAGTCTATGTAAATGTAATACCATCACTTATTAATCAATACTAATATTTATTAATGCTTATTATATGTCAAATGCTTTACATAATTTTTTTTAATTTTTGAAATAATCTTATAAGCAAACTGTGGAATATATATAGAAATGGTTTTAGACAATTTATATATAAATAAAGACCAGGATAGTCAAAATATCTAACTCTTACTGTAATCATGGATTCCTGGAGCATAGAAAAGAATGGATCCAAGGTGAAGCGGTATCTTTATTTCCTGCAGTTATTTTGCATAATAATTCTAAAATATATACATTATGAAAACAAAGTGTGGTAAAAGGAATTTGGGAGATAATTCTTACTTATGGAGGCCCACCCCAAATTTACTACCATAACAGTTTATAATGGTTTCTCCTCTGATTATAAGTATGGATATTTTTGTGGGGGAAAAAGCATAAAATATGCAGTTATTTGCATTAGACAGAATTTAATAGCATAAATTCACCACTGTAAATCACAGGAAATGATGACTAAGTATGGTGTAAGCTAAAAATAATAAGTGTAAATTAAGGACTAATAATATAATTCCAAGTAAGATCCTTTTGTCCTAGCAGGATACAGAAAAGATGAGTGGAGAGGCCATAGACAGAGGACCTTGGTGCTGGGTCCCTGGAACAGCTTCACAGACTTTAGCCACTTCCAAAGTCTTGGACTCTAAAATCTGCTTGAACCTGTTGGGTTATGATGGTGGGAGGACGGATGTGGAGACAGCTCCTTCCATCTCCCAAGGAAGTTTAGCGCTTCATCCTCCTCACCCTTCCCTCCTTCCTAGTGCCTTTGTGTACTCAGTAAATGTGGGGGTTTGGGGAGGATGAAGGATAATTAAGAAGAAAAAAGCCTCTCTTGTCCTTTGTTATTTACCCTCTATTGCCCTGAGGCAGAATCTTAATTACAGTTTTGAAATTAAAAGCTAGTTTATTTAGATTAATAGAAAAGAAACTCCCAATGCAAGATTGCCAAACTTGTGTATTATTTTTGAATTCTTTCCAGAATCCAGCCTTTCTGTTTTTCAGAATTTGTTTGATACAGAATAATAATGGTTACCAGAATTAACTCAGGTAGTTATTGAAAAGCAATTTTCTTTCTAAGCCAGTTCTATGTGCCAGGTGCCACTGTTCTAGGCACTGGAGTTATACTGGTGAACAAAGCAAAGTTCTTGTCTTCTAATGATGGAGACAAGTGATAATCGACAAAAACATAATATGATTTCAAGTAGCATTAAGAGCTCTGAAAAGAAAGTAAGATAAAGCGTAAGAAATGAAGTGTGTGTGTGTGTGTGTGTGTGTGTGTCCCCTTTCCGATGAGGTGATATTGGAAGAAAGATTTCCATAAAATGAGAGGGCAGGGCAAGTGATAAGTTGGGCTAAGAGCTCTCTAGGTAAAAGGTAGAGCAAGTACAAAAGCTTAGAGGGAAGCATGTCCTTGGCAAGAGGCTAGTGTGGCTGGGGAAGAATTAAGGTATGAGTGGGAGGAGACATTAAATCAGAAAGGTAGCCTCGGACCAGATCATATAGAATGTAAGAGATAATGGATTAGGATTTTAGATTTTATATTAAGTGTGATTGGAATCCACTGGAGAGTTTTTGTGGAGGAGTGACATTTTCAGATTTACATTTATAAAAGAAGACCTTCTGGCAAAAGAAAAATTACAGCAGATGGAAATTTGAATCTATACAGGAAAACGAAGAGCACTAGAAATGGTAACTATGTGGCTATGTACAAAATATTTTATTTTCCTTATATTTAAATATCTTGAAAAGATAATTGTTTAAATAAAAAACAACAATAATATATTGTGGAGTTTTTAACATATATAGAGGCAAAATGTATGTCAACAATGGCACAAAGATAGGGAGAGGAAGAATAAAAGTATACTGTTACAAAATTGTTATACTACATGTGAAGTGCTAAAATATTAGTTGAAGGTAAATTGATAATTAAAGATGTATAGTATAAACCATAAACAACCACTAAAATAACAACAAAAAATGATAGATAATAAGCCAACAAAGGAGATAAAATGGAATCATAAACATACTTAATTCAAAAGAAGACAGAAGGGCCTCCCTGGTGGCGCAGTGGTTGGGAGTCCGCCTGCCGATGCAGGGGATACGGGTTCGTGCCCCGGTCTGGGAGGATCCCATATGCCGCGGAGCGGCTGGGCCCGTGAGCCATGGCCGCTGGGCCTGCGCGTCCGGAGCCTGTGCTCTGCAACGGGAGAGGCCACAACAGTGAGAGGCCCGCATACCGCAAAAAGAAAAAAAAAAAAAAAAAAAAGAAGACAGAAAAAAGGAACAAACAACAGATGTGAAAAATAGAAAACAGAAATATGGTAGATTTAAACCCAACCACATCAATAATCATTAAATGTAAATGGTCTAAATATCCAATTAAAGGCAGATGGTCAGATAAAAAAGCAAGACCCAATTATATGTGGCTTACAAAAACCCATTTTATTTTTATTTATTTGGCCATGCCATGTGGCTTCCGGGATCCCTGACCAGGGATTGAACCCAGGCCCCTGGCAGTGAAAGTGCCGAGTTCTAACCACTGGACCACCAGGGAATTCCCACAAAAACCCCTTTTATTTTATTTTATTTTTTTATACAGCAGGTTCTTATTAGTTATCCATTTTATATATATTAGTGTATCTATGTCAACCCCAATCTCCCAATTCATCACACCCCCACAGCCCCAACCCTGCCGCCACTTTCCCGCCTTGGTGTCCATACGTTTGTTCTCTACATCTGTGTCTCTATTTCTGCCCTGCAAACCAGTTCATCTGTACCATTTTTCTAGGTTCCACATATATGCGTTAATATATGATATTTGTTTTTCTCTTTCTGACTTACTTCACTCTGTATGACAGTCTCTAGATCCATCCACATCTCTACAAATGACCCAATTTTGTTCCTTTTTATGACTGAGTAATATTCTATTGTATATATGTACCACATCTTCTTTATCCATTCATCTGTTGATGGGCATTTAGGTTGCTTCCATGACCTGGCTATTGTAAATAGTGCTGCAGTGAACATTGGGGTGCATGTGTCTTTCTGAATTATGCAAAAACCCATTTTAAATGTAAAGACACAAATGGGTTGAAAGGAAAAGGCTGGAAAAGGAATATATGGTAATATTAATCAAAAGAAAGCTGAACTGGCTATATTACTTCAGATAAAGTAGATTTCAGAGCAAGAAATATTATGAAGGATAAAGAAGACCATTTCCCAGTGGTAAAGTGTCAGTTCACCAAGAGGATACAAGAAACTTGAATGTTTGTGCACCAGATTACAAAACTTCAAAATACATTAAAAAGAAAAAAAACTGATAGTACTACAAAAAAATAGGCAAATCCACAATTATAGACAGAGATATTTTAACTCCTCTTTCAATAATTGATAGAACAAAGTAGAGAAGTAGAAAATATATAAAAGACTAGAACACTGTCAATCAATTTGACCTACATAACACTCCAACCAACATAACACTCCAACCAACCACAGAACACACATTCTTTTCAAGTGCATACAGAATACTTACCAAGATTGACCATGTTCTGAGCCATAAAACAACTCTCAATAAATTTAAAAGAATTAGAGTCATACAAAGCTTGTTTCATGACCACAATAGAATTAAATTAGAAATAAAAACAGAAAGATATCCATGGAAATCTCTAAATATTTGGAGAGTAAATAACACCCTTCTACATAACCTGTGGATCAGAGGAGAAATTAAAAAAGAAAATAGAAAGTATCTTGAGCTGAATAAAATAAAAATATCAAATAAAAAAATTGTGGGATGCAGCTAATGTAGTATTTGGAGGGAAATTTCTAGTATAAAACATTTATACTAGATAAAAAGTAAGGTCTCAAATCAATGGCCTCAGCTAAGAGTAAATGAAACACACGTATAGTGGGAGAAAGAAAGTGATAAAGATCAGACCAGAAATCAATGAATTAGAAAATAGAATCTTGTAATCTTAAAAGTTCTCCCTTTCAGATTGGGAGTAAAGATGCCCCCGTTTTTACTTCTATTCATCATAATTATGAAGAGCCTAAACATTACAAAAAGTCAATGAAAAAAGGCATGCATATTACAAAGTAGAAAATAAGCTGTCATCATTGTCAGAAAATTTAATTGTGAAGAAAATCCCAAATAATATACTAAAGATTTATTAGTTAATATACTCATTTAGCAAGATTTTTAGATCTAAAAATCAACATACAAATATTAATTGAAGTTTGTTACAATAAGAAAAATGTTTAGAAAATGAAGTTTTAAAAATGACTCTATCAGCAAAATCATCAAAACATCTCCTATATAGGAATAAATATAATCATGTATGGGCATCACCTTCACAGAGAAAATTACAAAAATTTAAGCTAATAAAGAAGATCTAAATAAAGAAGAGATATACCATATTCATGGTTTGGAAGACCATATTTTAAAGATGTCAGTTCTTCTATTGATCTGTGGCTTTAATGAAAGTCCAATACATTTCTGAGTAGGGTTTCTGTTTAGAGATGGGGGAGGTTGTTATAAATGTAACAAACTGATCCTAAATTTTATGTAGAAGTGCCCAAAGTGAGAATGGTTGATACACATTTAAGTAAGAAGACTGTCGAAGGTATTTGCTCTACTTAATATCCAGATTTTAGTATAAACCTATAGTTATTAATACAGTGAGATATACAGCGGTTCAGTGTCAAATGTGCAAATGGTACAGGACAGGGGACCTAGAAATAGACCACACATATAAGGATTTTGGGTATATGACAGAGGTTTTATTGAAGAGAGGTGGGAAAAAATGATTTTTTCCAATAGATTGTATGGGAACAATTGATGTCAATATGGAAAAATATTAAACTGAGATCTTATTTCTTAAATAGCACAAAATTCAATTCCAGTTGGAGTATAGATTTAAATGTGAAAGGCAACATTTTCAACTTTTGGAAGAGTATATTTGAGAATGTCTTTATGAACCAGGGTTGGGAAGAATTTCTAAACCAAACACAAAAACACAAAACTAATGGAAAACACTGATAAATGTGACTACATTAAAATTAAGCAGTTCTTTTTCATTAAAGAAAAATAGTGAAAGATAAGTAATAAATGAGAAGACTTTACAACATATATAACTGACAAAGGACTAGTAATTAGTATATATAACGAACTCCTTCCTGTCAATAACGGAAAGAAATAATCTAATTGAAAAAAAGTCAAGTAAACAAGCTCTTTCTAGAAGAGGAAATCCAAATAGCCAATTAGTATATGAAGATCTGTCAACCTCATTAGTAATCAACAATATGTCAGAAAAAACCATAATGGTTTGTAATTTCCAACCCACTAGATTAGGAAGTTTTTATAAGTTTTACAATAGCAAGTATTGGCAAGGATGTAGAATAAGAATAATTCTCTTCCTGTCCTGATGGTAAAAACACTGTGGAAAAGAGTTTGACATTAACTAGTAAAATTGGTTGAACACGCTCATACTCAGCAACTTGGACAGTTGCCTCCTAGATATACACTTCTATTTATTCAGTCAACAGACTTTTACTGAGTGCCCACATGTGACAGGTACTGTTCCAGTGCTGGGGGTATAGCAGTGAATAAAGCAGAGAACAAAATTTACGTCATAGTGGAATTTATATTATAGTATAGGAAAACAGGCATTAAATATAAACATAACTTGATAAGTGTTATGGAAAAAAAATAGATCAGGGTAATGGGGATTGAGAATTCAGAGTAGGGTATAATTTTAGATAGCTGCATAGTGCAGACCTCATGGAGAAGGGATATTTAAGCAAAGGTTTGAAGAGAGTTAGCCATGCAGATACTCAGGGTAAGAGCATTCCAGACAGAGGGAACAGCCAGTACAAAGACACTGTCTTAGTCACCTTGCATTGCTATAACAAAATATCATAGACTGGGTGGCTTAAACAACAGAAACTAATTTTCTCACAGTTCTGGAGGCTGGAAAGTCCAAGGTCAAAGTTCTAGCAGGGTTGACTTTCTGGCGGGAGGTCTCTTCCTGTCCTGTAGGTGGCTTCCACCTTCCTGTATGCTCACATGTTGGAGAGAGAAAGGGAGTGAGCTCTCTGTTTTTTTCTTATAAGGGTATTAATTCTATCAGAACAGGGCCCCACCCTTATGACTTCATCTAGCCTAAATTACCTCTTTATAGGCTCTATATCCAAATATATTAGCCCAAATACTAGGGGCTAAGGAAGGCTTCAACATATGAATTTTGGGAGGACACAATTCAGTCCACAACAGTCCCTGAAGCTGGACCATCTCTGGCACCTTTGAGGAAAACCAAGTTGTCTGCATGGCTGGAGTGGAGTGAAGGAGGAGAAAGCATTAAGAGATGAGGTCAGAGGTGATGGGGTCCAGATTGTTTAGGCCTTTATAAATCATTGTGAGCACTTTGGCATCTACTGTGGAAGAAATGCGGAGTGGAAGAGTGACATGATCTGAATTATATTTTAACAGTAAAAATTCAGTTGCTAAATAGACTATGGGAGAGCAACATGGAAACAGGATGACAAGTTAGGAAGCAATTACAGTAATACAGATGAGAGACAATGGTGGCTGGAAACAGGGGGAGAGCCACATTGGTGGTGATAAACGGTCAGATACTGGGTGTCTTTCAAAGTTGGAGTCAACAGGATTTGCTGATGGATTGGATGGGGGTGTATGTGAAAGAGAAGGGCATCAAAAACGACTCCAAATTTTGTGGCAAACCAATTAGAAAGATGGCACTGCTATTAACCTGAAATGTGGAGAATATAGGAGAAAAGGATTTGAGGGGAAACACTGAGGGTCTAGTTTTAGATATATTCACTTTAAGACGTTTGTTAGACTTCCAAAGGAGGTGTTGAAGTCTTGGATACATGGATTTGTAGTTTGGAGGAGAGTTTTGGGCTCAAAATATAAATCTGGAAGTCAGAAACATACAGAAGAAATGTGAAGTTATGAGACTGGTTGAGAGCACTAGGAGACGGAGTGAAGACAGGGTAGCAGCGTCCAAAGATTGTACCCTGGATTATGCTAACACTAAGACAAGCATTTTCTTGTGTGAAAAAGAGGATGTGTACAAGAATATCCACAGCGGCATTATTCATAGTAGCAAAGAACTAAAGACCACCTCAATTCCCATCAACGGTAGAAAGAATAATATGGATCATGGATTATTTGTATGATGGAATAGTATAGAGCAGTGACAATGAATGAACTAGAGTAATATGTACCAATGTGGGTGAATCTCAAAAACAAATGTTGAGAGAAAAACACAAGCCACAGAAGAACACATGAAATATGATCTCATTTATATAAACTTCAAAACGGAGGCACAATGGAGCAGTGTTTTATTTATCGATACATTACCATAGGGACAAATTATAAAGACTAGCAAGGAATGATGAACACAAAATTGGGGGTGTGATTATTAGAGAGGGTCATCTAGGGACTTCTAAAAAATTATAAGAGTACAAGATGGCTAGCATGGTGTATTGAAACTTTGATTTTTAAAACACATGCAGAGAAGACTAGAAATAGTTACACCAAAATCGTAGCAGCTGTATTTGGAGGGTGGCTTTCAGTTCAATTTCCTTCCTGATGATTTGAATGTGAAGTAAAGGAAACAAGAACAGAATCAGCCACTTTATTTTTTGTTTTAGTCAATTAAACAAAATTTGATCACAAACATTTCCTCATGCTTTACAATTTTTTGTAAACAATATAGATAATTTTTTTTCTGACTTTTTTAGGGGTATATTCTAACTTTTTAAAAAAACAGAGCTGGGGCTTCCCTGATGGCACAGTGGTTGGACATCCGCCTGCCGATGCAGGGGGCGCGGGTTCGTGCCCTGGTCCAGGAGGGTCCCGCATGCCGCGGAGCGGCTTGGCCCGTGAGTCATGGCTGCTGGGCCTGCGCGTCCGGAGCCTGTGCTCCGCAACGGGAGAGGCCCCAGTGGTGAGAGGCCCGCATACCGCAAAAAAAAAAAAAAACAAAAAAACAGAGCATGTTATATTTATAATGATAAAATAAACTTTAAAAATAAACTATTCCTTTTTCAAAGGTGAAACAAACTATTGAAAAGGCTTTCAGGATGTCCTGATACATTATTACAAGCCAAAAAAAGATTACTCTCTCTGTTGCAAGCATGACAGCAACACCATCCTTCAAATCCCATAGCATAGCAGGCAGAGCTGATCCAGAGCATGCCTGGGTCAGAGACCAACATTAGAGCAAAGACTCCGCAGTCCCAGCTAAGGACCCACACTCGCGGGTGATTCCTCATGATTTGTCCAACAGTTGGTTGGACAAAGGATTGATCTGAAGACACCGTCCATGGGCAAGTCAGTGACCTTGAGCGGGCCTGGTGGGAGAGCTGTCCAGCAGGAATGCACTTTCTGGATTGTGTCTGCTAATCCATTCAGTCTTTCTCTCTCTCTCTCTCTAGTTTGAATGTAGGATGCCAGGGTAGGTAGAAGTGTTCGGAACACATGTGCACCAAAAAAGAGGAAGCAGAAGCCATGAGGCACTGGAGGCTAATAGGAAAAGAGACAAAGTTGCAGATCAGAGAGAAAAAAAGCTATAGAGGCAGAAACAGAGAGAGAAGCTGGAAGAGTAACTGCAATTGCAAGCAAAGGGAGCAGGGGTGCTCACTTTTGAGGGGGTTGGCTGCTTCTCTATCCAGGAGGCCTGGAGCTATAGTTGTTGAGACTGAAGCAACCAGAATATGCATTATTTCCCCTTACAAACTGAAAGAACCAAATGCATATATTATTTAATTTAATGTTAACAATTCCAAAAGGTGATTCCCATTTTATTGATGAGATAGAAGTTCAGAAAAATTACTTGACTTGACCATGGTTTTGTGAAAACCCCCGATACTTGCTTCTAATGGAATACTTTCTTCTAATGAATGGTAGTAAGGTAGAGGTTTTGAAGCCTATATTCAAGTAGAAGAACATGAGACATTTTTTCTATTGTAATTCCCTTTTCTGTTCACATTCTAATCTAACTCTAATGCTTTATTCCCTACTTCCATTTGCCACTTCCTCTCTTTTTTGTCTCATTAACTGGCATCACATACAGGCTAGTTCAACCATGTACTATTTGATACCCGTATTTTGAAGACTTGTCTTGATAAACCCAAGTTGGGATGTCTTATTTTGACACAATTCATAAAATGAAATAAACTGGAAATGCTCAATAGAGACCAACCTGATTTAACTAACAGTGTAGCAGGGATTATACGTAACCTGTGACCTGAAAAATGTAATTCCCTAATTAGGAACTAAGAGCATGCATGTTATATATAGCCTGTGGGGTCCATTTTGGTTTAATATGTTTATTTATAATTCTTGAAGTTTTCTCTCTTTTAAACTCAGGGTATTAGAAAATAAAAGAAATTATTTGAGAATTCATTGAAATATGTATAACAAAAAAGGTCTTATTTAATTACTATTTCCTCCTCAAGATAAGGCAGATTTTTATCTGTCTATCTATTTATCTATCTTCCTCAACCTAGGACTGATGAACAGTTCTGAGTCCTGGCCAGGGCCCTCTTTGTTTTCCTCTGATCCTCATCTGCTCTTCACCATTGACATAGAATTTCACTTTTTCTAAGGGTTTATTCTTCATGATTGGTTTCGTATGATGACTTGCCACCTTGCCTCAAGAAATTCTCTGCTGCCGGTGCTGCTACTTTCTGTTCAGAGCTCTTGGACTCTGTGTTGCAGTCCCTGTGCTGGGCTTGGTTTCCCTCATGCTGGTTTTTGCTGAGCTATGTAACCTAAGTACACACATTCTCTATGGGTTCCTGACCTCTGTAAGCAAATCTGACGCTTCCTTGGTTCAGTTGCCAGGTGGCACTACCATTTTTGCTCAGACTTTTCTGAATGTTCTACTGTGACCTTTGTGTCCTGTGACTCACTAGACTTTCCTCTTACCATGAAAGGAGGAGCCATTATCCTGTGCCTGGGTTTTAGGTGGGGAGGAAATGCCCCCAGGCAGAAAGCCCCTGGACAGACAGTCCTTGAAGACAATAGACATCCTCGTCCACAGTCATTTTCTGGCTGAGAGGGTTTACAACCAGGCTGGGGCTCATGGCCCGGCCTGTGTACAGCTGGAGAAAAGCCTCCTACCATACTGTTCTTTAACTTCTGTGCCTCTCTTTATACTTCATAGTGGTCTCATCAATGAGACAGAACTATAGAAGAGTTATCAGAGAGAAAAATGAAAATAAACAGGTTTGGCCCCCAACTGGGCTACTGACATTTGGCTCTTTCTTGAATTTTCCAAAAAATTGATTTAAAAAGGTATCATTCTATTCTAGAAGAAGGTCCTAACTCACCATTCCTCAAGGATTTCTGAGAACAAGAGGTCATTTTTGGCTGTCCCTTCTGGGCTAATGCCTAGTTTTTGGTGCAATGGGGTAGGTTCTATTTCCACCTCTGTGGTCTCTGGAGACATGTAGGGCTGTCTGGCTTCAACTCCACCTGGAGCAGCAGTTCTCAACTCCCCAGCAGGGCTGGCTTTATGGGCATGTGACCTATATAGTCACACAGGGGCCCACACTTAGAAGGGCCTCACTTTTGGTTTAACACTCTGTTGTCACCATCTTGAAATTCCTGGTTGTTTTTGAACAAGGGGCCCACTTTTTCATTTTTCAACGAGCTCCACAAATTATGTAGCTTGTCCTGCTTCTCAGACCGTTCACCTCAGAATCACCTGGTGTATGTAGATAAATCAGATTCCTATTGTATCAGACCCTCTAGGGCTAAAACCCCCGAATCAGCATTTTAATAAACATCCAATTAATTCTTTCACAAAGGTTGCAAAGCCAGAGAACGACTGGGATAGAGAGTCAAGCTACCAGATTCTCAGGCAGCTTTACCTGTTGAAAGATGAAAACAGAATTCTTGGCTTTTATTTCAGGTGGGGTGGGGGAAAGACACATCCATAATTAAAAATGCTTTATGTAAATTATATTAGGTGGTTTTGTCTTATCGCCAAGATAAATATTTGGAAATATGCCTAAATTCTCACATTCTCCGTTCATTCCAGCATTATTTATTTATTTATTTATGTTTATTTCTATCCCTTTCCCATTAAGTCAGGACAATGCAATCCCCCATTTGTTAACTAATTAGATCTGCTAAAAGGGAATAATATTGCCCTGAAAACAGTCTCAAAAAATCTCTCCCAATCCCTTAAACAACTCACAAATCAGAAAAGGAGTCCTCACACGTGACTTGTAGGTTTTTGAGTAGGGCTAGCTGACAGTCCTGCAGGCATATATATTTAAGTTTTATTCCAAACTAATTTCAAGACAGGAAACAAGATCAGCTTCCTAGAGGACTTCATTCAGGACTTCCTGGCTCTGGAAGGGCAAGGCTCTGGACATAGGACGACTGGGGATGGCTGTCTTTTTGTGGATCTTTTTTGGGACTCTTAACGTGAAATTAATCAGTATTAGTTGTGCTAAGATTGTAACATTAAATATGTAATCTAGTCTAAATCACCATAGAGTCATTAGAAGGAAACAGCTTTTCATTACAGTGTACAGAACACAGTTTTAACCAGCCTGCTAGTGATAGGAAGGTCCACCTGACACCAGAAAGCTCCTGACTCATCTGACTGCAGTGCTGTTTGATGTCTAGTCTTGAAATTTCATTGTTTCTAACCACATCAAGCTCAGTCTGTAAACATGAAGTATTTTTCTAATCCATATTCTTAAAACCTAGGTCAATACACTGTTTTGACTGATTTTCTGTGCATTTTAAAAATAATAGTTTATTATGTTTTTTCCTTCTTATGAAAATGAGAGAATTTCTTAGCAGAAAATTTGGGGAAAAAATCTATACATTGTTGGACAAATATTTTGATGCCTTTTGAAATTTCATTTTACTGAATCCATTTTACTTAATAGTTAGAACTATTTATAATATATCGTTGTCATCTTTTGATTCAAACATATGAATAAGAATTTTTGGAAGTTAATTAACAATACTATTAATTTAGAACTTTTACCATTATTGATTTTATCTCGTATGTGTTAAAATTAAAACCTTTTGGAGTGGTGTTCATTCTTTCTTTAAATAAACTCTTTTAACCTGGACTTTCCACTGTCTTTTTTTTTTTTTAACATCTTTATTGGAGTATAATTGCTTTACAATGGTGTGTTAGTTTCTGCTGTATAACAAAGTGAATCAGCTATAAATATACATATATCCCCATATGCCCTCCCTCTTGCATCTCCCTCCCACCTTCCCTATCCTACCCCTCTAGGTGGTCACAAAGCACCGAGCTGATCTCCCTGTGCTATGCAGCTGCTTCCCACTAGCTATCTGTGTTTTTTTTTGAATTTTTGAATTTTATTTTATTTATTTTTTTATACAGCAGGTTCTTATTAGTTATCCATTTTATACATATTAGTGTATATATGTCAATCCCAATCCACTGTCTTTTGATAAGGAAATTCTTTAGAGAGGAATGAGAACATAAGTCATACCCCCCAAGTCAGACCCCAAAGACAAATAGTATAAATGATTTCCTCTTCTCATCTTCCTGTGTTTCCCTGCGGATTCCTCTGCCCCTAGGCTTGGGGTGGCAGGGAGCCTCTCAGTCCTGCTGCTCATAATCAGCCCTTAATGCAAGCCTTATCTGAACCTCTCCCAGAATGGCATTCAGCCATCTGCTCTGCCAGGATGTAAGGCCAGAGAAACAAAGTGAACTGGACTAATTGCCTTGACTGCTAAAGTCAGTCAAACAACAGGGCAAGGGCCTTAACAGGTATAAACAAACAAAACCTCACAAATAACTGAAATGTATTTATTGTTTTTGATGTTATCGCCCAATTAAATAGTGAAAATAGTTTGTGTGTGCAGTTATTCATAATTTTGATTGGGCTCTTTCTCTATAAAAGATCTGGTTATTAAAGAATTAATATAATGTTCTGTGTAAACAGGTCTTATGTGGTTTATAATTATTTGGTTAAAAAAAGATAAACACTAGAAGGATCTCAAATAAAGATTCGCGTACTCAGGTTCACTGCTGTATTATTTATAAGCCAAGAGGTGAATGCAACCCAAATGTTCATCAAGGGATAAATGGATAAAGAAAATATGGTATATGCACACAATCGAATATTATTCAGTCTTAAAAAGAAGCAAGTCGTGTCACATGTTGCATCACGGATGAACCTTAAGGACATTTTGCTAAGTGAAATAAACCAGCCACAAAAAGACAAATACTGTGTGATTCCACTTATACGAGGTATCTAGTCAAATTCATAGAAACAGAGAGTAGAATGGTGGTTGCCAGGAGCTGGGGGGGGGAGGGGGAATAGGGACTTGTTAAATGGGTACAGAGTTTGAGTTTTGCAAGATGAAAAGGTTCTAGAGATTTGTTGCACAGCAATGTGAATACGCTTAACATTACTGAACTGTATGCTTAAAACTGGCTAAAATGGTAAATTTTTTTCTTACTACAATTAGACATGAAAACTAAAAAGAAAGGTAAACAGTATATGATGACAAATTAGCTCAGTTAGTTAGAGCAGGCAATAAAGTTTAACCCTAACCTTAAAATTAATTTTAA
Organism: Mesoplodon mirus; assembly: GCF_964341445.2. Classification (NCBI taxonomy): domain Eukaryota; kingdom Metazoa; phylum Chordata; class Mammalia; order Artiodactyla; family Ziphiidae; genus Mesoplodon; species Mesoplodon mirus. The sequence goes on along the minus strand of NC_138986.1, from coordinate 41,341,866 downwards.
TCAAAAATTTAACAGTAATTGTCTTTCTGAGCCAGTTAGCTTTCCCTCTGTTGTATGTTCTGATACTACATCAGTTAGTTTGGCCATCTATTTTCTGAATGTTTGCCCAATGTTTCATGGCATTGCTACTGGACTGCAAGTTTAAATGGCAGGCCTTTAGGACAGCTTTATAAACAAACATACAGGATAGCACATTTGCTAAGTACCTCACAATCAGTGTTATATAACCTTCCAAAAGCACACTATTTAATCGTCCTAAGTTTAAAGGTGGAGAAGAGAAAACACACAAATTCCCACTCCCTTTTCATTTGTGCTTTTAAATTTTTAAAATTACTTTTTTGACATTTAAAAAAGAATCTTCCATTTATAGATACTAAAAGCTGGGGAATTAAAAGGGAATTTTAGTTGAAATTAACCATTTTGCTTAGACTGTGCATTCAAATTTAATAGGTAAAGTTCATCAACAGGCTGCCCAATTTACAATTACAAATTCATTTTCTATTATCAGGCACTGCACTATAAGTAAAGAGATTATATGTGTAGTCTTTCTGTTCACCAGTCTAGTACAATTCTTGTAAACACTAGAAGGAAACATTGGGTTAAATGTTTAACAATTTTTGTCAATGACTAATGGTTGACTTTGTAAATGAAAGTGGTTTGAACTCAAGTTTGACATAGTACAGCTCCTCCTTTGGAGGAACAGTACCAAATTCAAGATAATATATCTAACGGCAAACTTTGTATTATTTTGTACCAGTATTACTACAATCGACTGCTCTTTTGTCATTCTCAGTAGCCCTGTGTCATTTTTAGGAATGAAACAAATTTTTAAAAATGTATTGAGCAAATTTATTACTTTGAGAAATATCCAGCTCAGTCTTTGTAGGAGATATTAATTTACATTTCATTGCATTTACATTCTCAATGAATTATTGGGAGACTTCCACCGAAAGTTTTTGCTGGAAGAATTTAGCTCATTACTTTTGGCTTAGGAATGCGACTCCATAGGAATTCAACTATTAACCACATATGAAATACGGATTTTTTTTCCTTAAAATCTCACTCGTGTAGCATATTTCATTTAACGCAGTTATGTATCATCAATCTGTAATCTGAGCTAAACTGCTGCTGTGTCTAAATCATTGTATCATTTATTTAATTTTACTCTTCCCTTTCAGAAAATCAAAGTGCAACTAAAGTAGAATTAAAATAAAATGACAGGATAAGAGAAAAAAATTACAAGTGAAAATATATTATAATATAGCTCTTTGTTAAAGATTTATACACTGTGGTTACATTGTATTCCCTTCATGTAAAAGTAAATTTACACAGTTTTCCTATTGAAATAGTCTTAGGCCTATCTCCCACCACTAGTATTAGAAAGAATTCCACCATCTTGGAAAATAACAGAATTTATGATAAATGTAACCATGAAGTAAATATGTTGGGAAAATAATTTTTTACGTTTATTACAATAGTGTTGCAATTCACCTAATAGAAAGCAGATTGTTGATCATGTAGAATATCCTTCTAGAACTGCTGCCACTTATTGGCAGGGTACAAGGACACAAATGAAATTAAGAAACAAAAGTCAGGGAGTAAAAATATTCACAAATATAGTTTTTAACTCTTTCCTTTTGACAAATGCTTTTATTTGTGAAATTATTATTTTTACCTCAATAAGCTATTTACCAGTAAGCACATCCATAATTTATTAAGCTATTTCAGATCTTAAATATTCTTCCCTAGGCCTGACTTTCCCATCTCTCTTAGCAGATGATTTTCTTATCTCCTTAATCACAGAGAGTCTATCAGGAGACAGCCTCCTCATTTTTGTATTTCTTTCTCCACCCCCTACTACTAAGATAGCTCTGTCTAGACCAGGACATAACTTACTCCCTCCGTTTTAGAGGAATTATTTTTCCTACTGTCAGAAATTTAATCTCCATTGTTCCATTGACTCCACTCGTCTTTGCATTCTTCCTTGTACCACAGGTCTTTCTTGTATTTTTGTCCTCTTAGGATTTCCTCCTCCTTAGGATATGAACACACTGAAGTCTCCATATCAAACAAAGGAAACAAACGTATTCACAAGTCCACACCCCCACCAACCCTACAGCACCCTCTCTCTACTAGATTATTTTTCTAATTCATTTATAGCTGAAATTCTCCCAAGAAGCCAACAGTATCTTTACCTCTCATCTCTTTTTTTTTACACTTGAATTCACTGCAGTCTACACCCAACGATTAACTAAAATTTCTCTGTCCATATCATCAGGGTTCTCGTTGTTAAATTTGACACTTTTCAGTCTTTTGCTTGCTACATCTCTCCTCAAAGTTCAGCATTCTTGTTCATTCTGTCTACGAAAACTTTTCATCTTGCTTTCACTTTACACTAATCTTTCATGGTTTTCAGGATATTTTTCTGGCATCCTTCTTCCTTTACATTTCCTTTAAACATTGGCACTCACTAGTAGCCTACGTGCTCAGACCTCTTTTCTTCTTAATCTACACACTTTCTATGAAAGACCTTCTCTATTTTGCTGGCTTCAACTATGACCTGCATGATGGTGCATCTCAGATCCATATTACATCCCAGATTTCTCTCCTGGACTTTTGCCCTTGACTGTGCCACAAGCACCTCAAACCTAATTTGGTCAGAAAATTGGAGTCTCTACTGAATCTGGTTCTCTTCTGTGTGGTGTCCTGTTCAATGGACCAACAGATATCCAGTCATCCAAGATAAACTGGGACACAGTCTATTTTTCAACTCCTCCCTTCACACCATATCTAATTAGTGTCAGAGTCTTGTCAATTTTACCTCTGTCATATCTTCCAAATTCATCTCCTTCTCATGTCACTCATTGAATTTTGAGCATTATCATCTACTGATAGAAACAATCACCTTACTACTCTTTCCACATTCAGCCTGATCTCATAAAGTCCATTCTTCATCTTAAAAAACAGAAAATTTTCTAACATTCAAATCATATTATGTTATAATCCTATTTAACATCTTTAATAGCTCTTTAATGCCTTTAGAAAAAAAATCCCACTCATTAGCATAGTGAAGAAGATCCTTTATTTGGCCCCTCTCTGACTCTCCAAACTCAACTCCTAACACAACTGCTATTTCTTTCTTGTAGCCTTCACTCAAATCATATTAAACCTCTCTCAGGTTGTGAAAAAGGCCAAATGTTCTGCCTCTGTGTCTTTGCAAATCCTATTATTGTTGTTTGGCACATTTTTCCTGTCCCTTTTCATACCATGTATCCTTCAAAACTTAGCCTGGACATCAGCTCCTCTGAGAAACTTCCCACTGGTTTCGTTGTCTGTCTTTTGAGCTCATTCTAAATCTTGTGCTTAGATCATAGCACTTTTTCATTTATATTGAAATTATTTTCCTCTTCAAACTCCTGCTGGTCAGGGACCTTTATCTCTGATTTCTCAGTGGCTGAAAACACAGTAACTGATAGAGTTGGTGTTCAATAAATGGAAAAAGAATGAATGAAGGTGGAAAGAAAATTAGGTGTTTTGTTAGAGCCAAATAAAGAACTCTGAGATCCTGTTCTAGTTATACTGAGATTTGAGAGAGCAACTCAATTTCATTATCTAGAAGATAGAATCAATTGTGATGAGGATTTCTAGTTTTTCTTCTGAAAGCTTTTGACAATAGAATTTCCTAAGTATAGAATTTTAGGACTAGAATATACTTTAGAAATTAAAGCTGTGTCTATTAGCCACATAGACACAGCCATAATATATTTTATATATTATAATGTCAAGTAAATAAATAAATATATAAATATTGTTAAAAGACAAGATGTAAGATTCTCTGGTAACTACTCAAAACAATCTTGCTTATTAAAGTATTTTCAGTGGTGTAGTGTATATAAAAGTTGATCCATTGTAATGCACCCCTTCCTAAGATATTCTTCTAGAGAAATTAGCATTTCCCTGGCTTAATTGTAACCTTTAATGTCTTTCAAATATTATTATTGCATACATTCTCAATTAACAAAGAGCAAAGTAAGAATATTTGCAACTATATAGTTTCAACATCTGACGGAAGAAAGTACTCTCATTTTATTTTCTGTTTTCTGAAATACTTTACTAAGTTTATCAACCACAAACAACAAGTTTCCATTACCATTTTAATGTTGGCTCTACCCTGTCAAATGTAATGGTCGAAAAGTAAACCAATTTAGTCACCCAAATGTTTTGTTTACTTAACCTAAGACAATGGGTTTGGCTTTCCTCTATTACCTGGAATCATGAATAAGTCAGCCAGTAATTTTGGTATCTTGCAGTTATTAGGGGCTAAAGACACACTATTTGGTGCTGCAGTTGTATGCATTCATACTTGTTCTTTAAACATTATTCCATGACCTTTGTGGAATGGTAAAAACATTTTTTTAAATAATTCAAAGTAAATTTGAAAACCAGTTGAATAAATTGTTATGCCTAATGATGCTTTAACCTAAAAAGTCAGAAATAAATAAGTAACAAAAATATATTTAAATAACAACCATAAAACCCACAAATCCTTCTAAAATCTACCACCCAAGTATTTCTCTTGCTTTTGAAAATTTCCACCTCTAACCTTGTTCTACCCGCTTATGCAGGACTGTAGACTCTTATAAATTCCCTCTCTCCAAGAATTCCTGGAAGTCCTTACACACACACACACACGTCTCACAAATTACTGAGTGACATTTTTCTCACTCTCCCATGTCTACTGCCTCCTGTTTTTCCTCCTTCCTCAGCTGTACTTCTAAGATTTGTCTTCTCTAAGCCAGTTTGGGGAGACACCGCACTTTATTTTGATGTAATACTCTGTTAGAAAGTTGCCAAAGTACCACTGCCTGACGTCCCAGTGTATAATGAGATTTCAGGGCAACTAGCTCTTAAACCACTGGAAATGGGTTAGAAACAATTCCATCTTGCCCATTGTGCCTTTTATATGGGCTATCATCCAAAAATGCAAGCCTATCCCTGGTGGCGCAGTGGTTGAGAATCCGCCTGCCGATGCAGGGGACATGCGTTCGTGCCCCGGTCCGGGAAGATCCCACATGCCGTGGAGCGGCTAGGCCCGTGAGCCACGGCCGCTGAGCCTGCACGTCCGGAACCTGTGCTCTGCAACGGGAGAGGCCACAACAGTGAGAGGCCCGCGTACCGCAAAAAAAAAAAAAAAAAAAAAAGCAAGCCTCTCCGTGTATCAATAAATTCTTGAACAGAGGACTCACATCTTCCTTGGGGATTAGGTTATACAGGTGGTGCTTAAGGCAAAATCAGAATCACTCTTGAAAAGCCTTCAAATTATCCACACAGGATACTGTATGTGGTTTTGTACAGTTTTGTACAGAAATTCTTTAAGATCCACTGAGGTAGACTACAGGAAGGAACAAGGGAAAGAATACATGTAGTTGTGTCTGACTTGTTTCCTTCAAAGCAGTCATTACATTCCTGGTGGTAAAGTGGGTGGAGGATTCTGAAATGTTCTAGCTTATCTGCTGACCAATCCACTCTGTTTATATATTAAACTTTTGCAGTCTTAATATACAGAGAGTTTGATTTGTGGTGGTGAAAATTAAATGAGATAATATATGTGAAAGTACCTAGCTCAGGCTTTGGCATGTAGTTAATGCTCAAAAAAAAAGAAAAAAAAATGTATGCTGGGTTTGAGGATAAATCTTGCCTGGTCAGATCAACATATACACAGTTCTTTTAAAATGAGCCACCTGTTTCCTGTTTTTCCAAGTTGCTTTTCCTTTTTGAACAGCTGTCATTTCATGGGCATTGGTCTCATGACCTCTAAGTGGAGTGAGAGCTTTATCAAGGGTTAAGATCTATGTCAGCCTGTGTGTCTGATGCGTCCCCACTGGACATACAGCCTCACCCACACTCCTCTGTACAATTCTTTTCCAACTCAACACTCTGCATTATCCTCACTTTCTCCATGCTCTAAAAATCCTTTCTTGAGTAACAAATTATTCAATTATTTGTAGGCTTTTCTTTCTTTTCTCCAGTTCCTTTCCTTGCCTGAGACCTAGTTGGACACTCTTGTTTTTTTTTTTTTGGCTGCGTTGGGTCTTCGTTGCTGTGCACGGGCTTTCTCTAGTTGCGGCGAGAGGGGGCTACTCTTTGTTGTGGTGTGTGGGCTTCTCATTGTGCGGGCTTCTCTTGTTGCAGAGCACGGGCTCTAGGCATGCGGGCTCAGTAGTTGTGGCTGGTGGGCTCTAGAGCGCAGACTCAGTAGTTGTGGCGCACGGGCTTAGTTTCTCCGCGGCATGTGGGATCTTCCCGCACCAGGGCTCTGACTCGTGTCCCCTGCATTGGCAGGAGGATTCTTAACCACTGCACCATGAGGAAAGTCCCCAGTTGGACACTCTTAACCAGGATTTAAAAAAAAAAATTGATGTAGTGTTTTATTTGTTTGCTTCATGCTCCATCTTCTTCAAGGCCAGAGGTGGGGTCATTGTCCTCCTTGCTTCCAAGTGTTGCTTCCAGACCATTATTCTTTCTCATTTAAACCCTGCTCTTTGAGGCTAACCCTTTTCCTCTCATCTAACAATATTCATTAACACTTATTGAACACTCCTACTGAGCCAGGCAGTGTGCTAATCACTTTGCACAGAGTATTTCATTGAAAACTCACAATAACTCCGTAAGGTAGAAACTGTCATTATCATATCATCGTGAGGTTTATAGAGGCCAAGAAACTTGTTCTCATCTGAATACCAAGGATAAAGTGTGCCTAATGCATTGGGTTTCCTGTGAGGTATAACATATGTAAAGAGCTCAGTAAATACCATGTAAGTGTTTGCTGTTATTTCGTTGCTGAAGGAGACTCTGAGAAAGTGGGGGAGCTGGCATTCAAACCCTGGCAGTCTGCCTCTAGAACACATCATTATGCACGGCCAGGTGATATTCTACTGACCTCGCCTCATGCAGTAACGAGATCCTTGGCTCACAGCCTTTGAAACCAGTTCTGCTTCAGTTCTCCGAGGCTTTTTCATAGTGCATGATGTGGCTCATTCCCAACCCTTGCTCTTTTTCCTTTGTCTCCTCTGCTGCAACTCCTTCTTCTACCTTTTTCACATCACCTCACTGCCACCACATACCCTGCATCCTTTGCTACCTCTGAAATCTCTCCCTCACATATTTCACTATCTCATCACAACCTAGTGCCTTTTAGTACATCCTCACTGACACGCCCGCTCCATCACAATTTCATTATCCATCAGCTATTCTTCACTTCTCTTTTTGCCCAGCTTAGATTTTTATGGTTCAAATCATAATCATGTCCTTGTAGAGACTCTCAACTCCCTTATCTATCCCTCTGTCTCTCACACTCATCTGACTTTAGCACTGGTTGAGCCCAACTATCTACTTTCTTTGCACCTACATCTGAACAATTGTGTATGGCTGGAGAAAAAAATCAGTAACCAGGCTGACTGTTTTTTACATTAAACAAATCCATCATCGTATTTAAATCCCTTAAAGAGGCACTTGGCACTGAGTGACATTATAGTGTTTCCCTAGTAAACTCAACCACTTTCAAGATAATTATTTTATATTTTCTCCCCTCACTTCACATCTCACATCTTCTCTTTACACCCATTCTCACTGATGATTTCATTTCTTACTTCATTAAGAAAATAGAAGTAATGAGATGGAAGCTTCTTCAACTTCCCATTTGCAGACCCATTTAAAACCACTCCTGCATGAGTCCCTTCTTTTCTTCTTTTCTTCTTAATACAGAGGAAGTACTCTCTTTTGTCAAAGACCAGACTCTGCATTTGTTCTGGATCTGATTCTCTCCTGTTTTTGCAAGGATTTCCTCCTTTTCTCTTTTCTGCATGTCCAACTCTCCCTCTCAGCAATGTTCCAGGTTGGTTCGTCCTAAAAATCCTCCTGCAGGTGCACACACCCTTTGAATGTTTAGGAAGCTTAGATTTGAAGGGGGCCACTTTCTTGGACCTCTGTCTCTGCTTCCTCATCCACATTCCTTGTGCCCCCACCTCATCAGCCCACTCCCATTTAGCAGATGCCACTTCTCCACTGAAACTGCTTTTTCTAAGGTCACCAGTGAGTTTCATGCTGGCAAACCCAATGGCTGCTTTCTTGTCTTTAGTTGTTTCACTCACAGGATGACTCCCTTTTTTCATTCAGGTCACATCTCCTTAGCGAGAATTTCTCTGACAACTCAAGCTGAAATAGTGCCTCCCTTCCCCCATAATGGTACCATTACATCACTCTGCCTTATGTTCTTCATGGTACTCATTATCTGAATTTATCTTGATAATTTATTTGTTCATTTGCTGACTGGGTGTCTCATGCCCCCGCCTAGAACAGTGCCTGGCACATCACAGATGCTCAATAAGGATTTGTTGAGTGACAGCACAATGCTTTATTTAGAATCTTCTCTCCCCTGCGATAACTAAGCTTTTGTTAACTGGATGAGGTTTGTCTGCCTGACTCTCTCATATTAGTAGAGCTTTCTAGGCGCCTCTATCACTGAGACTTCCCGGTGGGCCGCCCTCATTTGTGGACAGGTCTGAGTCCCCTAAAGGACCAGCTTCATTTTAGTGCTGTGCTTCCCATCTCTCTCCTCCTCTTTTTCTCCCCACCCATCCATACCATTCTGGAGACATATTTCTAGTCTTTTCTTTTTTTCAATATGATCCTTGTTTTAAAACCTCCTTCTTCCTAAATACTAATTACAGGTTGCTGTGTTGGTGGTGATTGGTGGGCATCTCTGAGACAGTTTGCGAATGTCACAGTCCTACACTTGCTCTTTAAATCTGTAAAACGTCCCTGTTTGGGGCCAGCTGGCTACGTTCTAGATCTTGTCTCTGGTCTTCTGAAATCTTAAGTACCTGGGTCAAAATTATTTGCAGGCTTGACTTTTGCCAGCTAGCCATTAAAATATTGTGGTCACCCAGTGAAGCATACTGATAGTGAAAACTAGGAATGTCCCTATGAGAAGTCCAATCTACGTCTTTTTCTAGTCGACAGGGCAAAGCAGCAACAGTGCCAAAAAGAATATCCAATTAAAAAAAAAATCAACTGCTAGCCAGACAATGTTATTCTCCATTCTCCTATTGTTAAACAAACATGAAAACAAAACAAAGCCCACAAGGGCATTAGTACTGAGAAATATTTTGGATTCTAGTTTATTATGTTTTGAGTGGTCTTCAATCGCTTTAATTAATGATTTATTGATAAAGAAAATATTGCCATATACACATAGACATAAACATCTCCTTGAGACCTGGACTCAGCATACGTGTATGCTAGAAACCTAACACTTTACAATCAAGTGCCACTGGTTATTCAGTTCCAGCTCCTATTCTGACCACACCCAGTGCACGTGCCATAACCAGGTGATTGTTTAATTTACCATCTAAACTGGGATACTATTAAAAATTAGGCTGGAAAAACATGATTATACAAGGGCTGTCTTAAGAAAATGGGAACATATAGTCATTCCAACCATAAGTTCCTATGATGACACGAACCAGTCCAATCTCCTGCAAGTGGAACAGAGGCTCTGACCCCTGCAGCTGTGACTCATTGCTGCCCTTGGTCCACAGGCTAAAAGATGTACAGAAGCCACTGTTAATCGTGAACTAGGGACTTACTGTTTACAAGTGCGTTTTTGTATTCTCACAAGTTTGTGATAACAGACCATATCCTTTTTGGTGTTTTCCAGCCCACCTCTCACAAAATAAAGCAGGTCTTAAAATAAATGTCTTTGAGAAAGAAGGAAATTTCTCTCTTTGAGAGAAAAAGGAGAGAGAAAGAGACTTTTTCTCTCTTTGAGAGGCTTGTGTGAACTAACTTCCCTTTCCCCAGCCCAACCACCGTTTAATTCGACACGAGTCTTCAATGGCAAGTCAAATCAAATCATTTTTAGAGCATCTGACTTGCAATGCACTTGCCATTTCTAGCAGAAGAAAAATGTGTGTGTGTGTGTGTGTGTGTGTGTGTGTTAGGGATAGTGGGGTGGGTGGCAAAACAGAATGGAAAAGAACTGAGCTTTGTTAGAGCTAAATTTGCCTTTTTCCCCTGAATGTGTGTGTGTGTGTGTGTGTGTGTGTGTGTGTGAAGCACATGAACAAAAAAGTTTCTTAGAGAAAGAAGAAACACATGCCAAAAGCAAGCCAATGATTTGATAATGCTTATATTCCAGTAAAATTTTTAAAATGCCAGGACACCAAAGTGGTCTTCCTCCTTCAGGGTGGCTTCTGTGAGCTGATACTGGTTATTTTCTTTTAATTGAGGCCCTAAGGCTGGCTCAGGGGAAGGGCACCAGCACTGTTCTCTGTACTCACTTTAAGCTGTGAGCAGTCAACTGTGAGAAAAAAAGCGATGAATACTGAGAATATGAGGCATGTTTGGAAGTAAAGAAACTCTTTGCCTTGGTGGCTCAAGGAATGTTCCTCCTCATTTCATATCCACCTTGTATGTGCATGAAGTCTTTGATTCCATAGGTGGGCTCACCTTTGAAAGTCATCGACTCCTACCTCCTCTTTATTGGCCGCTTCACGCTGAGCTGAGTCTGAGTGTCTCCAGAAACAGCAAACTTGTTACCTCCCACTGGAAGGTTCTGACTGCTGAAAGGTGCCTTCTTTAATTGAATGGAAATCTGTCACCCCGGATGAGCAACGTTCTTGTTTGCTCAGCAATGCTCTGTTTTTAACTGCAAGTTCTGCATCCTGGGGTACCCCTCTGCCCAGGGCACACAAGGACAGATGGTCACTCTGTCTTTAATGCTCATCTGTTAGTCCTATTGTCCATCTTGGGCTATGCAAAGAAGTGCTATTATTTCTTCTAAATAAATCCATTTTGACACACTTAAGGCACATTTCTCTTGTTCCAAACATTCTCAGCTGACATAGCTTTAGATTCTTTATTTCACACTCAATCTGCTCTGCTCGGAATGTGCTGTCCTTTGTTGGTGGAGAAGCTTTCCTTTCCTTTCCACATATTTCCACAGAGGAGGGGAATTTTACTTCCCTCTTCTTTGGGGAGAGGGTGGGTGTGGACACTTTTGTTTTACACTACCCACTTTTTTTTCTTATCCCACTGAGAGGAAGAGCTGCAGCTAATCTTATTGCTGAAAACACATCCTTTGGGCCAAAGTTCTCACAATGGCCAGGATTACTTTAGCTCAAAGGTAAAAACAGTTGCTCAACATCACTAATTATCAGAGAAATGAAACTCAAAACTACAGTGAAGTATCACCTCACACTGGTCAGAATGGCCATCATCAAAAAGTCTACAAACAGTAAATGCTGGAGAGGGTGTGGAGAAAAGGGAATCCTCCTACACTGTTGGTGGGAATGTAAATTGGTACAGCCACTATGGAGAACAGTATGGAGGTTCCTTAAAAAACTAAAAATAGAACTACCATATGATCCAGCAATCCCACTCCCGGGCATATATCTGGAGAAAACCATAATTCGAAAAGATACATGCACCCCAGTGTTCACTGCAGTACTATTTATATGTCTTGAGCTAAGTAAGACATGGAAGCAACCTAAATGTCCATTGATAGAGGAATGGATAAAGAAGATGTGGTACATATATACAGTGGAATCTTAGCCATAAAAAAGGAATGAAATAATGCTATTTGCAGCAACATGGATGGACCTAGAGATTATCATTAAGTGAAGTAAATCAGACAGAGAAAGACAAATATCATACATCACTCATATGTGAAATCTAATTTTAAAAAATGATACAAATGAACTTATTTACAAAACAGAAACAGACTCACAGATTTCATAAACAAACTTATGGTTACCAAAAGGGAAACGTGGTGGGGAGGGATAAATTAGGAGTTTGGGAATAACATACACACACTACTATATATAAAATAGATAATCAACAAGGACCTATTGTATAGCACAGGGAAATCTATTCAATGTTCTGTAATGACCTATATGGGTAAAGAATCTGAAAAAGAGTGAATAAGGGTATATGTATAACTGAATCACTTTGCTGTGCAACTGAAGCTAACACAGCATTGTAAATCAACTATACTCCAATAAAAAGTGCAGAATACAAAACTATGCATTACCTGTATAATTCCAATTTTGCTTGAAATATTTTTAAGATTTACGTATAACTATGAATAGACAAGAAAGAATGTGATCAAGAGCAATAAAAAGTTAGCCTGAAAAAAAAGGTGATGAACAAGCTCTATCCTGTCTCTTTCACTGCCAGCCTCAGCCCCAGGGATCACACAACAGACTTGACTTTACTCCTTCCTCCTTCCTGCTTCCAGGCAGTGAGCACGCTGGCAGCAAGATGGAGCCTCTCCTCTAGAGGCAGCCAGAAAGTTCCATGATTTTGCTTTAATTTCCAATTTCTCTGCTTCCTGGGTGAGTAGGCCAGGTCATTTAGAGAGGGTGAGAGGGAGGAGGACCCACCACTTCCTCCCGTTTTTCTAGGGAATCCAACACTTGTCATAACAATTAATAAGTGTAATCCTTTGGTCTCTCTTTTGACTTAATACTTCAGATCTTTTCTTTATCCTTTGCAATAGTGATGGAAAGGAGGAGTGACTCTTTGAACTGAAAGCACATTAAGCTGGAATTTAAGGTATAGTGCCCCAAATGAGTATAATACTTCATGTGTGACAACTTTTTTGTTCCAGATTCGGCACTTCTTTAATCCAGTATATGATCACATCAGTTATTTTACTGTCTTCATTCTAGGTTCCTAGTTTTCTTAATGATGACTAAAATCCCTGATAAAGAACACATTTCTCCCCATGCTTCTGTGTTGGTTGTCTCTACCAAAGTCCAAAGGTTTGGCCATCTCTGTATCTGCCATTCACTTAACTCACTGCTGTAAGCCTCCTGTCCCGCAGTGCTCTGATGTAACCGCTGCTATTAAGGTTACTGATGATTTTCTACTGGGCAACGATCTTCATCCCTGGCCCTCTGCTTTATCACCATTCACTTATACTGGGTGACCTCCTTCAAACCAATGGCCCTTATCTACCACTTATGCATTGATGATTCTCAAATCTATACCCACAGCCCAGATCTCTCTCCCAACCTCCATACTCATGTAACCCAGTTGCCTGTAAGATGGCTCTACCTGAATATCCTACCTGCAAATTCAACATACCCCAAATCAAATTCATTATTTTGGTGTAAGATGCTAACTTTACTGTAGCAGTCACTATTTTAGAGACTGGCACTGCTATCCACTTAATTTCCCAAGCCAGAAACCTGAGTACTATTCTTAATTCTATTCTTTTTCTTTCTCTGCCACCAATTTGTTCTGTTAATCCTACTTCGTAAATATCTTACATCCCTCTCTTGCTCTTGGGTCTCATTGTCACTGCCTTACTGCCCTTTCTTGTTGGTGTTGCTTCAATGCTGTCCTCTCCGCCTCCAGTCCTACCCATTCCTACTCGCCACACAGTCGCCAGAGTAACATTTCTAAAAGACAAATCAGACCGTGTCACGTCCCTGCTTTTAAAATCCTTGAATGAGCTCTTGAATGCTTCAGAATAAAGATCAGACATTTGGGGTTAACACAGACGGCCCTTCATGGCTTGTCTCCTGACCATGCTTTAGCCTCATTTCCCGCCACCCTCCCGACCTCTGGCACCCTCATTCCTACCACTTTAACAACATGCAAGTTCCTCACTACACTGTGCTGCTCTGCGCTGCAGTGCTGTTTCCACACACTGCTCCTTCTACCTGGAATACCATTCCTCCCTTTGCCCTACCAAACTCCAGCCCACATGTCCTCATGACCATATCAGGGGTTACACTCTCTAGAAGTCTCTCCTGAGCCCATCTTCTTCCATTATCAGCCAGTCTCATGTGTGACGTTGTTGTTGGAATCTAACTAAAACTCATGCCTAAATGGACAGTCATTTCAATTCTCCACTGAGATGACTCAAAAGAAGATCTTTGGGTGAAGAGTAAAATTTTCCATAGAAAGCCCCTCTACATCGCATCATTAACAAAAACAAATGAATTATCATGTCCCAAAGCTCTATACTATAAAACACAGTGGGTATATTATATCCTGGAATATTTTCAAAGGAGGACTTGCCAATTGCCTGTCACAGTCATAGAGGGTTCCTAGTAGTTTGCTCAAGAAACATCTGGTTTGGCAAAACTGAGCCACAGAGCTTCCCAGCGAAACTGCCAAGGTCCTAAGTAACCACATGAATAATTTGTTAGATGGAATTACTGAATATAAACTAATTGAACCAGAGAATATCTGCCCCAAATAATGATTGTTACCTTCAGAATGATTGGTCTTAACCTATGCTTTCTAATAATCATTAGACAGCTGAATCAATTGTCTATTGCTGCTATTAGTTCATGACAATAAAATTGTGTCAATAGTGTACGGGAGGGATGTTTTCTTTCTCTCTGTAGCTGGAGAATGTGCTTTCAAATCACCCTAAAGAGGTTTTATTTCATTAAAGTATAAATTTAAGAGGAGTTTAAATTATAATATGATCTTTTAGGAAGCTTTCTACAGATCCCAAGTCTCATGGTGGTGCTAAAGAGGAGGTTTTGTGTAAGAATTATCAGCTTGGGAACATACAGCTTAAACTATAATTGTTCCTGGTCTAAGAGTTAAAGGCCCAGGACAGTCAACAATATTTTATTCATACCAAAATGACTGCTTGTGCGACCAATGCCATGTTATACTTTTGTCTTGACAAATGTCTTCAGAAGATGATTAGAGTTTAACAGGCTCTACAGTGAGAGAGGGGATGCTAAAGATCATCAGCTCTATTCATGTTCTTTTGGACTAAAAATTAGAATTAACTAGTCATAAGGGTTATATGGAGTGTCTGACAACAAATGTGACTGTGTTGTAAAACACTGTTTATTTTTTATAAATGAGGTAAATAATATTTCACACCCAGCCAGCTAGTATCTTGCCTAGACTTAATAAAGACAGATACATATGTTCTCAAGAATTAGAAACCATCAGTGAGAACAAACAAATCCATTTCTTAAATATGGATTATAAAACAGAAAAAAATAAGTCTCCAGGTGCTAGGTGGGATCTGGACTTCTGCAGGCTTTATCAGATCCACACCAAAGATGAATTAGTCCCCATTTACACCTAAATGTTTAATGCTTAAATTAATAAATGTCAAAAAAGGTTGTGTCAAGAATATTTAATTACAAAAATTCTTATCAAAGAATATTTAATGGCACAACAAAATGTTTAAGTGAAAAAATTTAAGAGCAGCATATGTAGTATAATCTTAATTTTTAAAAACGCATATGCCTATAAAAATATCGGAGAAGTATTCAGAAAGATTTTTATTTGTTTGTTTATTTTTAAGAGTAAATGAGGGGAAATGGTCAAAACCCTTTGACCACGTTTCAAAATGCATCCTGCGGAGTATGGTAAGCAGGTATTGGCAGACGGTGCTGTAGACCACCAAGGATGGGAACGTGAACAAACATTTCCTCTGTTTTCTCTCATGTGCAAATCAGTTTTTGGTTTTGACTATTTTTAATGAGAAGTTTTATAAATGAGTTGACACAGCTGACCCTAAAATAATGGCATGGGGGAGAAAGCCCCCCTCTGCCATGCTGACCCTGGCAGAATATGGTACTTTGTGGATAATCAGCCTGCACAAAGCAGTTTTCAACTGTACTGTGATTGTTTATCTGTATTCTGCACTGTACAGTTGTACATTATTTCTAAATGAGCATATATCTGCAGAAGAACAGGGTTTCTGGCTCCTACATGGAAGCCCCCATGCAGAAATCTGTGCCATTTCCATTGAACAGAGGGCTTTGGAATTGGTTTGCGGAGGTGAAGTAATGTTTTTTTCCCTGTTGCGGTCTCTGTCATATGGTATGTGGACACGCAGAGGGAAGGGTGGCCATCCCTGATGTCACTGCATGTTTGTGCACACGGATGTGCGTCTGTGTGTGTTTGTGCTGGTGGGTGCACTCATGGTATGAAGAGGATGCAAATGGTTTGGTCTAGAGGATCAAAGGGCTTGAGCCACGTGTGTGGACACTGTCTGCCATGATTCCATTTAATAGGGATATAAAAAGGCAGGCTTTTTTTGTCTGTTTGTTTCTGATGGTGGGGGCAGTTGATGGGCTCATTTGAGCTTCTCTGTGCTTCCAGAAATCAGGCAGCTCAGAGAGCTGAGTCCTGATAATCCTGAGTGAGCAAAGGAGTGGGGCAGGGTGTTCATGCATGCGTCTGTGAGTGTGTGTGTGTGTGTGTGTTTCCAGATTCTATTGTGGGAATCCCTTGCTAACAGGCCTTAAATAGGAAACCTATTAGGGACTTAGTCCAGTATCCTTTTTAGATATGCATGAGGAGAAAAAGTTGGGAAACACACATCCAGCTGGCAGAAAGGTCCTTTCCCTTGCCGATTCAGACAGAGTTGAAAGCCGTCTCTACAGTACAGGACTTTCTGCTCTTTCAGCTGCAGCTCTGAAGCTTTGCCTCATTTAAGCTATTCATGGAGAAGCTGATTTTAATAGGAACAGAAATTGTATTCTTGAGGCCAAGCTTTCCCTTTTTTCTTTAAAATTTCTTGAAAAGACTTAAGACGGTTAAACAGTTACTACATGACCACACACTGAAAGGCATAAAACTGTTTAGAGTAAATAAGGGAGTCTTATGAAAACACCATGATGCATATACAGTGGTTTCTGCATGAATCAAATTGTATGTTTTCAAAACGTAATTGATATTCTTAGGTGGGATGACGGTTTGATCCTGTCAGCAAACTGAATGTACTAGTGCCAGCCTGTAAGGGATAATGATTAAATCAAAAGGAATGACACCGGCAGAGGAGTACAAATAATCCATATTAAAATACTTGAGTTTGGGAATTATTTATAACCTTGAAATTCAAAAGGAATTGCCAGAGTGCACGTATGAGCGCATACAGATGATTCATCTCGGCATCTAATGGAAACTTTACTTTTCACTGGTTGAGGAAACTGGAATTCTTAGGTGTAACTGCGTATCTTTGTTAGGAAGATTATAATAATTGGCCTGGTCTTGGAAATAGTATGAATAAAAAGAGCACAGTTCATAAATGGAAGTCCTCTTTTCCCCCTTTCACTCTTTCTTAGCATATATTTTTTAAAAAGTTACTATTTTAGAAAGTAAAATGGATACAATTTATTGATAGAGTGTGTTGTAGGAGAAGCTTTCTGAGTTAACAGCTCCTATGGGAAGAAATGCAAAAGTCTTTTAGCCATTGAAAAGCATTGGAGTGTGATGGCAAAGCTTAAATAATGCCCTGTTTTTAGTCAGGGAGGGGGCTCGATATGTCTCTTGTGTATCACAGTAAGAACAAATATATACAAATACTTACATGACATTGGGCTGTCCTCCACTAAATGTTTTTGTTCTACTCTCAGTGATGTGAAGAAAAAACAAACAAACCCTGTAACTCATAACAATCGCATTTCTCCATTTCATTTCAAGTATAAGTTTTGTTCCAGAGACATATTCAAAGTGGAGAATAGGACAAAATATGTTTTATGTTCGCATTCATCTTTAAAATAGCCTCTTGACACTGTTAAGTTGCGACTGGACAATTACTTGGCACGTAACCCATGCAGACCACAACCTTGACAGAATTAGAGGAAATCCTTCTCCAAAGATGAATGTTCTTGACTGATTCATCAGAAGCATTAGGCACAAATGCACTCTTTTTCTGCACCTCATGCATGCCAACTTTCTTGCCCATTTTCATGTATTATAAATGGTCTTGTTTCCTGTTTCCTGTTTTATTTCCACCATTATCCCTTCCCTGTGACTGAGATCAGGTAAGCAGATATGGAAGTATCCCACACATGTGTAATTCCCATCTCCTCAGAGCATTTTTCTTGTCCACCGCTGCCCCCCACCCAGCTGCTTACATGGCATTAACAATAACCCACAGAGTTCTTCAAATGTCATAACTCTTTAGGGAAAAAAAAGGCTTTATTTAGCTCACTTTTTTTCCTTTTGCTGAACAAAATACAATCTCTAGCATGGATTATAGATGTAAAGAACAGCATTCCAGCCCAGTGCTGGGCCTTACCTTGTGCTCAAGTGATAGAATGAATGACTTTCCTGCTTGGGGAGACTGTTAGTTGCCTTTGTGAATTTTTTAGGGACACACACACACAAACACACACACATGCACGCACACACACTATATGCTTAATATAAGCTTAAAAAGAACTGGGGGTATGATCTTAAAAATGTCTTGACAAGCATGATGCCCTTAACTGCTCCTACCTAAGCTCCTGCCTAAGAAAACATGGATTTTCACACCCTTACCCTTTAGTGTTGTGTCAGGGACCATTTTGGGGCTCAGTCTCCTGAAGTCACTCTCTTGGTCTTGCCTGTTTGAATTCTTCTAGATTTCTAGCTTCAGATTCCATTTTTCTATCTAGCTGTGGCCTTAATGCTTTAGAGTTTCTCTTGCTTTCCAGCATGTCCATATGTGATACTGTGATTCATAAGAAGTATATATTTGATCTTTGCCCCTGTTCCTGACACAGAGCTCCTAAAACCCTTGTAACTTCCTAACTGCTGAGGATGATCAAGGTGTTTTTGTTGGGATAATAATGTGACTTTTGGAAAGCCCTTAGGTAACCTAAGGGTGGAGGCTGGTAGCCTGTGGAATGAGCCAAGAAACTTTCAGTCCTTCCAACCCCACCCTTCCCCCTCCAGGGAGGGAAGAGGGGCTGGAAATTGAATCCAGTCCCCAATGGCCCATGAATTAATCATGCCTATGTAATGAGGCCTTCAGAAAAACACAAATGGATGAGGTTCGGAAAGCTTCGGGGTGGGTGACTCCGTGGAGATGCAGGATGAGTGGCAGAGGACATGGAAGCTCAACGCTCCTTCCCACATACCCTGCCTTGTGCATTTCTTTCATCTGACTGTTCCTAAGTTATATTCTTTTATAATACACTGGTAATCTAGTAAGTAAGATGTTACTCTGAGTTCTGTGAGCTCTTCTAGCAAACTGATTAAACCCAAGAGGGGGTCGTTGGAACCTCAGATCTATAGCTGGTCCATCAGAAGCACAGGTGATTATCTGGGTTTGAGACTGCCCTTTGAAGGGGGGGCGGGCATCTTGCAGGATTGAGCCCTTAACCTGTGGGATCTGATGCTATCTCCAGATAGATAGGGTCAGAATTGAGTTGAATTGTAGGACACCCAGTTGGTGCTGTGGGAAAAGCCCCTATACATGGGTTTTAGTGTTGGAATTGTACCATATTTGGATGATTGCTCCCCTTTGATCATATGCCTGGCCTCCACGGGTAGCCTTCACCTTGGTAACCCTGGCATCAGACTTCACCTCTGCTTGTTCCATATCCAGCAGCCAGCTAACTGCCCATTCCATATCCAGCCACAGCCCCAAGGGACTTTGGCCAGGGGCAGAGCTAAGGGAAAGAGAGTCAGTAGAGAAACGTAAATGCTTTTTCTCTTTTCTCTTTTGTTCCAATCTTGGCCATGAGTACGTGTGAGCTAAGTGTAGCATCCTAGCATTTTGTGGGTACCTGGAGGAAAAGAGATTCAGAGAGAGGAGCTTTCTCACTCACTCACCTAGGCCCCATTTTAAGTCCTCTTTCCATTTACTCTATGAAGTAGAACACCTCACAACAATATCCATGCATTAATTTTTTTGTAGCCTTTGTGGCTTCCATGTCTCAGGGACAACTTGAGAAAGACTGAACCAAGGAAGGTGCTGCTTTCCATCTGCCTTCCTTGGGCTTTCTTCACGCTCAGCTTTCTCAACAACAAGGACACAGCCACCAGATTATCACCCCTAAAGCAAGCCATTATCAGGAGAGAAACTCAGAAAAGCCCTTCTGTGGAAAATGTGTTCTTGAAGGCTCACCCTCTGCCACATCTTCTGGTGGTTTACACAGTGCCTGCTACGCTCCTCTGAGGGGGTGACAAGGGTGGAGGTCAAGATCAAGAAAACCAGCATGGAAAACCCTCAGTGTTCTTACAAAACCGGGACCAAAGATTCACAACATTTTGAAGTTACAAAGAGTTAGATATTAGGATTCTGTTGTCCCAGAGATTTTCAGATGAAAATGTCTTGTTCTGCTATATTATAAGCAGAAATCTTTTGAACGAACTGGTCAGACTTCAACATGAATGATGATAGTGGGGTCATTTTCCTGATAGAAATTTTAGCTTGAAATTGGAGAATTGTTAAGTTATTTATTATACAGTTCAGACGAGTACTGAATCCACTCATTTTTGCAGCACAAAACCAAAAAAAGCCCATTAATGCCTTCCTAAAGATTCTCACTAGCAACGATTTTAACCAAGGTGAAAATACATTTAATAGTGCCATCTAAGGTTTCAGATTAATTTTACTTAGGAAAGACCTTTCAAAAGAGTAATTGTTTGAAGCGTCTAGTTTATTCAAAATGTATTTTATTATAATTTCAAAGGGGTTGTCATCTTTTTTTTTTTTTTTTAACCTAAACCATGGCATGGAAGACATTAGCATTCCCATGAAGACTTAGCGATGCTAGGTTTTTAGTGTGAGACGCATACTCATGCATAATGCAGGCTCTCTCTCATTTCTATGGTAGGGATTGCTTAGTGGTACTGAAACTGTTGAAAAATTATAAATTGATGTAACTCTGACAGAGCGTAGACCCTGGGCAAATGGGCTGACTCAGCATTGTAGCATAATCTCTGCTTTGGCCTTGGCTCTGAATCAGTCCTAATCACTGAGTACCACACCCATGCTGATCTATTAAAAAAAACAAAACAAAAAAAAAACCCCAGACAAAAAATGAGTTGAAAACACTGATGTTTGATTGATTCAATACTAATTTCTTGACCACTAACTATATGCAAGGGGCTGTGAGAGGCCCCAGGGATAGAGTAGTGAACAAACAGATGAGATTCTGTTCCCATGAATGTGAAAAACAACACAATTAGACAAAGCAAAGCCAAAATCAAAATAAATCATACTGGTTTGCTCCAGGTATTTTTCTTCCTTTTTTTTTTTTTTTTAATGAACTCTTGGCTCCGCATCTAAACGCTGGCTCCCACATTTGGGAAGCACATCATGTTTGATGCTTTTGCACACTTCCCTCCAGGCATTTGGGATCTTTGCACATCTCACCACCCTACTTTTTTTTTTTTTAATATAATTGACTTACGATATATTCATTTCAGGTGTACAACATAGCGATTCCACATTTTTATAGATTACCTACCATACAAAGTTATTATAATATTAATATTATTGACTATGGTCCCTATGCTGTACATTACATTCCCATGACTTATTTATCTTTTAGCTGGAAGTTTGTACCTCTTAGTCCCTTTCACCTACTTTGTCCATCCTCTCACCCCTTCTCTTCTGGTAAGCACCCATTTGTTTTCTGTATCTATGAGTCTGTTTCTGTTTTTGTTTTTTTTGAATATTCCACATATAAGTGAGATCATATAATATTTGTTTTTCTCCGTCTGATTTATTTCACTTAGTGTAATACCCCTCCAGATCCATCCATGTTGCCAAAAATGGCAAGATTTCATTCCCTTTATGGCTGAGTAGCATCCATTGTATATATACCACATCTTCTTTATCCATTCATCTGTTGACAGACACTTAGACTGCTTCCATATCTTGGCTATTGTAAATAATGCTGCAGTGAACATCAGGATAAATATATCTTTTCGAATTAGTGTTTCCCATTTTCTTTGGATAAATACCCAGGAGTAGAACTGCTGGATTGTATGGTAGCTCTATTCTTAAATTTTAAAGGAAACTCCATACTGTTTTCCCTAGTGGCTGCACCCATTTACATTCCCACCAACTGTGCCTGAGGGCTTCCTTTTCTCCACACCCTCTTCAACATTTGTTTCTCACCACCTCCTGTCTGTTCTTCCTTTGCTTCAGTGTCCCCATTGTTTCAGGCCAGGACTTACTGCCAGTGACCCTGGCCCTAAGAAACCTGCCCATTTCCACCTCCCCATGCCCTGGCAGTCTTAGAGACCCAAGAAATCCTGTGGTGTTGCCTGCATAGTGATGATTTCTGTGACTGCAGAGTCTGCTTACAAGTGATTTGGATCTATTTTTACTTCTATGATCTCAGGTGGGGAATTAGGTGCAAACATTTTTGGGGTTTGTAGCTGAAACCTCATCATGACAGATTTTCAAATATGATGAGACAATGATGACAATGAAGTGGAAGAAAAACATCTGAGAATACTTGACTTGTCCATTTGACAGTTTCATTTCTTGGAAGTAAAAAGGGGAACTGGCACTCTGCACCTAGTTCTGATGAATAAGGGAAGATTAATTGCTGAAGTGGAAGGGACTGGTATGATATATGCAATAGCCAGAGGAAAGAACCCTAACGTCTAGGGAGAGGGAGATTTATCAAAAAGCATAATCTTAAAACCTGAGATTCTAGAAAGGAGCCAAGAGGCATGAGTGGTTATTTAGAAAAGAATCTGACAGTCCTGTGAGAACTGGTTCTTATGAGGGATAAATTTTTGTTATCTAAAGAAACAGGAAGCTCTCAGGTAAGTGCATGTTTCAAAAGGACGTGCTCCAAGCCTTTTGGTTCTGGATGTGCACCAGAACCTGCAGAACATCGATCCCATTCTTGGAACCTGAAGTGAGTGTGGTATAGCTGTGATATAGCTAACGAGTAGCTATATCACACCCAAGTCTTTCCTATTCATTCTTGTTCTGTTTTCCTTGTTTGCTTTTTAATATCTCCCCTGGCGTTGGATCTCCTAACAAACTCATCTTTGTGTTTAAATTAATCTCTCTGGCTCTCGTTCATTCTTGTATTTTCTTCTTGATGTTTCTCTTGGATTTCAACCTATTTCAGCCCACACTTACGTAGCTTTTCCTTCTCTCTCATGGTCCGTTGTTCTCTTGGTCCTCCACTTTTACCTCCTGCTTTCTTTCCCCTTTCCTAACTCTCCCTCCCAGTTATGATGTCCAGAGAACCTCCACATAAACAGTGTACCTCCAGTTGATGCTGGGGCTAAAAACCCAAAAGCTTTCTATAGTGATGCTTCCTTCTCTTCAAACCCCACCACCCCCAGCCCCATTTTTTTGACATTTGTAGCAGACTGATTATGTGAAAATTGGAAGGTGAATTCAAGAGTGAATTCATTCACTTAGCAAAGTACAGAGGGATCAGAGCCCCTTTAAGTAGTATCTTCTCAAGTGTTTGTTTACAGATCATTACATACTTAACTTGGTGAGAGACTAAAAGTTGAAATGTTCCAAACCACTGCTGATTAAATAGCAATCTGGAAATAAGATAAGGCAAATCTAAAATTAAAATAGCAAATTTGAAATGTCCATGTTATCAGATAAGAAGCTAAAATATGTGACTGTCTTGTTCGACTGGAGACATCTGGCCAGCCCAGGTCTTGCCTTTTCTGGTTACTAAGATCTGATGTTCAACCTTTGTGTCCTTCTGATGACCTGTGCTGCTTGTACTTCCAGGACCTCCCCAGGGCAGGGGACACCTGCTCCATTTCAGCCTGGCTCTTCCAACTCTTCACCCTCTCTCCCTGGACCAAGATACAAAAGACTGAAAGAGGGACTCATTACCAAGGATGACTATTCCTAAAGTGGTTAACAATGTAAGAATGTAATCAGCAAGGCTAACTTCATCATGATAAAATGCTACAGATAATAGAAAAGGATATTCAAATCTGTATTTTGAACTGAAGAATCAGGAAGAGATAAAGGCTAGATGGAGTAGGGATGGGTGGTGTAAGGCTAAATGAGAGAACAGAACTACTGAGCTTTGATTTCGCCTCTGTCTTTTTTATCAAGAAGAATCATCTTCAAATGAAAAAGAGCAGATCAAATATAGAAAAAAGAACAGAAACCCCGGATAAGGGAAACGATAGTGAGAAAGCACTTAGCTGCCCTAAAGGTATTCAAATCCCTGGCTAAACTGCATTCTAGCAAAATTATTTACTGGTGTGATTATGAAACTACCCTTGGTAATTTTGGAGGGTTTATGAAGAGAGGTATGCAAAGTCCAGGATGGGTAATTATCCCAATTATTCATGAGGGGAGAAAGTGGGTTTCAGACCCTAAAGACTGGTGAATTTGAAGTCAAGATCTAGAAGGGGAAGTGATGTCTCCTATTAACAGTGTGAACTTAGAAAGTAATTAATTTTCTTTTTCTTATGTGAGCATTTAATTTCTTTTTATAAAAGTTACTAGGCAATATGACACAATTCACTTTGTTGATTAATGCATTCAATATATACATACATTATCAAGTGGTTACCTGCCTCTGGGGTCAGGTATGAGAGATCTAAGATAATCAGACTCTGACTCTGACCTCAAGAGCTCCCAGCCTATTTGGGAACATAAGGAATCGAGAAGGAAGAACAGATCTGTGGGAGCACGATGAATTATGTCTTTGGGTGTGGCGAGATTTTGAGGTTCTTCCAAGTTGGGATATCTAGTTATCATTTGCACATGTCTGAATCTCCAGAGAGCTCTTGTCTGAGAAGGCATATAGGTGGTAGATAAAGCTGTGGTCTGGGGCAAGAAGAAAGTCAGGTGGGAGGGGAGGGGACCCGTTAAAGAGGCTGAGACCGAACCAGCAGGAAGGTAGGAGGTGCTTCATGAAAGGGGGGCTATCTGGAGACCAAGGGAGGTGAGAATGTGATGAAGGAAAGAATACACAGGCTAGAAAAATGAGACCTGCAGGGCCCACTACTTTTGGAATTTGATCATTAAAGATCTTAGCAAGGCTAGTGGACTGGAGTGGTGGGGCCAGAGGCTGATTACAACATTCTAAAGGGTGATGAGGTATGAGAAAGTGGAGACAAGGAATACAGGTTTTCATGAGCTTGGTTATAAAGGGTAAAGTGGGACATGGGGTAAAGCGAGGGAGTTTTTTAAAAATAATGATGGAGATTTAGGCATTTTCTGATAGATTAAGCAAAAATAGCTTCCATTTATTGAATATTTAGGCACTGTGCTGAGTGGTTTACCTACATTATCTCATTTAATCTTCATTTACATCCATAGAGGTAGGTATTATCATTCCCAGTTTATAGATTAAAATACTGAGGTTTAGGGATGCTAAGTCATGTGACCTCAGTACACAGGAAGGGACACAGCAGGGATCCAAACTCAAATTTCCTTGTCTGTAAAGTCCTGTTTTCCTCAGTATGCTGACCAGTGGCTCTTAATCTTTAGTGTTTATGAGAATCACTTGGAGGGCTGGTTAAGACACAGGTGGCTGGGCCCTAGCCCACAAATTCCTGATTCAGTTGGTCCAGGGTGGAGCCTCAGAATGCACATGTCTAACCAGCTCCCAGGTGGTGCTGGTGCTGCTGGTCTAAGGACCACATATTAGAACCACTGAAACTTGTCAGAAATGCAAATTCTTGGGCCCCAGCAATCTGCGATCTAATAAGCCTTCCAGGAGATTCTGATGCATGCTAAAATTTGGGAACCACCATGCTAGGCTAAGGAAGAAGCTGGTGGAAAGGAGGAGATGGGAAAAAAAGAGAAGAAAAATGATGAATTAAAGACCTAGAGGAGAATTGGAGGTGCCGGGATTCATGGCACAGGAATGGACTTTGGCAGAAGGAGTGACCGTAACTTGGAGATGGGACATAGTGGGAGGAAGAGGTGAGCCTGTGTGCAGAGGTAGCTAAGCGTGTGAGAGCGGAATGGAGAGTGGAAAAGTGAGGGCACGACTATGATTTTCAGTGTTTTGGGCTTTTAGCAAGACATCTGTTCATACCTTTTTTGATGCTCTTGTAGGAAGGTGAAGAAATGAGGGCTCATTGAGAGTGCCATAAGTGGCTTTGAAGAAGGCTATCTCCTAGAGAAAGTTTTTAGGGATGTGCCACAGGGTTCCATTGAACTTTTAATAAACCAGCTGCAAAGCATGGAAGATACACTCATTGAATCTGAAGATGACATGAAGCTGGGAGGAACAGCTAATTACTTGGATGACAGAGTCAAGATTCAAAAAGATACTGACAAGCTGGACTAATGGGCCAAAAGAAACAAGATGAAATTTA
The DNA here is from genome assembly GCF_964341445.2 of Mesoplodon mirus. Taxonomy (NCBI): domain Eukaryota; kingdom Metazoa; phylum Chordata; class Mammalia; order Artiodactyla; family Ziphiidae; genus Mesoplodon; species Mesoplodon mirus. The sequence goes on along the minus strand of NC_138986.1, from coordinate 41,315,805 downwards.
ATAGGTATAAATATAACCTCCTGCACTGAAGTTTAAACACACATCACCCTCTCCGGTAGAGGGGAAATTTCTAGAACCTGAGTCCAGTATCTCAGGCAGCTCAGCATTGTATTAGCTTTATGACTGCCTGGCTCACCTCTTAAATCCTGGTTCCATAACAAAATTGTTGCCTTATTCCTTATGCTAAATTCTTTTCTTGTAACCTACCTCTGGTAACATGTCTGAAAAGGTATGAGTCCAGTTTCCAATGTGGGGTGCGGGGGTTCCCCCCAACACCCACCAAGCATTGTTCCAACAAGAGCTGTGTGTCCTAAAATTTAACCCAGTTCTGACACTGTCTACCTGGAGACAGCATCAGATTGCACAGGTTAAGGGCTCAGTCCTATAAGCTTTGACTGCCACCACCCTCACTTCCCCCCAGCTTGAGATGCCAGTTGTAAGCCCATGCTGTCCCCTGTGCTTCCGACCAACTGGCTGTAAACTGGAGGTCCCAACAATATCCTCCTTGGGTTCAATTAATTTGTTAGAGCAGCTCATAGAACCCAGAGAAACATTCTACTTACTGGATTACCTGTTTATCATAAAAGGAGACAACTCAGGAACAGCCAAATGGAAGAGGTGCACAGGGCAAGGTATGGGGAAAGGACATGAAGCTTTCATACCCTCTCAGAGAACATCACTCTCCTCAAATCTCCATGTGTTCACCAACCAGGAAGCATTCTCAACCCTGTCCTTTTTGAGTTTTCATGGAAGCTTCATTACATAGGCATAATAGATTAAATCGTGGGCCATCGGTGATTGAACTCAATCTCCAGCCTCTCTCACCTCCTCAGTGGTGGGAGACTGAAAGTTCCAACCCTCTAGTCACATGGTTGGCTTCATTGACAACAAGGCCCCATCCTCAGGTGCTTTCCAAAAGTCACCTCATCAACATAAACCCAATTGTGATGGAAAGCGGCTTGTTATGAACAACAGGAGACCCATTTCACCTTTATGGCTCTGAAGCAATTTCAGGAACTGGGGACAAGAGAACAAGTATTATGACAAAAGATGCTCAGGAAATTCTTATTGCTCAGGAAACTCTAATGAGGATGAAGACCAAGTATATATTTATTATATCACATGCCTCTCTCTTGTTTTGCCTCTGTGCCCATGATCTTGCCTTGGTTTTTCTGTCTCTAAGTTTCTCTGAAATTGGAGTCTGGCTTTGCCCTTGCTGGCCCTCCCTAGCCTGAACTCCAGTGCCATATCTGTCTAGGATTTTATCCCCTGATGCCTGACCTTCCTGATAGCCAGCCCATCCCTCCAAGTCTTCATGTATTTCCTGTGTATGATGCATCATGGATGTTGTTTCTCAGAGCTGCCTGGAGTTCTATTCCCAAATGGAAGTATTTCTGACACCACCTGCTTGCCTGAGGCCACTTCCTTTCATTTTCTGCACTGGGTGCATCCCAATACTTACAGGAAATAAGTAACTGTAGAGATTTTTAATGAAGTTTCATTTTGAAGGAATGAGAGTTTTGGTTTTGATTTATGTATAATTGCTCACCAAAATTAAATTCTGCTCTCACATTGCGCTGTAAAATGTATGAAGGGCTTTCATGTACTTTTTTTTTTCATTTAAATTCGACAGTAATCCTGTAGATAGGTATTGTAATCTTCATTTTACAGCTGAGGAAACTGAAGTTCAGGATGGTGGAATAACTTGCCTAAAGCCACACAGCTTCCAATTGGTAGGACTGGGATCAAAACCCAGGCCTTTTGATGCCAGCCACTCCCTCACAGCTGCACCTGTTCATCACCTTGTAATGAAAACTCAAGTTTTCTCCTAAGCGTTAGCTTTTCCTAAAGATATATATTGGGAGAGTATCAAGTAGATAATGGCTTCAGTGCACAAAAGAGAAAGGGCTGCAAGGCCTTGAAAAAGGAATATTAAGTGTAATCTATCATCATTTGTTTGTTTTCATTATTAAACGCGTCAGCAACTACATCACCACTTAAGCTCTCTAAACAAACAGATAATTGTCTTAAGGAAACATAAGCAATGTAGCTTAGTCCAGCGTTGAGACATCATTCCTGTTTCTATCGTTCCTGTCGGAGCTCTCATTAGTTCGTGCTTGGATTTTTGTATCAGTCACTGGCTGCTGCATCTGATTCCATTCTCTTTCTAGCTGTAGTTCTTCCAGCCTCACACTGTGACGTGAATCTTTCTGAGGCATTGCTTTTATTATTGCCATACCTTGAATCAAAGAGTTTTATTGGCTTCCACTGGCCTGAAACATCAAGTTTAAACCACGACTTGCATGGCACTCCGTGCCCTTCCTAATCTGACCACATCCTACCTGGCAAACCTATTCCTCAGTAGAGACCATTCTCCGCCCTTTGTTGTGTCCATGCTGGTTACTCCTCATGCTCCCTGAACTCCCCAGATCACATGCACTTCCTCATGAATTTCTGGTCTCGAGGTTGGGTGGTGCCCTGTGCTCAGCCCTGCATACTTGAGTGAATAATATTATGGTGACTGATTTAGCTGGGGGAAGCACTGGCTATGTAAACAAGTAACCATAGTGGAAAGCGGGGTTCGCAAGCACGAAAATTTCCTTGGGAAGGGCACAGATTGGGAGATTGAAACCAAGTTTAATAAAGAAATATGACAAACAATAGAATACTGTTTGAAATTTATGAAAATGGTGATTTTGTTTGTTTGTTTGTTTTTTGCGGTACGTGGGCCTCTCACTGTTGTGGCCTCTCCCGTTGCGGAGCACAGGTTCCGGATGCGCAGGCTCAGTGGCCATGGCTCACGGGCCCAGCCGCTCCGTGGCATGTGGGATCCTCCCGGACCGGGGCACGAACCCATGTCCCCTGCATCGGCAGGCGGGCTCTCAACCACTGTGCCACCAGGGAAGTCCCTGATCAATTATTTTAAATGAGAAATATAGTGTGTAGAAAGAACATGAGATTTGGAGTTAAAATCTCATCTCTAACATTTATCAATTTGTTAATTTGGTTCCATTGTTTGCCCTCCACAAGCCTCATATTTTTATATCTAGAGTAGAAATAATGGTACTTACCTACATATATGGTAGTGAAGAGCATTAATGAGTGAAGTGGATTATGTAAGTGTGTACAATAATTACTACACAGTGTGGGCTTAAGAAAGGGAGCTATTAAAGACATGTTAGTTTTGGATGAGGTTATAGTATTTGTCTGAGAACCCGGATCCTGAGCACCCTAATCTTGTCTTTTCTTTGAGAAATACATGTGCAAAATAACACAGGAAATACGCATATAAGGTTATTGCTCTCAAACCCAATGTGCAGGCCTCCCTTGAGGCATCCTTCCTCTCAGGCATTGAGGACACCAAAGAAAGAGGCAGTTGCCTCAATCTGGGCAAATCCTTTACTTCCTGAAGACATCATTTCACGTGCAGCATATGCCTTCTTTGGCTAGCGTGATGTGTAAGGGCAGGGTAGTGTGCATCTCTTTGAGAGCTTCTAGCGTCCCCAAATCATACTGATATTAACTTTTCCCCACAGACTCAAACTGTATTAATTTTCTCTGAATTCAAAGGAGAAAGAACCCAACTCTTCTTGGGGACAGAACTTTTGAAAGCAAGACTTCTAAAGGTCTCATGTGGAATCTATCTTTGAAACTCTTTGACCTATAGGGTAAAAATAATCTTGGGCAATGGTGTGTAAAGAACAATTTAAGACAAACTTTGGGCCCTTCCTCTTTAAGGGAAGAAAAAAATAAAATTTTTAAATTGCTTCATTCCTCCTTAAAAAAAGAAAATAAAATGCACCATTTGATTTAACAAACAAAAATTTAATTAAAAATGTGTATTATGGCCTTTTGAGGAAGAGTGAAAGGAATGAGAGAGAAACAAATGAGAATAAAAAAGGAGAGACAGAGGAAGAAGAGGAGATGGTTTTCCAGCTGGGACAATGCATGGAAAGAGGGAGGCAGGTTAGGAAAAGAGGAGAAACAAAGGGAACGGGAAAACCAGCATTTTCTTCTGCCTATTCCACTTTCTGCAGTCCAGCCTCAAAGTGTGGTTTCCCTGCAGTGAGCCTGCTGTTTAGAACAGACTTCTAGACGTGTGTAGAATCCTTTCAGCCCTTTGCTTTCCCTGTCCACAGGCCCTGAGACGCCATCACCTCTTCTTGCTTCTTCCTCCTTCACTATCTTGTCCCATCCACCTCTTGGGCAAGTCACCCCAGTACCTGGCCTAGTGCCCCAGACAGGGGCCTCCTGCTCTAAGAGCAGAACTGAGGGCACAGCAGTCAGAAGACAAAGTGCTGGGTGGGGTGTCAAGACTGCTGTGTGTACTCTGAGATGTGGATATGATTGACATTTGATGAACTTTCTTTAGGGGAATTAAGAGATGTCCAGTTGAAGCTTAATTTCAGGACTTTTGCTTTAGAACTGATGAGATTAGGACCAGCTTGATCTAGCCATGGGTCAGAGAGAGGGTCCACACCCTGTCAAGCAGCAGGAACTGCACAGGCCTTTACTGAAGATTCACCCTTATTCCTGGGGGCACAGTGCGAGGGAGGAAAGTCCTGAGCCCAGAAGTGGGAACCCATAAATATGCCATTATTTTGTAGCACTATTGGTGAAAGTAGTTTAAAAATCTTTGTGGACTCAGGTTTTTTTTTTCATTTATACAATTAAAAGATGTGATAACTACTTTTAAAATCCTGTTAAACAGAAAAGTCCTATGAGTTTTGGTAAATTATTTTGTTCTTTTTCACCAGAATCTCTTTGCAGTATTCTGAGATGATTGTCCAGGCTCATTTCCAATGACTGTGAGGCAATACATTCCATTGATACCCATGTAGAAAAATCTCATTTTAATTACATTTACTGAGAAAACTTACCTGGTCATTTCTGTAACTCCATGCCAGGCTAGGCAGAAGGGGTCTGAGACAGAGAAATGAAGTCCTACGTACTCTGCAGGATACTGAAGCAGCAAGGCGAGTCACAGGCCTGAAGAGAAGGAAAAAGGACAAAATTGTTGGGAACTGTATGATTGTGGCCTGTGCAGACTGCTGACCAAAGACCACAGGGGACTGAGGACATCTCAGCTAACGCTCACATGGACGGACAACATCCCAAGGACAGAGGCCCTGCTCTGAATGAAATTTGGAGTCCACTGTTCAGAGGAATGGGGAATTCAGAACAGAGAGGGTAAAGTTATAGAAAAACAAAGGAAGGTACATTTCTTTGCATCAGACTTTAGGGCCTGAGAGTTTGGACCTGCCACACGGAAAGTGAACATGGTTACACAGTTTCCTTGTTCTGTGCTTGCAGTGGGCTGAACGGTGGCCCCCCAAAATATATGTCCACATCCTAATCCCTGGAACATGTGGATGTTAACTTTCTTGGCAAAGGGGTCTTTGCAGAAGTGATGGTTAAGGATCTTGAGATGGGGAGATCTTAAAAATTAAAAATGTTCTACTAAAAAACCTTCTATTTTGTAGACTGTGTGAGCCATGACAACAAGGAATAAGTCATTAATATTTAACTGTGAGACTTCAAAACATTACTTAACCTCTTTGTGTCTCAGTTTCCTAATGTGTAAAATTAGGATAACAATAGTATGTACTTTAGAGACCTAGGTGAAGACTAAATGAGATAAATGTATAGAGGAAACAGACACTGGCACTTGGTATAGGTTTTTCATTGGTTTACCTGCTGCTTTGCCCAGTGACTGGAATATAGGAGGTGCTTAATAAATGTTTGTAAATGAATATAGACAGTAACAAACATAGAGGGAAGTACCTACAGAGACCCTCCCCCCACAGAAGATGGCTTACACATATATTTACAAAGACAATGTTTCTTTACCCTAAAGCAGCAGATATATTCTCTTCCTATCCACCACCTGATTTTTAGATCCTAGGTGGATAGGGGACAGAATCAGGAAAATTTCACAAATTAACCTTGTAATCTTTTAACCACTGTCAGGGCAAAAGTGTCAAGGAGGTAAAGTTTACTGGTTACCCCTTCATTTGCTGATTTAGTGTCCCTCTAGGTCTTTCAGTGCTCCTGTAAGGGTTACTACTAGAGTGTTGTGGGCTAGGATTAAAATAAAAATTTCTAGGATGTACTGAGTGTACTTAATGTGCCAGGCACTATATTAAGTATTTTACCTGCTTTATCTCATTTAACCTTCACAACAAACAAGAGAGGGAAGTACTATTACTTTGACCACTTTACAGAAGAAGTATCAGATGTTGAGAGAGTCTACCTGACTTGCCCAAGATTGTATAATTAACACTTAGCAATGGATGGTCTTCAACCCATTCCAGGCCACTGCAATTCATGTTCTTATTTACCAGATACCCCATATACGGATGGCAGCCTAAGATCTTACACTCAAGAAAGTTGGGATCTCTCTTAACTTTTCTCCCTAGATTTAAGAAGTCAGGAGCTGGCTGGAGATGATTAGATACACAGGGCTAACTGTAAATATAGTTATAATTATTGTCCCCATTTTACTCAGTGTGGTGAAATGATTTTGCTCTTGAGAGAGAACATGAGATGGATGAATCCACAAAGGAGTACTGGATTCAGATAACTTAACTTTTTGTGTGTGATTGAAATGCATTCTTATCACAGTTTAGAAGAGTACCTGAAGTTCAGAGAAATATAACAAAGCTAGTATGTGGAAAGTGAGATATAGGCCTTAAATCTCTTCTAGAGCAGCATTTCTGCTGCTTCTTCCTCCTCCTATTCAGGAGGAATAGTTATTTGGAGGAAAAGGAGAGATAGGAACCAGGGGGACTTTATGCACTGGGCTAAAACAGAGCTAGTGGCAATGCCATTATAGGAGAAAAAGCTATGGAAAAACAGTCCTAAGACTGGTTATGAAAAAGAGCTCGTGGCAGATGAGTGCTCCTGATAGGAAGGGCTAGAAATGTTGGGTAAAATATAAAAATCATCAGTCTATTCTAGGAAGTGAAAATAGTATTAATTTATATTAGGTTCTTTCAGCTCAAAATGCATGTTATTATCTCTAGGGATAGAAGAAAGTATATGTAAAAAGCTAACAGAGGACAAAAAATGGAATGATAAAACAAATACTGGATAAATCCAAAGAAAAGCAATAAATAAATAAAAGGAAAGAAAACAGATGGAATAAATAAAAAACAAATGGTTATATGATTGTTGTAAACTTAAGTATATCAATAATATAGTAAATGAAAGGGATCTAAATACTCCAATTAACAGATTGTCAGATGCATTAAAAAAACCCAACAACTCTGTTACTTGCCAAAGACATAACTTAGATATAAGGATTCACAAAGGCTGAAAGCAGAAGAATGCAAAAAAACGTACTAAGTGTATTAGTTTCCTATCACTGCTATAGCAAATTACCAAAAAAAAAAAAAAAAAGCATTAAAACAGCACAAATTTATTATCTTACAGTACTGAAGGTAAGAAGTCCGAAATGGATCTTATGGGGCTGAAATCAAGGTGTCAGCCAGGCTGTCAGCCAGGGGAGAATCTGTTCTTCCCTTTTCCAGCTTCTAGAGGCTACCTGCATTCTTTGGCTTGTGGCCCCATTCCAGAAATCACATCACTCCAACCTCTGCATCTATTATCGTATTTCTTTTTCTGACACTCCTAATCAGCATACATGGAACAATGCCCTCAGCAATATAAGCACACATATTTTTTAAAGTGTACACAGAATATTTATCAAAACTGATCATATGATGTGTCATAAGGTAAATCTCAACACATTTTAATGAAAATCATTGAGAATATAATGTATGATCAAATTGTAATTAAGCTTGAAATCCATAATAAAAAGGTAACTAAAAAAATCCCCAAATGTTTGGAAACAACCCATGAGTCTAAGAGGAAATAACAATGGTGATTTTAAAATATTTTGAATTAAATGACACTGAAAATATGACATATTAAATCTTGTGGGATATAACTGAACCTGTGCCAAGAGGCAAATTTATAGCTGTAAGGTGCTTTATTATAAAAGGAGAAAAACTGAAAATCAGTGGTCTTAGTATCCACCACAAAAGTTGGAAAAAAGGAAATTAAACCCAAAGAAAGCAGAAAGATTAAAATAATAACAATCAGTCTAGAAATTAATAAAATAGAGAAAATCACCAAAGTCAAAATTTGGTTCTTTGAAAGATTAATAAAACTGATAAACTCCAAGTAAGACTGATCAAGGAAAAAAAAGAGTACAAATTACCAGACATGAGTATGAAAGAGAAGACATAACTAATTTCCTATAGACATTTAAAATATAGTTAGAAGATATTAAAATAATATATTATTAATATATTTGATATTATAGATAAAATAGAGAAGTCCACTGAAGTCCACAATTTACCAAAAATTACACAAAAAATATGAAAATATGAATAGTTTTACACCTATTTGTAAATAAATAGCTTCCCAAAGGAAAGCCTCCAGGTCTAGAGTTTCATCAATGAAGTTGCTGGAATATTTAAAGAAATAACATCAATCTTAAGAAGCTCTTCCAGAGAAGAGAATGAGAGAGGATACTTTCCAAGTTATCTTATGAAGCCAGGATAACTTTGAGACCAAAATGTAACAAAGATATTAACAAAATAGAGGCCAATTTCTCTCAAAAATATAGATGCAAAAAAATCCTACCCCAAATATTAGCAATTTGAACCACCAATGTAAATACAAAGGATTACACATCACGGTAAATTGGGTTTAATCCAGGAATGCAACGTGGTTTCATATTAAAACAATCAGGGCTTCCCTGGTGGCGCAGTGGTTGAGAGTCTGCCTGCCGATGCAGGGGACACGGGTTCGTGCCCTGGTCCAGGAAGATCCCGCGGAGCGGCTGGGCCCGTGAGCCATGGCCGCTGAGCCTGCACATCTGGAGCCTGTGCTCCACAATGGGAGAGGCCACAACAGTGAGAGGCTCGTGTACCACAAAACAAAACAAAACAAAACAAAAACAATCAATGTAATAAACAACATTAATAGAATAATGAAAAAATCAGTCATCTCAATAGATGTAGAAAATATATTTGATTAACTTCAACAATGATTCATGATTCAAAATAAAACCAACTTGTAGGAAACTAGGAATAGAGGGGAACTTCTTTTTTTTTTTTGGCCGCACCTCATGGCTTGCGGGATCTTAGTTCCCCCACCAGGAATTGAACCCTGGCCCCAGCAGTGAAAGCGCTGAGTCCTAACCACTGGACCACCAGGGAATTCCCAGAGGGGAACTTCTTAAATCTGATAAGGGATATCTACAAAAAACATATAGTGCATATCCTGCTTTATGGTAAAATATTGAAAATTCCCTTGAGATTGAAATAGTGCAAGGATTGCCTTATTACCTCTTCTATTCAACACTGTACTAAAGGTTTATAGCTTGAGCAATAAAGCAAGAAAAAGGTATTAAGATTAGAAAGGATGAAATAGAACTGTCTTTGTTTTCAGAGGACATAGAAATTCAAAAATTATAGAAGATACAAAATAATCTATAATCAAACTATTTAAATGTAAAAGTAATTTTAACTAGGTCTATAGATACAAAGTGAATATACAAATTCAACTGTATTTCTTTATATGAGCAGGAAGCGATTTGAGATAAAATAATAAAACATATTTTTTTATTTACATCAGCACCAGAAAACATCAAAAGCCTAGAATTAAATCTAACAAAAGATGTACAAGGCCTCAGGAGCAGCATTCCTCAGGGGCTGATCCTGGCCTGTGCTCAGTCCAGCCTCAGCCACCCCACCAAGGTGGCCTCCAGCTCAGTGCTCCCCAAGGCCTGCCCTCAAATTGCACCCACTTCAGCTCCAGCTGGTCTGCTAAGGCTGCCAAGTATAAGCAGCCTACACTGAGGACACTCCCACACAAGGTCACTCCTTCAAGACCAGGAGGCATAGCTGTTTCACCTAATTTATAGAAATAAACAAATGTCAAATAAAACAGGGAGACAAAAATATGTTCCAAATGAAAGAACAAAATAAAACCCTCAAAAAAAACCCCTAATGAAATGAAGATAAGTAATTTACCTGATAAAGAGTTCAAAGAAATGGTCATAAGGATACTCAGCAAACTTGGAAGACGAATGCAGGAACTCAGTGAGAACTTCAACAAAGATTTAGAAAATATAAGAAATAACCAACAGAACTGAAGAATACAATAACTAATATAAAAAATACACTATAGGGAATCATCAGCAGATTAGATATACAGAAAAAAAGAACAAGCAACACCAAAGTTGCTAGAAGAAAAGAAATAATAAAGATCAGAGTGGAAATAAATGAAATAGAGATGGAGAAAAAAAAGGAAAAATTCAGTAAAACTAAGAGCTTGTTCTTTGAAAAGAAAAACAAAATTGACAAAGCTTTAGCCAGACTCATTGAGAAAAAAAGAGAGCCCAAATAAATAAAATCAGATACAAAGGAGGAGAAATTACAACTGACACCACAGAAATACAAAGGATCATAAGATAGTACTATGAACAATTATATGCCAACAAATTAGATGGCCTAGAAGAAATGGATACATTTCTAGAAACATAGACTCTTCTAAACCTGAATCACGAAGAAATAGAAAATCTGAATAGACTGATTACTAGCAACAAAATTGAATCAGTAATCAAAACACTCCCAACAAACAAAAGTCTGGGACCAAATGGCTTCACAGGTGATTTCTACCAAATATTTAAAGAAGAGTTAAAACCCATTCTTCTCAAATTATTCCTCAAAAATCGAAGAGGAAGAAGCACTTCCAAACTCATTTTATAAGGCCAACATTACCCTGATACTGAAACCAGGTAAAGCCACCACAGAAAATGAAAATTACAGGCCAATATTCCTGATAAACCTAAGTATAAAAATCCTCAACAAAATATTAGCAAACCGAATTCAACAATACATTAAAAGAATCATACACCATGATCAAGTGGGATTCATTCCAGATATGCAATGATGGTTTAACATCTGAAAATCAAGCAACATGATGCACCCCATTAACAAAACAAAGGTTAAAAACATATGATCATCTCAATAGATGCAAAAAAAGCATTTGACAAAATTCAACATTAGTATATAATAAAAACTCCCCAGAAAATGGGTATAGTTGTAACATACCTCAACGTAATAAAGGCCATACATGACAAATCCACAGCTAATGTCATACTCAATGGTGAAAATCTGAAATCTTTTCCTGTAAAATCAGGAACAAGGCAAGGATACACACTCTTTCCACATTTATTCAACATAGTATTGGAAGTCCTAGCCAGAGTAGAAAAAGAAGTAAAAGAAGTAAAAGAAGTAAAAGACATCCGTGTTGGAAAGAAATAAATTAAATTGTCACTATTTGCAAATGACTTGATACTGTACAGAGGAAACATCAAAGACTCCACCAAAACACTATTAGAATTAATAAATCATGGTGGTATGATGAATTGGGAGATTGGGTTTGGCATATATATACTAATATGTATAAAATAGATAACTAATAAGAACCTGTTGTATAAAAAAGTAAATAAAATTAAATTTAAAAAGAATTAATAAATCAATAAAGTTGCAGGATTCAGACATTAATTAATTAATATATGAATATATTAATAAAAATTAATATACAAAAATATGTTATATTTTTATACACTAATAATGAACAGTTAGAAAGAGAAATGAAGAAGACAACCCCATTTACAATTGCATCAAGAAGAGTAAAATACCTAGGAATAAATTTAACCAAGGAGGTTAAGTTTTCAGACCTGTACTCTGAAAACTATAAGACATTGGTAAAAGAAACTGAAGATGACACACATATATGGAAAGATATATCATGCTCTTGGATTAGAAAAATCAATACTGTTAAAATGTTCTTATTACCCAAAGCAATCTATGGGTTCAATGCAATCCATTTCAAAATTCCAATAGCATTTTTCACAGGACTAGAACAAATAATCCTAAAATTTGTATGGAACCATAAAGATCCCAAATAGCCAAAGCAATCTTGAGAAACGTGAACAAAGCTGGAGGCATCACATTCCCAGACCTGATACACGACACTATAGTAATCAAAATAGTACAGCTGTATGGAACTGGTACAACAAACAGACATATATCAATGGAAAAGAATAGAGTACAGAAATAAACCCACACTTATATGGTCAATTAATCTATGCCAAAGGAGCCAAGAATATACAGTGGGGAAAAGTCAGTCTCTTCAATAAATGGTGTTGAAAAACTGGACAGCTACATGCAAAAGAATCAGACTGGACCACTTTCTTACACCATATGCAAAAATAGACTCAAAATGGATTAAAGACTTAAATGTAAGACCTGAAACCATAAATCTTCCAGAAGAAAACATGGGCAGTAACCTCTTTGACACTGGTCTTAGCAATATTGTTTGGATATGTCTCATCAGGCAAGGGAAACAAAAGCAAAAATAAACAGATGAGACTACATCAAACGAAAAAGTTTTTGCACAATTAAGGAAACTGCCAACATGGCAAAAAGGCAGCCTACTAAAGAGAAGATATTTTCAAATGGCATATCTGATAAGGGGTTATACCCAAAATATATAAAGAACTAATACAACTCAATATCAACAAAACAAACAACTTGATTAAAAAATGGGTAGAGGACCTGAACAGATATTTTTCCAAAAAAGACATACAGATGGCCAACAGGCATAGATGCTCAACATAACTCATCATCAGGGAAATGCAAGTCAAAATCACAGTGAGATATCAAGTCACATCTGTCAGAATGGCTATCATCAAACAGACAAGAATCCACAAGCATTGATGAGGATGTGGAGGAAAGGGAATCCTCATGCACTACTGGTGGGACCGTAAATTGGTGCAGCCACTATGGAAAACAGTATGGAGGTTCCTCAAAAAGCTAAAAATAGAACTGCCATATGATCCAGCAATTCCACTTTTGGGCATTTATTTGGAGAAAGCAGAAATACTAATTCAAAAAGATATATGTACCTTTAGGTTCATTGCAGCACTATTTACACTAGCCAAGAAATGGAAGAAACCTAAGCGTCCATCCACAGATAAATGGATAAAGAAGATGTGGTATATATACAGAATGGAATATTACCCAGCCATAAAAAGAATGAAATCTTGCCACTTGTAGAAATATGGATGGACCAGGAAGGTATTATGCTAACTGAAATAAGTCAGATAGAGGGAAAAAATACCATCTGATTTCACTTACAAGTAGAATCTAAAAAACAAAGCAAATGAACAAGCAAAACAAAAGAGAAACAGACTTATACAAAGACCTAGTGGTTGCCAGAGGGTAGAGGAGTTGGAGAATAGATGAAATAGGTAAGGGGATTAAGAGGTACAAAATTCCAGCTATAAGATAAATAAGTCATGGGGGTATAATGCTCACATAGGGAATAAAGTCAATGAAATTGTAACAACTTTGTATGGTGATGGATGATACCTGGTCTTATTGTGGTGATCGTTTTATAATGTACAAAAATATTGAATCACAATATTATATACCTGAAACTAATATGATATTCTATATTAATTAAAAATTCAATTAAAAATGTACAAGAAATTTATACAAATTTCTTGTATGATATACAAGAAATATACAAAAACTTTGAGAGAAATGAAAGCAGACTTATAGAAATGAAAAGTTATTCCATATTGTGGATTAGAAGAGTCATTATTGTAAAGATGGCAAATCTCCACAATTGATCTACAGACTCAGTGAAAAACCAATCAAAGTCGCAGGAAAATGTTTTTCTAAAAATTAAAAAGTTGAATTTTAATTCTGTATGGAAATGCAGAGGTCCAAGAACAGTCAAGGTAATATTGAAGAAGAACATAGCTGGGAAAGTTACACTACCAGCTTTTAATATTTACTATGAAGTTCCAATAATTAAGACAATGCTGTATTGTCTGGAAGATAAATAGATCAAATAGTAGAAAGTCCAGAAATAGACCTACCATATACGGTTATGTGATATATGACAAAGTGGACATAGCAGCAAAGAGAGAAAAGAATGCTCCTTTTATTAAATAAAATGGTTCAACTGCACATCCACGTGGAAAAAAGCAAAAATGATGCCTACCTCATGTCACACATAAAAATAAAATCCAGATGGATTATATATCTAAATGAAGATAAAACAATAAAGCTCACAGGAGATAACAAAGGAGAATATACTCATGGAGTTGGCAGAGAGTTCCTAAAAAGCACACAAAAAGCACTAGCCATAAAGGGAAAGATTCAAATTCACCAAGATAAACAGCTCCTCAGAAAAGCATACAGTTAGGGGAATGAACAGGCAAGCAACTATGAGAGAGTATATTTAAAATACATATATTTAACAAAGAGCTCATATTCTCAGTATAAAAGTAACTTACAAATTAGTAAGAAAATGATAGGTAATCCAATTTAAAAATGTGCATAGACTGAGCATGCATTTGAAAAAAGAGGATATCCAAATGGCCAATGAACAATGGACAAATAAGTTGTAGAATATTAGTAAAATGCAATAGTATACAGCAATAAGAATACAGGAATTACTGTTACATACAACAATATAGATGCATTTTATAAGCATAATTTGATTGGAAGAAACGAGACAAAATGAAGTATGAACTATATGAGTCCTTTTATAAAAGGTTTAAGAACAGGCAAAAATGGGTAATTGATGTCAAAGTAGCAATTACCTTTGGGGAGGCTTACTAATGGGGAAGGAGCACAAGGCAGGATTCTGAGGTGCCTGTAATATTTTATTTCTTGATCTGAGTGGTAGTTACACGTATGTGTTCACTTTGTGAAAATTGAGTTTTACCCTTAGGATTTGTTGCCTTTTTCTGTGCATATGTTATACTATAATAAAGAGAAAACTTAAAAAAAAAATAATGTGAGATAACATCCAAATGCAAAGTTGAACTTAGATTAGATCCTGACAATATGTTTTGGGGACAATATGGGAAATTTAAATATTGTCTAGATATTAGGTGACATTAAAATACTTATTAGTTTTTTGAGGTATAATGGTATTGTGGTCTTTAAGCAGAACATTTAAATTTCTATTAGATGTAAGCTGAAGTGATTATGAATAAAGTGCCATGATGTTGGCAATATACTTTCAAATGGTTCAGTAAAACAAATATATACACATGTGTAAATATAGACATGTATGTGTACACACATAGACAAAGCAAATATGGTAAAGTGTTAACAAAAATATGAACAATTGTCTAATTTAGGCACTAGGAATACGTATGATTAATATACCAATCTTTCAATTTTTCTGTATGTTTAAAAATATTTATCAGGGCTTCCCAGGTGGCGCAGTGGTTGAGAGTCCGCCTGCCGATGCAGGGGATGTGGGTTCGTGCCCCGGTCTGGGAGGATCCCACATGCCGTGGGGCGGCTGGGCCCGTGAGCCATGGCCGCTGAGCCTGCGCGTCCGGAGCCTGTGCTCCGCAGCGGGAGAGGCCACAACAGTGAGAGGCCTGCGTACCGCAAAAAAAAAAAAAAAAAAAATTTATCATACTAAATTGAGGGAGAGTCCTAAAGCATTAGTTAGCTCGTGTTGAGCCACATGTGGCTTAGGGGCCTGGAGCCCTGTGCAATGGCTCTACTGAGTCAGAGTGATGTGTAACGTTTTCGGTGTCCTCCCAATCTTGCTAGCTTGTTTCACATTCCCTGGAGTCAGAAGGCAAGGCCCAGGCCAGCTGCTGCCTTGCTTGGCCACTCATGCCACCATATGTCAGGCAGCCCTTCCGGGCTTCTCACTCGCCACCTCTCCCTTTGCCTTTCCTTCTCTTCTTGGGTGCTGCCTTAACTTTCCTTCAGCCCCTTCTCATGGCTCCACGTGGTTCAACTTCGTTGTTTTGGAACCAGGAGAAGAGAAACAAGGAAATAGAACAAATATATCACCCCAACACACTGGAGGAGACTCTAATTGAGCAAAATTAAACAGCTCTTCTGTAGCCAGGACTGCAGCAAGAACTGGGCTCCCCACCATATGTAAAACACTCTGAGTATTTTCAAATTGTCTCGTTAGAAGAGGAAACCCAGGCGCTGTCATACATGGTCCAGCTGTAACAGATCAGGAGAATGAAAATATGAAATGTCAGATAGTCTTTCTGTAAAGGAGGGAGTATCCCTATTACTTATAAGAGGCAGAATGAGGATTACACAGACAGAGGAGACAAGAGCAGGCTGCCTCTGGAACATTAATGGAGCATTGCAAGGTGTGAGCAGACAAAACCCTGGCCACCTGTGAAAGCGGGGTAGAGAAAAGAAGAAAGGCTTTGGTACTAATACCCTGTAATGTAAGGGCTAGAGGTCCTCTCTGCAAGTACAAGATTCTTTATTAACCCTAATTTCCCCTATCTACACTACTGAAGAACAGCAATTTAAAAAGTTCATCCAATAAAAATAACATTTTGATGCCTGTCCTTCATTCAGTTTAAAAAATTTCAAGGTGGACTCTGGAGCCAGAATGCCTAGGTTTATAATTCAGTCCCCACTGCTTATTTATTAATGATAGGACCTTGGGCAAGTCACTTATCCTTCTGTGTCTCAATTTTCTTATTTATCAAATGAGGGTATTATTAGTATGTACTTCATGAGCTGCTTTTACTGCTAAATTAGTTAATATGTGTAAAATGCTTAGAGTGCTGCCTGACACAAAGAGCCATCACTTGCAGACCATGGTGATAGCGACAAGGAGGATGAGGTGCAGGAGGAGGACTTCACGGGCATTATCTTCCCTTCAACAATCTTTTCTTACCTATTTCTATTTCTGAAACCATCATGTCAGCCTCTAACCCCAAACCTGGGCATCCCTGTTGACTTGGATTTTCTCTAAGATTTCCAGAACTTAATCAGTTAGTTGGCAAGTTCTGTTGACTTGGTCTTTTTATGTTTATCGCATCTCTTACTTCATTCCATCATCAAGGCCTAAACTCTAAGTTTTCTTCTTACCTGAATAATTGGCAATGACCTCTTGGTCTTACT
This sequence comes from Mesoplodon mirus, assembly GCF_964341445.2. Lineage (NCBI taxonomy): Eukaryota > Metazoa > Chordata > Mammalia > Artiodactyla > Ziphiidae > Mesoplodon > Mesoplodon mirus. Next base: position 41,298,796 of record NC_138986.1, on the reverse strand, counting down.
GTCTCTCTAGTTCCTTCCACTCCATTATGTCCACACAACGCCGTCAGCTTGGGTAATGTCAAAACCTGTTCAAAACCTTTCAGTGGCTGCCCATTTGCCTGTCAACTAAGCATACAGTTTTTGTTTTTGTTTTGCGGTACGCGGGCCTCTCACTGTTGTGGCCTCTCCCGTTGCGGAGCACAGGCTCCTGACGCGCAGGCTCAGCGGCCGTGGCTCACAGGCCAGCCGCCCCGCAGCATGTGGGATCTTCCCGGACCAGGGCACGAACCCGTGTCCCCCGCATCGGCAGGTGGACTCTCAACCACTGCGCCACCAGGGAAGCCCCACACATACAGTTTTTATTCTAACATTTGGAGCCTTGGGAAATTCTGACCTGCATTTCTAGACTTAGTTCTTTTTGCTTACTGATAGTCACTATATGCTCTATTCAAACTTTTCAGTTACCTGAACCGTTCTCAGTTTCAGATTGTGCTACTTTTAGCTCTATGGTCCTGGGCAATTAACCAGAGTTTCAATTTCCTCTTTTGTAAGGTGGAGATAATAACAGACTCTACCGGCAGTGTCGTTGTGAAGATTACAGGGGTTAATGCATGTAAAGCTTAGCACAGTTCCTAACATAAAGCGAGTACTCAGTAAATGCCAGTCAGGATGATGACGACTATTGTTTATGCTGTTCTTTTCCATAAACCTTCACCTCTGTTTCCTTTGGAAAAAACAAGAGCCGTCCTTCAAGTCTTAAGTCTCTTCTCAAACCCTGTCCATTTATAACATGTTTTCTTACTCCGTTCAACCAGTTATCTTCTCACCCTCCTCTGAACTCTGTGCTCCCATTTCTTTTGGAACTTATATTTCTCCATGTCCTACAATTAGTTTCAACTTTTAAAAACCTTTCCTGCAGCCATCCTCACTCACAAACCACAACAAAAATTCCCAAACAGACAATTTACCCTTTGAAGGTAAGGACCATAGCTTAACTCATCTTCGTATCCCCTGCAATATCCAACATGATCACATGGAAGATCCTCCAATGCCCCTTTAATTGATAATTTCAGTTTATTGAGAAATTAATTAAGTTTAATTGATAGATTCAGGTTGCTGGATTACCTGTCATAACACCCAGAAATTCTACATTTTGAGAAGACAGCCATAGAATTAGGTGTTGACTATTTCCTAAAGCTCCTACCTCCCACAGGGGACCACTTAATAGGAAAGCCTACCCGTAGGACAACCATAAAATTGTGGTGGCCAAAATTCTTTGGGGAAAGTTTCTTATTTTATATTTCCCTGTTAAGAGATAAATATAAAGCAATCAACATGAGAAATCAGACCACTGTTGATACTCCTTTAAGCATATTGGGGCTGGTGGAAGGACTGCACTGCCATTTTTTCAGTGTTCAAGCTGTTAAGTTTGTAGTCTGATTCTATTTGTTTTCCACTTTCCCAACAGGGAACTTTTCTCAAGCTTACCTTTTTTTTCTCCTTTATTCTGCAATGCCCCTGTTTTTCACTTGGGTGCGGCGTTGTGGAAATGTTGGTTCACAACCTCGGAAGTTCTCTTACTGAAATCTGAAACTGGTCTCTGGACACAGAGGGCAGGGAGGGACCGAAGAAAGCGGCAGGTCTCTCCAGATAGGCGGGTGGCCAATTTTAGTAAGCAAGGGAACTTACATTCAAGGCTTGTCTTGGGCGGCTGCAAGGCGGCTGCAATCTCCTCACCCACCCTCCAGAATCTTAAAAGTTTATACAGAAGCCTTAACTGGGTTCAGTCATGTATACTGTCCATATGGTCTCAAAAACACGTTACTCTCTCTTGGCTTCTCCATGGAACAGCTCCCGCTGTGGGCTCTGTAGGCAGAACGTAATTCCAAGGCCAGGAGAGGGGGCGAGGAGCCTCTCTAATGGCGTCGGCTGGCAGGTCAATGGGCGGTCGCGCCCTCTGGATGACCTCCGACGCTCCGCCCCCCTGACCAGCTCTACAATCTCACACACGCCCCACTTCCGCAGTGTGCCCTGAGCTGCCAGCAAGGAGTTTCAGTAGCGTGGAGGCGGCTCGTTTGGTGGCTATCGGGCTGCACTGGAGGCAGATGCCACAGCAGCAATAGAGGTGCAGGCAAGAGAAAACGCAGATCAAGATAATGATTCCCAAAATAGTAACAATTTTTTCCACCCAGAGCCCCATGATCCGAACCACTGATTTATGAAGTCCCCTAGGCTGGGAGTTGGATCACGAGGGGTGGAGTGTTGGAGGAGGACATCTACGGGACGTGACTGTCGCTTGACCTGAGAGCTAGTCCCAGGCAGTCAGAGGCTCCCTCACCTCCTCCTGTCCTTGGAATGTGCCTCCTGCCCACCATTCCCACAGCGGAAGCCGTTTTCATGGATGCAGCCTTGAGAGAGTAACGTGTTTTTGAGACCATCTGGCCGCTATATGTGACTGAACCCTCTGAAGGCCTCTATATAAAGTTTTTACAATTAAAACGGGTGGCTGAGGAGACGCCCAAGATGAGCCTCGTATGTAAGTTCCCTTGCTTTTTAAACCTACCACCTACCTGTCTCTTTCTTCAGTCTCTCCCCGCCATCTGTAAACCGTGACTGTTTGAGAACCAAGAGAGGAGTGTATCGAGTGAAGAGGATCCCTTCTCCTGGGAAGACACTCTAAACTACATTCCCTTACCTGCACCCTGAAAAGTCTCAGCTGCAGAGAGTTGCTGATTCCAGGCTTCAGGTGAAAAGCAACAGTCTTCTTCAAGCCAAAGCAGGAACTGTTTCTCTGGGTGGGCAGTTCACTAAGTCCCTAGACTGGACACTGGGTTCCCTGAAGCACCTTTAAGCAAACCAGACCACTCAGGCCAAGTTTTGAAAAACCAAAAAGGTAAGATAATGAAGGATGTATTTGTGTTCAGATTTATGTTTTTAACGATATCCTTCTATAGATTGTATATCCAAGAATCCATGCCCCATAAGCTGGGTAAGTGAGGACAAATCTGGCTCAGGCTAAGGAAGTTATTACAGATTCAAGGCTGGTGATTAGAAACTCTTCATGTTAAGACCAAGGGATTCTTTATGCCATATCCACTGCGGAAAGGCCGGGTCACAGCACCTCTTCCCTGGATATGCTACAGATTCGTGACTGAAAATTGCTGACTTAGAAGAGGTAATAGAATCTCTTTAAAGATATCTTTCTAATATATTTACTTTCCAGACAGTCAAATGCCAGGCTGCTAACAGATGAGTTGTTTGTACTTTAAAAGTTTACTGTGCCAGTTAGGATATTCTTGATGGCATTTTATATTCTCTTTGCAGTGCAGCCAGCTGATTCATGCTGTATTCTGAAGGTTAAGAGTCTCCATGTGATGTTAAGAACTATATGTCTGAACCATTAAAGAAGAAGTGTATAAAATGCAGTGTAGCTCAGTGGAAGTATATGAACCAGAAGTATTTCATTTTATGCCATGGCTCTAGCTATATTTGTAGCGTTTGACCACTGGCAGTTCTACTTTCCTTCGCTTTTGGAGTTATAGCTATCTCCTCTGTTGAAAACATAGAGCAAGGTTATTACCTGATGAGCTCTTTTTATTTATTATATGTGTTTTCAGTTCAACTTACAAATGCCACTATTTACTGTGTTGCTGCTATACGTAAGGTTTTGTGCTAGATGCTGAGAGGGCTACCAAGATGATTCAGGTATAAACCTCTGGGAACTTATAAGCACACTCATAATTGAACTGCATGGTAGAATATGTTAGAGATTATTAGAAAAGTACAAAGCATTAGGGAGATTCAAAAAAGGGAGATGACATATTGTTTGTGAGATCTGGAAAAGCTGCATAAAAATATCTTTTGAGATGTGCACTGAAGAGTGGGTAGGAATTGAACAGATGGAGCTTGTTTGGGTGAAGAAAATCCAGGAAAGAAGAAAATCATGAATTTGCCCATACAATCTGGGAAAATATGGAACACCATTAATGCACAGTGGGTTGTCATGGGGGCTTATACAGGAGTAGAAGGGGCTGTGTCCACCTGTGATTCCTGCCCCCTTCTCTAGTGTATTATTGCGAGTGTGACTACCCAACTGAAGGATACATTTCCCAGGTTCTCTTGGAATAGAGGCAGAACTAATGGGTTATTTTCAGGCTTCATGTGCCAGTTAGAAGTTGATTCTGGAGGCGACCTTGAAAGCCTCATAATGCAGTTGGTACGGCCTCTGTCAGCTTGGATTCCGAATGACTGGGGGGAGCAGAGTCCTCCTTGCCTTCCCTTGCCCACCCCAAGTGGGAACACTCATATGTACTTAGGTGAGCAAGGAAAAAACCTCTTCAATGGGGTTAGCCACTGAGATACTGGGTTTGCTTAAGAAAGCTGGAGTTTTCCTTAACTAATGTGGTAGTTAAAAGGGAAAGGTAGTCCTGGCCCCATGTTTTAGAGGTAGCATAATATACTGGAAGCAACTCTAGGCTAGAAACATGGATTTCAGTTATTCACTTATTGATTCATTCATTTCTTATTTACAGAGACTTTTATAGCCTGTCAAATCTTGAGTTAAATGTTGGGAATCCTTATGATTAATAATGCATAGTTCAGGGCCTCATGGAGCTTACAGTGGGGTGCAGGAGAATTTAAAAAAAAAACAAAAACAGAAAACCAGGCTGCAATGATCCACTGGAATGCCTTAGACCAGCAGCATCAGCATCACTCTGGAGCTCTTTAGAGATACAGGACCTCAGTCCCCACCCCTAAGTCAAAGGAGTCATAATCTGCATGCATATTAAAGTTTGAGAAATATTGGTAAAATGAGTGCTTTGGTAGGGACAGGCAATGGGGCAATGGGCGCCCCAAAGAAGGACAATTAGTCCAGTCTTGATAGAGACTTTTCAGGTTTCCTAGACTAGGTGATGGCTAAACTGACTTCTGAGGGGCGTGGGTTAGTCATAATAATTGTGTGACTCTGAGTAAGCTACTTATTTTCAATTTTGGTTTCTTTCTCTGCAAAAATACGGGTAATATTACAAGGTTGTTTTGAGTCTCAAGACTTTCCCAGGTTGTTTTGAGGCTCGTAAGCAATATGTAAAAGTACTTTGAATACTCTAAAGCTGTATGTGAATGGGAAATTTATATTATTTCAGCTGTAGTTGGAGTATAGTAAAAAAATTGTGTTCTTGGGTATAATAATGCATTTTATTTATTTATTTTAACATTTATTGGAGTATAATTGCTTTACAATGGTGTGTTAGTTTCTGCTTTATAACAAAGTGCATCAGCTATACATATACATATATCCTATATCACCTCCCTCTTGGGTCTCCCTCCCACCCTCCGTATCCCATCCCTCTAGGTGGTCACAAAGCACTGAGCTGATCTCCCTGTGCCATGTGGCTGCTTCCCACTAGCTATCTATTTTACATTTGGTAGTGTATATATGTCTGTGCCACTCTCTCATTTCGTCCCAGCTTACCCTTCCCCCCTCCATGTCCTCAAGTCCATTCGAAGAACCATTTTTTTTTTACATTCCATACATATGTGTTAGCATACAGTATTTGTTTTTGTTTTTCTTTTTCTGACTTACTTCACTCTGTATAACATACTCTAGGTCCATCCACAACACTACAAATAACTCAATTTAGTTTCCTTTTATGGCTGAGTAATATTCCATTGTATATGTATGCCACATCTTCTTTATCCATTCATCTGTCGATGGACACTTAGGTTGCTTCCATGTCCTGGCTATTGTAAATAGAGCTGCAATGAACATTGTGTGACTCTTTTCGAATTATGGTTTTCTTAGGGTATATGCACAGTAGTGGGATTGCTAGGTTGTATGGTAGTTCTATTTTTAGTTTTTTAAGGAATCTCCATACTGTTCTCCATAGTGGCTGTATCAATTTACATTCCCACCAACAGTGCAACAGGGTTCCCTTTTCTCCACACCCTCTCCAGCATTTATTGTCTGTAGATATTTTGATGATGGCCATTCTGACCGGTGTGAGGTGATACCTCATTGTAGTTTATATTGGCATTTCTCTAATGATTAGTGATGTTGAACATCCTTTCAGGTGTTTGTTGACAATCTGTGTATCTTCTTTGGAGAAATGTCTACTAAGGTCTTCTGCCCATTTTTGGATTGGGTTGTTTGTTTTTTTTGATACTGAGCTGCATGAGCTGCTTGTAAATTTTGGAGATTAATCCTTTATCAGTTGCTTCATTTGAAAATATTTTCTCCAGTCCTGAGGGTTGTCTCTTTGTCTTGTTTATGGTTTCCTTTGCTGTGCAAAAGCTCTTAAGTTTCATTAGGTCCCATTTGTTTATTTTTGTTTTTATTTCCCTTTCTCGAGGAGGTGGGTCAAAGAGCATCTTGCTGTGATTTACATCATAGATTGTTCTGCCTATGTTTTCCTCTAAGAGATTTATAGTGAATGGCCTTACATTTAGGTCTTTAATCCATTTTCAGTTCATTTTTGTGTATGGTGTTAGGGAGTGTTCTAATTTCATTCTTTTAATGTAGCTGTCCAATTTTCCCAGCACCACTTACTGAAGAGGCTGCCTTTTCTCCATTGTATATTCTTGCCTCCTTTATCAAAAATAAGGTAACCATATGTGCTTGGGTTTATCTCTGGGCTTTCTTTCCTGTTCCACTGATCTATATTTCTGTTTTTATGCCAGTACCATACTGTCTTGATTACTTCAGCTTTGTAGTATGGTCTGAAGACCGGGAGCCTGATTCCTCCAGCTCTGTTTTTCTTTCTCAAGATTGCTTTGGCTATTTAGGGTCTTTTGTGTTTCCATACACATTGTGAAATTTTTTGATCTAGTTCTGTGAAAAATACCATTGGTAGTTTGATAGGGATTGCATTGAATCTGTAGATTGCTTTGAGTAGTATAGTCATTTTCACAATGTTGATTCTTCCAATCAAAGAACATGGTATATCTCTCCATCTGTTTCTATCATCTTTAATTTCTTTCATCAGTGTCTTATAGTTTTTGGCATACAGGTCTTTTGTCTCCTTAGTTAGGTTTATTCCTAGCTATTTTATTCTTTTTGTTGCAATGGTAAATGGGAGTGTTTCCTTAATTTCTGTTTCAGATTTTTCATCATTAGTGTATAGGAATGCAAGAGATTTCTGTGCATTAATTTTGTATCCTGTACTTACCAGATTCACTGATTAGCTCGAGTAGTTTTCTGGTAGCATCTTTAGGATTCTCTATGGATAATATCATGTCATCTGCAAACAGTGACAGCTTTACTTCTTCTTTTCCGATTTGGATTCCTTTTATTTCTTTTTATTCTCTGATTGCTGTGGCTAAAGCTTCCAAAACTATGTTGAATAATAGTGGTGAGGGTGGACAACCTTGTCTTGTTCCTGATCTTAGAGGATATGGTTTCAGTTTTTCACCATTGAGAATGATAATGGCTGTGGGTTTGTCATATATGCCCTTTATTATGTTGAGGTAAGTTCACTCTATGCCTACTTTCTGGAGGGTTTTTTTTCATGAATGAGTGTTGAATTTTGTCAGTAGCTTTTTCTGCATCTATTGAGATGGTCATATGGTTTTTATTCTTCAATTTGTTAACATGGTTTATCACATTGACTGATTTGTATGTATTGAAGACTCCTTGCATTCCTGGGATAAACCCCAATTGATCATGGTGTATGATCCTTTTAATGTGCTGTTGGATTCTGTTTGCTAGTATATTGTTGAGAATTTTTGCATCTATGTTCATCAGTGATATTGGCCTTTAGTTTTCTTTCTTTGTGACATCTTTGGCTTTAGTATCAGGGTGATGGTGGCCTTGTAGAATGAGTTTTGGAGTGTTCCTCCCTCTGCTTAATTTTGGAAGAGTTTGAGAAGGATAGATGTTAGCTTTTCTCTAAATGTTTGATAGGATTCGCCTGTGAAGCTATCTGGTCCTGGGGTTTTGTTTGTTGGAAGATTTTTAATCACAGTATCAATCAGTGCTTGTGATTGGTCTGATCATATTTTCTATTTCTTCCTGGTTCAGTCTCAGAAGATTGTGCTTTTCTAAGAATTTCTCCATTTCTTCCAGGTTGTCCATTTTATTGGCATATAGTTGCTTGTAGTAATCTCTCATGATCCTTTGTATTTCTTCAGTGTCAGTTGTTACTTCTTTTTCATTTTTAATTCTATTGATTTGAGTCTTCTCCCTTTTTTTCTTGATGAGTCTGGCTAATGGTTTATCAATTTTGTTTATCTCCTCTAATAACCAGCTTTTAGTTTTATTGATCTTTGCTCTTGTTTCCTTCATTTCTTTTTCATTTATTTCTGATTTGATCTTTATGATTTCCTTCCTTCTGATAACTTTGGGGGGTTTTTTGTTCTTCTTTCTCCTATTGCTTTAGGTGTAAAGTTAGGTTGTTTATTTGACATATTTCTTGTTTCTTGAGGTAGGATTGTATTACTATAAACTTCCCTCTTAGCACTGCTTTTGCTGCATCCCATAAGTTTTGGGTTGTTGTGTTTTCATTGTCATTTGTTTCTAGGTGTTTTCTGATTGCCTCTGATTTCTTCAGTGATCTCTTGGTTATTTCGTACTGTATTGTTTAGCCTCCATGTGTTTTTATTTTTTACAGATTTTTTCCTGTAATTGATATTTAGTCTCACAGCGTTGTGGTCTGAAAAGATACTTGATATGATTTCAATTTTCTTAAATTTACCAAGGCTTGATTTGTGACCCAGGATATGATCTATCCTGGAGAATGTTCCATGAGCACTTGAGAAAGTGTATTCTGTTGTTTTTGGATGGAATGTCCTATAAATATCAATTAAGTCCATCTTATTTAATATGTCATTTAATGCTAGTGTTTCCTTATTTATTTTCATTTTGGGTGTTCTGCCCATTGGTGAAAGTGGGGTGTTAAAGTCCCCTACTATGACTGTGTTACTGTTGATTTCCCCTTTTAGGGCTGTTAGCATTTGCCTTATGTATTGAGGTGCTCCTATGTTGGGTGCATAAATATTTACAATTGTTATATCTTCTTCTTGGATTGATACCTTGACCATTATGTAGTGTCCTTCTTTGTCTCTAGTAACAGTCTTTATTTTAAAGTACATTTTTTCTGATAGGAGAATTGCTACTCCAGCTTTCTTTTGATTTCCATTTGCATGGAATATCTTTTTCTATCCCCTCACTTTCAGTCTGTATGTGTCCCTAGGTCTGAAGTGGGTCTCTTGTAGACAGCATATATAAAGGTTTTGTTTTTGTATCCATTCAGCCAGGGTGTGTCTTTTGGTTGGAACATTTAATCCATTTACCTGTAAAGTAGTTATCGATATGTATGTTCCTATTACCATTTTCTTAATTGTTTTGGGTTCGTTATTGTAGGTCTTTTCCTTCTCTTGTGTTTCCTGCCTAGAGAAGTACCTTTAGCATTTGTTGTAATGCTGGTTTGGTGGTGCTGAATTCTCTTAGGTTTTGCTTGTCTGTAAAGGTTTTAATTTGTCCGTCAAATCTGAATGAGATCCTTGCTGGGTAGAGTAATCCGTGTTGTAGGTTATTCCCTTTCATCAATTTACATATGTCCTGCCACTCCCTTCTGGCTTGCAGAGTTTCTGCTGAGAGATCAGCTGTTAACTTTAGGGGGATTCCCTCGTACGCTCTTTGTTGTTTTTCCCTTGCTGCTTTTAATATTTTTTCTGTGTATTTAATTTTTGATAGTTTGATTAATATGTGCCTTGGCATGTTTCTTGGATTTATCCTGTATGGGACTCTCTGTGCTTCCTGGACTTGATTGACTATTTCCTTTCCCATATTAGGGAAGTTTTCAACTATAAACTCTGCAGATATTTTCTCAGTCCCTTTCTTTTTCTTGTCTTCTTCTGGGACCCGTAAAATTCGAATGTTGTTGTGTTTAATGTTGACCCAGAGGCCTCTGAGACTGTCCTCAATTCTTTTCACTCTTTTTTTTTTTTTAATATCTTTATTGGAGTATTCTTTTTCCTTTATTCTGCTCTGCGATAGTTATTTCCATTGTTTTATCATCCAGGTCACTTATCCGTTTTTCTGCCTGTTATTCTGCTATTGATTCCTTCTAGAGAATTTTTAATTTCATTTATTGTGTTGTGCATCATTGTTTGTTTACTCCTTAGTTCTTCTAGGTCCTTGTTAAACTTTTCTTATATTTTCTCCGTTCTATTTCCAAGATTTTGGATCATCTTTACTATCATTACTCTGAATTCTTTTTCAGGTAGACTGCCTATTTTGTCTTCATTTGTTTGGTCTGGTGGGGTTTTGACTTCCTCTTTCATCTACTGTGTGTTTCTCTGTCTTCGCATTTTACTTAACTTACTGTGTTTGGGGTCTCCTTTTCACAGGCTGCAGGTTCTTACTTCCTGTTGTTTTTGGTGCCTGCCCCCAGTGGCTAAGATTGGTTCAGTGCATTGTGTAGTCTTCCTGTTGGAGGGGACTGGTGCTTGTGTTCTGGTGGATGAGGCTGGATCTTGTCTTTCTGGTGGGCAGGACCATGTCCGGTGGTGTGTTTTGGGGTGTCTGTGACCTTATTATGATTTTAGGCAGCCTCTCTGCTAAAGGGTGGGGTTGTGTTCCTGTCTTTCTAGTTGTTTGGCATAGGGTGTCCAGCAGTGTAGCTTACTGGTCGTTGAGTGGAGCTAGGTCTTAGTGTTGAGATGGAAATCTCTGGGAGATCTTTTGCTGTTTGATATTACATGGTGCTGGGAGGTCTCTGGTGGACCAATGTCCTCAACTTGGCTCTCACACCTCAGAGGCACAGCCCTGACGCCTGGCTGGAGCACCAAGAGCCTGTCAGCCACACAGCTCAGAAGAAAAGGAAGAAAAAAAGAAAGAAAGAAAGAAAAAAATTAAATTAAATTAAATTAAATTAAATTAAAAACTTATTAAAATAAAAAAGTTATTAAAATAAAAAAATTTAAAAGTAATTAGAAAAGAAGGAAAGAAAGAAGAGAGCAACTAAAGCAAATAACAAATCCACCAGTGATATCAAGTACTAAAAACTATACCAAAAAAACCAAAAGACAGACAGACAGTACCCTAGGACAAATGGTAAAAGCAAAGTTATACAGACAAAATCACACATAGAAGCATACATATACACACTGACAAAAAGAGAAAAAGGAAGAAGAAAAATCTATACATAAAAAAAGGAAGAGAGCAACCAAATCAATAAACAAGTCTACCAATGATAATAAACTCTAAATACTAAACTAAGATAAACATAAAACCAGAAACAAATTAGATGCAGAAAGGAAACCCCAAGTCCACAGTTGCTCCCAAAGTCCACCGCCTCAATTTTGGGGTAATTCATTGTCTATTTAGGTATTCCAGAGATGCAGGGTACATCAAGCTGATTGTGGAGATTTAATCTGCTGCTCCTTAGGCTGCTGGGAGATATTTCCCTTTATCTTCCTTGTTTGCACAGCTCCTGGGGATCAGCTTTGGATTTGGCCCTGCCTCTGTGTGTAGGTCGCCTGAGGGCACCTGTTCTTCGCTCAGACAGAATGAGGTTAAAGGAGCAGCTGATAAGGGGGCTCTGGCTCACTCAGGCCAGGGGAGGGAGGGATACAGAATGCGGGAAGATCCTGCGGCAGCAGAGGCCTGCGTGAGGTTGCACCAGCCTGAGGTGCACCATGTGTTCTCCAGGGGAAGTTGCTCCTGGATCACGGGACCCTGGCAGTGGTGGGCTGCACAGGCTCCCTGGAGGGGAGGTGTGGATAGTGCCCTGTGCTTGCTCACAGGCTTCTTGGTGGCTGCAATAGCAGCCTTAGCGTCTCATGCCCGTCTCTGGGGTCCGCGCTAATAGCCTCGGCTCGCCCCTGTCTCTGATTTTGTGTGTATAACTTTGCTTTTACCATTTGTCCTAGGAGCTCGTTTAGGTGGTGCTCTGAATCCCCTCTCCTTGCGCACCCCAAAACAATGGCCTCTTGCCTCTTAGGCAGTTCCAGACTTTTCCCCGGACTCCCTCCTGGCTAGCTGTGGTGCACTAGCCCCCTTCAGGCTGTGTTCAGGCAGCCAGCCCCAGTCCTATCCCTGGGATCTGACCTCCAAAGCCCAAGCCTCAACTCCCAGCCCCCATCCGTCCCGGTGGGTGAGCAGACAAGGCTCTCAGGCTGGTGAGTGCTGGTCGGCCCTGATCCTCTGTGTGGGAATCTGCCCTCCGCACCCCTGTTGCTGTGCTCTCCTCCGTGGCTCGGAAGCTTCCCCCCTCCGCTGTCCTCCCATCTCCGCCAGTGAAGGGGCTTCCTAGTGTGTGGAAACCTTTCCTCCTTCACAGCTCCCTTCCACTGGTGTAGGTCCCGTCCCTATTATTTTGTCTATGTTTTTTCTTTTTGCTTTTGCCCTACCCAGGTATGTGGGGAGTTTCTTGCCTTTTGGGAAGTCTGAGGTTTTCTGCCAGCGTTCAGTAGGTGTTCTGTAGGAGTTGTTCCACATGTAGATGTATTTCTGATGTATTTGTGGAGAGGAAGGTGATCTCCACCTCTCACTCCTCCGCCATCTTGATGGTCTCTGTAATCATGCATTTTAAACAATGTTTAGTAAGAAAAAATTATCCCATGTGGATTTGTTGTTTTGATTATATGCAGATCTGAAAGAGAATTTTTTTTCCTCCTACTTATTGGAGAAGACTATAAAATCTGAAAAATAGGTCTAGTGTGTTGGTCAAATAAGGTGTCTCCTGGGGTTGAAAAGTATATTCCACTGGGGCTTGTGGGTTCTGGACTTCAGCCATTTGTGCCCTTGTATAGAGTTTATGCAAAACATAGAGATATAGCGGAGCAACTTTCTTCCAAACATTAATTACTGGGCTCAAACAGAAAAATTGAGCTGAGTGAGTTTATTCAGAATTAATAGGCCTTCAGAAAGTTAAAGAAATATAAACAAAGAACAATAATTAATTAACAGTGGTAGTGGTCCAGTAATATAGCCTCTGCACAGAATTTCCTCACTACCAGCAAGTATTTTTAGTGTTGTTAGGTTTCAGGCAAGGCTCCAATTGTGTATGTTACGGTCATACAAAACGACCTGTTCTTTTATGCTTCTGTCTTTTGCACATTTTTTTTTCTTTGCCTGGAATGTTCTTTCTTTTCTGGACCACCTGCGATATTTGGGCTACCTGATGATTTCCTTAAAGATGCCATCTAGTCGTCATCTCCTGACAATAAGAAGCTTTTACTGACCAGTGTAGGCTGGTTTATTGAATAGATCACCTTCCTCTGTAGTCTTGTGGAGGCAAGAAAAATACTGAATCACACTGGGATCATTACTCCAGGAAGTAAGTCTTACTTACTTCCTACCCCTAGCATATGGCACTGTGCCCAGCACATAGTAGGTCCTAAATAAATATTTATTGAATAAATGTGAGAAAGGCCAGCAACTTTAAGAATGAATAAACAAAAATCGTTCATGCTAATACTGATAGAAGCTTAGTTACTTGTTGATGTCACTTAGAAAGGGAATTCTGTCAAATAACAGTCTAAAAACATGTAAAAAGAGGTAGTTATTCACAAATATTAGATGTTCTATCTAAAACATACTTAGATATTAATATCTATTTCACATTACAGATTCTTTAACACAGAAACCCTAGGTATAGAAATTTATCCTGGGGAAATTAAGGATGTGTACAAAGATCTAACTACAAAAGTGCTCATTTTTTTCTGTTTATAATAACAAAAGTTTGTAGATGAGCTAGATGACCAACAATTGTGAATTAGTTAAATAAATTGTGATATAAAATTAAAAGCTATGATGGAAAACGTATTTATTAATTGAGAGAGATATTCATGTTATTGCAAATATAAAAAGCAGGTTACAAAATGGCATGTTCATTAAGTTGGCATTTTATGAAAAAGAAAAATTTAGATGCTTAGAAGGGGAAGTCTGGGAAGAAATATTCACTAAAATGTTGATAGAGATTTCTCTGGTTGGTGAAATTCTGGGTCATTTTGACTTTTGTTCTCTTTGCTTATAATTGTTCAACATTCTCACACTAAAATATACTAATTAATCATTTTTTAAATTATAAAAGGAACCATAAATGTTTTTGGAACAAATTATTCCCCTTAAGCCTTCTAGAAGGCCTCATATCTTTCAGTGTTTCCCACATTCTATTCTTGCACAAGTCTTCCTCCTCCTCCAGTGCATTCCTCAGAATATTATAGGGTGGTGAACAGGAGGTATAGGAGACTAATTCACTGTATGCATATTGCCCAAATTTATCTGCTTAATTTAACCACAAGAAGTCAGTTTTGGGCTGGCTGGGCTGTTCTCTTCTGTCACTGATAGCAAGACTTGGAGTGGAGAGGAAGATGTGAACCAGGTGCTACAGATGTTGACAAATGAGGGGATGTGCAATTCTCAGATATGAAGAGAAAAGGGAGAGGGTGGAACAGCAGAAGCTCATGTTCTTTAAAAGAACATTGCTTTTTTCAAGAGAGTAAGGGAGTATGATTCTGGAAGCTGCAATGAGGAATAAAACAGACGATAACCACAGTCATTGATCTTCAGATACCTGAGGTGTGAGAGAATAAATAGGTACCCCTTGAAAGGGTCAGAGAGGATATGGAGTCCTTGGAAAGCTAGGTTTCATTAAGGCAGGGGATGCTGTTGGTGTCAGATTCAACAGTCTTGCACTTCAAACTCAAGGGCAGTGGGTATCTCAGGGGTTGCCCAAGAAGGATAAGACATAGTTCCTGGTTTTAGGTAACTTGCTGCAGTTAGGAAGCCACATGTAACATACACAAAACACCTGAAAAACATTTTGATGCTGAACTGTAGCAATTGGCTGTCAGCCATGGTCCTTAAAACCAGTCTAGCTTGATCTAAGATTTTGAACTCATCACCTTTTGAACACAGTCCCTGCCCTTAAGTCCTTCATCCTCTCTTGGCTGGTATCTGACCCAGCAAGCTCAAGTTCCATGTCATGAAGAAAGAGTAAGACTGCAACTCTGAGTGGAACAAGAATTTAGAAAAGACAGAGTGGCAGGGAAATGCTGGAATGAGGATGATGCATGAGATTGACTTAGCCAGTTCTTAAAAGGTGAATAACATTGAATTTCTAGGAACTGGGAAGAACATGAACAAAGATCCAACAGTGGGGGTGAGCATAACGTGAATATTATAATACCTTTTGTATGATAAAATTGTTTCTATTTTTCCTAGACCATATTTTAAAATTAAGTTTATTTAGTTCTAATTTACGCACAATGAAATTCAGCCTTTTTAGTGTACAGAGTTTTGTCAATGTATACAGTCATGTAGCCAATATCACAGTCAAAGTACAGAACAGCATTGTCTTGTAGAAATATAATACAAGCCACGTATATAACTTTAAATTTCTAGTAGCCACACTAAAAAAGTAAGAAGAAAGGTGAAATTTATTTGAATAATACATTTAATTTAAATAAATATATAATAACATATCGTTCAATATGTAATCAATATAAAAGTTTTTGACATATTTTACATTATCTTTTTCATACAAAGTCTTTGGAATCTGATGTGTTTTTTACATTTACAGCACATCTTAATTCAGACTAGTCACATTTCAAGTGCTTAATAGCCACATGTGTCTAGTGACTACTGTATTCAACAGTACAGATATAAAATATTCCCTTCATATCAAAAGTTTTCTTGTGCCCCTTTGCAGTCAATCTGTTTTTCCCCAATTCTGATCCCTGGCAACTACTGAACTGTTTCTTGTCCCTTCATGTATTAGTTAGGGATCTCCAGAGAAACAGAACCAAAAGTATGTACGTGTCTCTCTCTTTCTTTCCCCTTTCTCTATTTAGAGAGATTTAATTGGCTTATGTGATTGTGGGGCTGGTGAGTCTGAAATCTACAGGGCAAAACTATAGTCTGGAGATCCAGAGAAGAGCTGCTGTTGTAGCTTAAATCTAAAGGCAGTCTGGAAGCAGAATTCCTTCTCTCCTTCTTTAGTCTTTTCTTTTAAAGTCTTTAACTGATTGGACAAGGCCCACCAACATTATGGAGGGTAATCTGCTTTACTTAAAGTCTACTGATTTGAATGTTAATCACATCTAAAAAAACCTCACACCACATGATTCAGCAATTCTGCTTCTGAGTATATACACAAATAATTGAAAGCAGGATTTTGAAAGGATATTTGTACACCCATGTTAATAACACCTTTATTCACAATAGCCAAAAAGTGGAAGCAACCCCAGGGTCCAAGGACAGATGAATGGATAAACAGAATGTGGTATATACATACAATGGAATATTATTCAGCCTTATAAAGGATTCTGACACATGCTACAACATGGATGAATCTTGATGATATTATGCTAAGTGAAATAAGTCAGTCACAAAAAGATAAATACTGTATGATTCCACTTATGTGAGGTACAAAGGGTGGTCAAATTCCTAGAGAGCAGAAAGTAGAAATGTGGTTTCCAGGGTCTGGGGTTAGGGTGGAATGGAGAGTTATTGTTTAATAGGTATAGAGTTTCAGTTTTTCAAGGTGAAAAGAATTCTGGAGTTGTTTGCACAGCAATGTGAATGTTCATAACACTACTAAACCGTGCACTTAAAAATGCTTAAAATGGTAAATTTTATGTTACGTGTATTTTATTACAACTTAAAAAAAAAATACCTTTACAGCAACATCTAGAGTGATGTTTGACCAAAAACGGTACCATGGCCTAGCCAAGTTGATACATTTAGTTTTTCCTTTTCTAGAATATCAGATAAATGGAATCATATAGTATGTAGCCTTCTGTGGCTGGCTTCTTTCACTTAGCGTAATGCTTTTGAGATTTATCCATGTTGTTGGATGTATCAGGAGTTTATTCCTTTTTATTACTGAGTAGTATTCCATTGTGTTAATATACACTGTAATTTTCTTAACCATACACCAGTTGATGGACATTTGGATTATTTCCAGGTTTTTGCTATTATTATTAAAACTGCTATAAACATTCACTTACAGGTCTTTGTTCCTAGTTCATTTTGAGAAAAGATTTAAACCATTGTATCACGCAGAATGCTCATGGCACAAGTTACAGAAAATTGCCTCAAATCAACTTAAAATATAGAAATCAAAAATCAAAAATATAGAAATCTTTCCATTTGTGACAACATGGATGGACCTAGAGGGCATTATGCTAAGTGAAATAAGTTAGACGGAGAAAGACACATACTGTGTGATTTCCCTTACATGTGGAATCTAAAAAAGAAAACAAATGAACAAACATAACAAAACAAAAAGAATCATAGATACTGAAAACAAACAAGTGGTTGTCAGAGGGGTGGGGGATGGGTAAGCTAGATGAAAGGGACTGGGGTACAAACTTTCAGTTATAAAATGCATAAGTCATAGGGATGTGATGTATAGCATAGGGAATATAGTCATAACATTATAATAACTCTGTATGGTGACAGATGGCAGCTAGACTTATAGTGGTGATCATTTCATAATATTTAAAAATATTGAATCACGATGTTGTGCACCTGAAACTACTATAATATTGTTAGTCAACTATACGTCAATAAAAAAATTTATATAGAGAGGAATTTATGACCTTATTAACAAAAGTCCGAAAGAAGAATGGCTCTTAGGGTGGTTAATTCAGCTGATGAACAACATTATCAAAGACCCAGGCTTTCCCTCTCTTTCCAAGCCTCTATTCTTCCGTGTATGGGTTTTTTCCTCAAGCTAGCCTCACTCCTGGTCACAAGATAGTTATGATGGCACCAACCATTCTACCCAGATATAACAATGTTTGTAGGTAGTAGATGGAGCTGTCTTTTCCTCATGTTTTTTTCTGAAGATCAAAGAGTCTTGCCCAGAAGTCCCTCAATAGACTTTGCCTTAGTTTTCATTGGTTAGAATTGCATCAAATGCCCAGAATTGCATCAAATGACTAAAGCAACTAATGGCAAGGACAGCAGGACTCCCTTAGTTAGCTTAGAGCATTCAGAATTCAGTCCCTGGGGATGAGGCTTGTATCATTTCCCCTCAAGCACATGACTGTGCAGAAAAGAGTGGACACCTGAACAAAGCCAGGGTTTGCCAGGAGGGAGAGTAAACGGATGTTGGGGAGACAGGGATCACTACAGTCTTTAAGTCTGTTCCATGCTACTTTCATACTGGTTCTACTGTTCCTAACTTATGACACACTGTCTGAAATACTTTTGCTTCTGTTATTCCATTTTTACTAAACGGTTAACAACAACAAAAGAAGCTTCCACCCTTTAGAATAGATGATGAAAATTGTACTTGTTCCTCCTTCAGGCTCAGTTCTAAATTACTTCAATCATTTATTCAAGAATAATCTGCTGAACTCCTATTCTGTTGGAAGGCCTTGAAGGGCAAATAAGGAAGAATAAAATTAAGATTCCTGCTCTTATCGCTTTACAATCTAGTTTAGAAGACAAATTAAAAGTGATAAGTTAAATAACTGCAGAAGTTATAAACAGTGGTTCTACATAACTGCGCAGAGCTGGCACAGGCAAGATGATGATTAATGGTTAAATGACAGTAAGTGCCATGGCAGTTCAGGGGAGGACAAGATACCTGCAGGCTGGAATGGGCTGAGGAAGCTTTCCAGAAGAGGAGGGATTATAGATGGGTCTTGGCAGATAGGGTTTGCAGAGGCAGACGGGATCGAGGGAGGGCCCTCAGCTGCAGCATGAGGAACTATTTGAACAGAATGGCGGAACGGTGTGATACTTCTTTGTATTCAGGATGTAGAGCAGACTGTCCAAACTGATTTTTTCCACTCATTCATTAGATAAATATTTTTTGTGTGCCTATGATGTCCCAGGCTCTGTTTTCAGCAGAGGGGATACTGCAGAAAACCAAACAGACAAAAATTCCTGTCCTCCTAGAGGCTGTGTTCAAGTGGAGGAAGATAACCATATAATAAGAAAAATATATCTTGTGTCGAATATCATAGAGGAAAATCAGGAAAGGGGGGGCAGTATGAGGAGGGAGGATGTTGCGATTTTAGGCACGAGTCTAGATCTGGAGGCCTGAAATGCCTTCTCTGACATGTGTGCATAGGGTTACAGGGCAAGGAGATTGGCCTCAAAGGATTCAAGGCGGATGATGGTGGGAAGACTGTGAGTGTGGCAGGGGAGGAAAGGGTGGAGGTCTTGCCAGGAGCACGCAGGAATCGAGGCGCCCCTCTTTATTCCTGCAGATGGCAAGAGGGAGGATGGGCAAGGCTTAGCTACCCAGAGCTCATGGAGCTCTTGGCTTCTTCTTTACATCTGCCATGGGGAGATAGCTTTATTCTTTACAAATAGTAGGAGTTAAGGTTGGAAAACTAGGTTGGAGCCATGTTGTAGAAGGCCTGAAAAACCAGGGTAGGGAGATTAGATATGGTCTTAGTGAGCTAGGAGAGGGTTAAAATGTTGTTTGCTCGGATGCTTGTCAGCGTGATAAAAGCGATGTATGGGCCCTCTCAAGTATCCTCTAAGTCAAGTATCTCTTAGTTTGAAGCTCCCGATATGCTGCAGAACAGAAGAAAATCCAAAATAGGTTTTCAAAAATTGTTGTGTTTAAAGTATTTAAATTTAATAAATTAATGTTTTATCCGACAATAACACAATGCTTCTTATAAGATATTACAAGATTTACTAAAACATAGCTCAGTTGCAAGTGCACTCGTAGGTCTGGTCTCGGCACTGTTATTTAAATTTCTATGACAAGTGCCCTCTCTCAATCCTGACAGTGTATCTCTTGCATCTGTGTGCGTGTAACCTCACTCGGGCATCATAACCCTCTACTTTGAACTGACCTTCAACTTTTGCTGATTTCTCATTTGCTTATTGTTGGGCCTTTTTTTTTTATCATTCTCTGTCCTCTGCTGTCAGTGTCCTTTGGACATTTATTTGTTTAATGACTTTTGACCAACCCCGTTACTGTGTGACCCTCATGTTTTGTCTGTATCCTGGTTTCCTGGTTCTGGCTCCTTGCCTGGATCCCTCGACCTGCTGCCATCCACAGCCTGGCATGACAGATGGCCGTAAGCTCTGTGGCACTCCATCAGTGCCTTGGCACTGCAGTCATTTAAGACGCGTGACAGGCAGCAGAGAAGAAAATGTGAATAGGTAGTAGGATGCTTTCCATAGCTCCTGAATGGTGCCAATTCTTGGCTGGACCGCTGGTTGTATGCCTAAATGAATCACTGCAAATGAGACCTTGTGTAAACAGACTCTCCCTGTGGGTCATATTGCATATTGTTTTGGTTCAGTGCACGCTCGTTAGAGGTCAGTCCTACATAAAGCCGTGCTGGGTACTGAGCGGGGATACAAAGATGACATGACTGTTACTGCCCTTGAGGAGCTTACAGCCAAGGAAAGAGATATCCATGTGAACAGAAATGTATAATATAAATTAAGATGGAAAAGTCTTATGGCAGAGATCCAAACCTAGCTTCAGGAAGCACACAAAGCCATGACTGACCTGGTGAAGGATTGACTCGTTGATGGATTTAGGTTGTAGTTCTAATTGTGATATGTGTGCTTCTGGGTCTTGGGAACAACACACACAGCAATCAGTTCCTACGGTTTTGGATAATTTATCAGATTCGTGATTTCAGGAGAGAAAGGAGCGTTTATATACAATTGCCACAATAAGGAATTTATCTATTCCATAGATGAGATTCAAAAGTGGGTCCTATTTATAGAAGAGGAAGTGACAATGAAAAAAAGGGCACAGAAAAAATGGCTCATTATGGTAAAATGAAGCTATATATTAATAAATTGTAATGTTCAAGATCAAACAATATGCAGAATATTTTGATCATTCCATTATCACAGACCCACTATATCAACTTAAATAGTCATTTAACCATTTTAGGGTACAACTTTTTCACCTGAAAACAAAAATGTCTGTCCTCTGTTTATTGTATGTGGTCAAGGTTGAGAAAAATCTCTTTAAAATGCTTTGAAGTTATAGTAAAATATTTTTCTCCTTGGAGGAATACACCATATCAATTAAATGTTCCAACTAATATTCCTACTATTTATTTAAAAATAACTGTGTTACATGAAATGAACCACTTTGCCTTTTTTGATAAAAACAAACAAAAATGACAGTTTTAATTTCACAGAAAAATGTACAGGAAGTTTCTTTTTTTGGTAAAATATAGGTTTTAAACACCAGCTGGTTTCTATATTCCCTACCAATATTTGCTCAGAGGAATGCTGTACATATATGAATTTGAGCAGATGGGCATATGCATGTATATAGAGAAAACATCATTCTAGTTCATATTACGGGCCTCAGTATGTACACAAATTAAGTTGTACAGGACACAGAACATTGTTTTTCTAAAACTGTAATTTCCATTTCAACCTCTTATTTTTATGGGATGGTGGGAATTTAATCTTATCAATCTGGGAGGTTCTTCCCATATCCCCCATTGTCATGAGTAAGGTCTGGGGGATCTCCACTCTGTCAAGATGTGGGAAGGTAGCTTGTCTAGTACTCAATGCTATCTGTCCATCCATAGAGGTATCAGAACAAAATATCCCTTAGTCCTGTCCTGAATTATCCTAAGAAAAATACCCAATTTACATTTTAAATTATCCCAATGAATTAAAGAATCGTTTTTACTGCAGTTCATTCTTTTAGCTATCTCATTAAGTATTCATCCAAATGGTCTGTGCATATGCAATATCTCCATGGAACAAAATGAAACAAAATGAAACTAAGGTAAATACAATCTGAGTTTCAATTTATCTTTAGATTATACCTGATGGAGACATTTAAAATGCTTTTTGGAAGTAGGTATGGATGTAAATAAATAAAAATAGCCATATGAGGACTTCCCTGGTGGTGCAGTGGTTAAGAATCCACCTGCCAATGCAGGGGACAAGGGTTCAAGCCCTGGTCCGGGAAGATCCCACATGCCGTGGAGCAACTAAGCCCGTGTGCCATAACTACAGAGCGTGTGCTCTAGAGCTGGCAAACCACAACAACTGAGCTCGCGCCTAGAGCCCATGCTCCGCAACAAGAGAAGCCACTGCAATGAGAAGCCTGTGCATGGCAATGAAGAGTAGACCCCGCTCACTGCAACTAGGGAAAACCCGCACGCAGCAACAAAGACCTAACGCAGCCAAAAATAAATAAATGTATTTAAAAAAAGGACTAAGTAGCCTTAAAAAAAATTAGCCATATGATTGATGAATTTGTAAATTTAATTATTTATAATCTTATTTTCTCCAGAAAGGATTTCAGGAAGCTAAAAGAAATGAATGCAGTAATATATCATGATAAAATAAATAGATAAAAATAAATCATACAATAAGTTTATGGAAAATTGCTAGAACTGGGTTGCAAATTTCATTCTGAGTTTTTTACTGGCCCAAGCCAAAAGGAGATCACAGTCTGCTGAAGGATTCATGTGTCATCACAACACTGTTCATAGGTAGCATAGCTTCCCCAACACTGGGGCCTTAGAGAGGGGTCTCCAGTAGATCTTCATACATGAGACCTCATGATGTGGGCAATGTCCTCAACGCTATCCCTAAAACCAGTCGAATACCATCAAGTACAGTTCATGAAAAGTGATGTCTTAAGGTGTCAAAGCAATGTTTCTCAGGTCTGGAGTACTCTCCTGGTATGGCTTCAACCAGGAACCATAGGGAAGTTGGCATTTAGCTCAACCCAACATTCCCATCTGTAATTGAATGAAGGTTGGGAAATACATCCAACAGAAGCACACCCAGTCATAATTTTGGTGTTTAGAGGTTCCTCTCCCTCATTAGCTGGAACCCAGTTGTTGACACAATTATTTTAGAGTGAAAAACATTTGCTATGTGACCTTAGAGTTCAGAGCAGAGCAGTCCTGGAGCCCAGGAGAAGCAGAATGAAAAACAAATTTGTTACCTCTGTCCTTTGTGATATGACTTTCAAATAGTGCTATTATCAGCAGATGCCATCTGGTCGCTGCCTGTTTTTACTAGTTATTTTTGCAGCTAGGTATTGAACTCACGTGTTTCTGAATTACTGAAAGGGGGCGTATACTGTAAACACGTAAAAGCCACACATTTTCAAAGAAATAAATTTAAAAATATTTATTATTATTATTATTTGCTTCCTATAAATTTTAGTGGCTCAAGACAAAGGTCCAGGCACTCTAGTTCACTATAGTCACATTAGAGCAGAAAGTTCATTAGGGCTTTGGGAATGTCTCCCATTTCAGATCCAACCTCTTGTGTCCCAGACACACTGTACCTCAGGAACAGGAGAAATAAAGTCTTTGCTGCCGTAATGACCCTTATGAATTGCAAAAGTTTATTCACTTGTCTGACTCTGCATTATTTTGGAAGCTCCCCAAGAGCAAAAAGTATTTATTTGGCTTAGATTTTTTTAAAATGTAACTTTAAAATATTTTAAAACTTTTTGTAAACACAAGAAAATTCAGAGAATAATTCTTTACCATACATCCACTAACCAACATTAACAAAGGGTGACATTCTGTCATATTTTCTTACAGTCTTTTTGTTGGCATGGCAAAGTGTTAAGGTGTAATTTGTATACAGTAAGATGCATACCTCTTAAGTGTGAGAAATTTTGACAATTGTATACGCCCATTTTACAACCACCCAAAACAAGATATACCTCTCAAGAATCTAAAAAGTCTAAAAAGTTCCCTCAAGCCATTTTCCCGTCCATCTCTCACGGCTCAAGGGACAATCTTTCTGATCTTCTTTCTGATTTTCTATCACCACAGATCAGTTTTGCTTGTTTTCGAACTTCACATAGATTAAATCACACAGTATACATTCCTTTGTGTCTGGCTTCCTTCACTCAGGAAAATGTTTTCTAAATTCATCTGTGTTGGTACCTATTACAGTAATTCGTTCCTTCTCATTGACAAATACTATTTCATTGTATTTGTTCATTCTCCCTGTTGATGTGTGACATTTAGATTGTTTCCAGTTAAGGCTGTTGTGAAGATTCTGTACAAATCTTCTTATGCACATAAGTTTTCATCTTTCTTCTTGGAGGGGGTAATTACTTAGGAGTGGGATTGATGAGTCAGAGGGTAGGTGTATGTTTAACTTGACAGGAAAATGCCAAATTGCTTTCCAAAGTGGCTATAGCATTTTACACTCCCACCAGCAATGTGCAGGAGTTGATTCACAGCCTCCTCAACATTAAGTACTGTCAGTCTTCTCAATTTTAACCATTCTAGTGGTCTTATTTTGTATTTTCCTGATGACTAAAGATGTTGAATACTTTTTCATGTACTTGTTGAATACATGTATATCTTCTCTTGCCAGTTCAAGTCTTTTGTTTCTTTCTGTTTTTTTCCCCCCTTCTGTTTGTTTACTTTTGTTTGGTGATTGTGTTTTTACCTGAGTTGTAGGAGTTCTTTATATTCTGGGTACAAATCCTCTGTCAGATATATACTGAAAATATCTTTTCCCAGTCTGCGACTTCCCTTTTCATTTTTTGCCTATCTTGATTTGTAAGGATACTCTTTGATGTTTTCATTTAGAAACTTTTAGTTTTTGCTTTTAGGTCTATAATTCACCTTGAATTAGTTTTTGTGTATGGTTTCAGAGAGGAAGTCAGGGTTCCTTTCTCTCTCTCTCTCTCTCTCTCTCTCACTCTTTCTCTCATATGAGTATCTAGTTACCACAGAACCACTTATTAAGAAGATTTTTTTATCCCATTAAGTTGTCTTCGTTCCTTTGTTGAAAATCAGTCAACTGTTTAAGAATATTCTGTTTCTGAATTCTCTGTTCTGTTACATTGATCTACTTGTCTGTCCTTATGCCAATACCACCTTGTCTTGATTACTGTAGCTTTTGATTGTCTTGAGGTTACCTAGTCTAAGTCCTCCAGCTTTGTTTTTCTTTTTCAAGATTGTTTTGGCTATTGAGGAACATTGTATTCCAAGTAAGTTTTAGAATTTGCTTGTAAAGTTCTATAAGATAGTCTTTCAAATCTGTGAGTTAATTTAGGGAGAAATGACATTTTAACAATAATGATTCTTCTAATCTACTACCACAGTATATCTCTTCATTTATTTAGATCTTTAAACATTTTTCTGAGCAATTTTTTTCATTGTTGTCAGTATACAGGTTGTTTCTGATAGTATTGTAAATGGAATTGTTACTTAAATTTCTCTGACCAATTGTTTGCTGCCAACGTATAGAAATACCACTGAATTTTTCACATTGACCTTGTATCTTATGACTTCCCTAAATTCACTTACTTGTTCTAGTTGCTTTGTACATTCTTTAGGATTTTCTGTAAGACAGTCTTTTTATCTGAAAATGACAGTTTACAGAGCCCCTTTCAATCTTTATGCCTTTTGTTTCTTTTATTTGCTTTACTGCACAAAGGGTAATATTTTGTTATATGTTCTTCAGGTCTTTTTTTCTGTTCTCTTTTTACTCAGCCCTTCCTTTCGCCTTTCTTGTTCCCATATCCATGTTACTTTATTCAAGTTCTTGTTATAGCTCTAAAACTTTCTTCATTTTTAAAATGTCCACATCCCCATTTCTTTTTGTAGGTTGGTCAGATTCTCATTTACAATCAATTAGCATTTTCAAGTATTCATGTTGATGAAGCTCAATGAGGTGCCCTTTCTTCTATGACTAATAGGAGAAATTAAAGTACACATTTTTTGGAAGGGCTATATCTCATAGTCAGGAAGTAACAAAATTCTAATTAGGTAGTGAATTCTTAATACAGGGAATTTAGTGAAAAATTACCTGAATAAGTGAATTGCAAGTAAATTCAGAGTGACTATTTATTACTCAGAAGTGCCAGGCTATTTCTAAGGGCACCTTGACATTGCCTAATTGTGGAGATTTAAAAGTCCTGTAAATTACAAGTCATTGAGATCATAGTTTTATTTGGTTCATTTAGAACCATAAATCGATACAAAAATTTTGTTCATTGCAGATGCTCCCTTATATCACAATCATAAGGAAAACCTCTCCACTCCCATTAAAAAGTACAAAATATAATCTTTGCATACAACTTGTACTCATAATTTTGCATGAAAAAAATTTATAATTGATTTAATCAATCAATTCATGTATGAAGTGGTATTTTCTCCAAATTAATTTAATTTGTTATAGAAATAAGTTCATCAAATGATAAATTGCTTTACCAATATACCATTCATGAAACAGATAGAAATCTCTTTGATGAGAAGGAAATACTGATAAAATGCTGAAAGCTCCTTAATTTTTTTTTTTTTTTTTTGCAGTACGCGGGCCTCTCACTGTTGTGGCCTCTCCAGTTGCGGAGCACAGGCTCCCGACGCGCAGGCTCAGCGGCCATGGCTCACGGGCCCAGCCGCTCCGCGGCATGTGGGATCCTCCTGAACCGGGGCAGGAACCCGTGTCCCCTGCATCGGCAGGCGGACTCTCAACCACTGCGCCACCAGGGAAGCCCCAGTTGGTTAGTGTACTTAAATACATCTTCAAATCTCTTATGCTATATAATGTAACACAATTATTGGAATAACACCAGGAATTGGAGATCATGAGGCTATCTGAGAATTCTGCTTACCCCACCCACCAATCTCCAGGCCATGTTTCTCTACCCACTGACCACTTGAGCATCAGAATCATTATCTTCCTCCCTGTCATGTCCCTAGTGTCACATAGGGGCTTAGTATTTGTGTAGAGACCTTTGTCACACATTTACCTTCAAATTCTTTGACTCTGCTCAAATGATACTCAGCATCAGACCTTATTATTATCATTCAGAAATACTATACATATGAAGTTTAAGACCTGTTTTCCACCTTGGACAACAACGTTCTCTTAATGTTTTTGTTATAACCCATGTTGACTTCACTAGGAGACATAGTGTGAGGGAAAGGGGAGGAAGCTAGCAATGGGCAGAGCCAGGGATGTAAGGACTGACTTTGCAGGAGGGTTGGGGGGCTTAGGTCAGTAGGTCATTCCCAGTGTTCAAGGAGGCAAGGCCTGGTGCTGATACCTAAGAATTCCTACTCATGGTTGAGGCTGGAGTTTTGGCTTCCATGATACTGGAATCAGCGAGGTGGCTGTGTTTTGGCACCAAGGGTCAGTCTGGATTGAGTCTGGATCCCAAGCCAGCAGGTGACAGCAATTATGTTGGGTGACAGAGGGCTGCCAGGAATTAGGTATGTTGTTAGTGCTACAGGCAGTCATTTGGCATCAAGGTAGAACTCCAATTCCATTGGAAACCTGCTAGGAATCAGGAATTGGAGCACAGAACAAGGCAATTGTAGAGGGAGTTAGGAGAAGGATGTGACTGAGGTGAATATGGAGGCTAGACTTTAGGTAGCAAGATTATTTTAGATCCCAGGTGCTAGACAGATGATACTTTTAATAATCTTTTGGGCTTGTAGGCTGGACCCAGGGACTGTATCAGGCTAGGTGTAGTATGGTCTAAACTTCTGATTCACGCAGCTGGATGGGGCTAGGAAAGGCAGGACCAGCACCTTCTGGCCTTGTTGGTCTCACTGAGCTTCTCACTCTGTAGTCTCCTGCTCAGTCCTTTCCCCATGTGGGAGCTGGGAGGAGACACTCCTCTTCTAGTGGGTCCCACAGGGATGCAGTGGGGTAAGGTCTTGGGAGCCTCTATCCTCATGTCACAAGTAGGAGGTCAGTGAGCGGTGACAAGTCAGGTCCTGGATGAATAGTGCTGAAGTCAAAGCACAGAGAGTGAATCCAAACCTAGGTGCCTATCAAGGGGGGCCATCAGAGCAACAGTAGCAGGGGCACAGGGTGAAAGAAAGGGTTTTAAGACCCCGGAAAGTTAGGGCAGCAGGGACATGGGAGGCAGGCTGGGTGAAATGCAGGCCTGCAGTTCAGTTCCTTCTTTTCTCCCTCCCTCCCTCCCTTTCTTCTTCTCTTTTTAATATTCTCAGCACATTTTAACAGGAGCCAGCCAGAGTGGGTAGGCAAATCGTTCCATTTTACTCTAGTCTAAAGCACTCTGTATATGTATATGTAACTTTTACATCACTATGTATTCTCTAGTGCTTAGAACAGTTTTGGGGGTGGTATTTAATGGTCAGGTTAATTTAAATTAAAAAAATAGTGAAAGGGAGAAAAAAAGATCTTGTTCACAACTAAGGCAGAAACATTATCCTAGCCTTCTGTGGCTAGGATTTTACCAGCATCTTATTGAAAAATGAGTGGCAGCTAAACAGTAGGCCCAAAGTGTAACTACTGTGGGCGTTACTTGTATTGTGCTGTGTGAAGTTATGGTTAAGTTATCCATTGTAAATGTATAGGTTTATTGCATTACAAGGGTGAAATTCCTTTCAGCCCATCCTGTTCTTGGGCTTACAGAGCTTCAACGTAAAGACTCTTCAGCCTTGTTACAGAGAAGTGTTTCAACAGCTGCAGGGATGAGACTCCTTTAGGGATGAGACTCCGGGGGTGCCCATGAAGGGTCACAAGGGTGCCCTATGCCCTTCAGAACACAACGAAGCACTGTTGCATCACGGTAATGTCCTGTCACGCCCTGTCCCATGGGACACATGATGTTCCACTAAGGGTATTAGAGGGTTTGTAGAACTGCCTAAGTTGGGCTGGTCAATAAATATCTATTGAGACCTTTACTGTTTTCTCTGAGCAAGAATATTGGAAGATGAAGAGACCAATGTGTGGCTTGGGGCCTGCAGCATCAGTGTCCTGCTCCTGCCAAAAGCTTGCTTCAATGATTGCTTCCTCTCTCACTTGGCCCCAGCCGGTGGGCTAGTGTGAGCGCAGGTCTCCTTCCTGCCTGGCTCTCAGCAGCACTGTCAGAAACGTGTGTATCATCAATCCCCGGTCATTCCTGAGAGACTCGTGCATTTCCGTAAAAAACCTGATTTACATGGTGTGACTACAGATTAAAAAGATGGATTTTGTTCTGGCTTGTTGAAATCATTCTTTAGAGACAGTATTTGCAACAAAAGTTGTCAAATGGTCTGTGGTCTACTTACTCTCAGATATTAATCTCTGCCTAGAGTGCCAAGATGCTCTTTTCCTCATGAAAAGAATTTCATTCTTGTGAGTTTAGTCCATTCATGTGGAGTCGACCTTGTAGGACTATTATTGCCTTCTGTTTTTTGAGGGAATAGAATAAAAAAGAAAAGGCATTGGCAACCGATTGTGTGGCCCGGTTCATAGAACAGGAGACAAATGATCTTTTCTTATTCTTTAAAAATATACAAAGCTCTACTAAGATAGAACTTCATATTATAGGTTGCAGTTATTAACTTAGGAGGTAATCGGGTTTCTAATTTCTCATGATAAAAGCTTCCCCTATTGACACCACCTACTGCGTAATGTCTTGGCACGATGTGCAGAATTTTCTTTGTTTTGTAGTTAGTGAATGGCAAATTTTCCCTCGTGCATTCCAATTTTTAGGCAAAGATAACTACACAAATTCTAAGGATGTG
Source organism: Mesoplodon mirus (assembly GCF_964341445.2). Taxonomy (NCBI): domain Eukaryota; kingdom Metazoa; phylum Chordata; class Mammalia; order Artiodactyla; family Ziphiidae; genus Mesoplodon; species Mesoplodon mirus. The sequence goes on along the minus strand of NC_138986.1, from coordinate 41,269,420 downwards.
AGCCTGTGTTCTTAGAAATAGTGAGCAAGGCAGTAAAACAGATACTATTTTTAGATTGCTTGTTAATCTCCTGTTTTATTATATGCCATACACATATTATTCTGAAAGCCATTCTAAAACATGAACATGAATAAATACTGTAATTCTTTATCACCAACCTTAATATTTCTAGAAAAATGTGTGGTTAAAAAAAAAGAAAACGAGGTTTAGCCAAAAGTTCTTTTGCCTTTATTCTTAATCTTCTTCGCTCCTCACCCAACTTTTTCAAATCTATAATGTCATCTAAAGCCTGTTGCCTGTGGAAGCAGGAAGATGAAGAAGTGGATATGACTGGGAAGTCTCATGTTTTGGGAGGTTCCTAAAGCTTCCTGAAATTGGGGAGGGAAGAGGGCTGAAGACAGAAAGTGTGTCTCTAATACAGGACTTGCTTTGAGTTATGAACATGGACAAAGGGATTTGTTAAATCCTTTCCCCTGGCAATCTCAGTCCCTCTGGAGAAAAGTAGCATCGCCAACCACCTTGTGATGCAAATTCTTCCCATTTTCCCTGGAATTTTGGTCTTTCCTTTGTACTACTTAGAGACTGTTTATTGACCTGTAGGACCTAGGGGTAGTGACAAAGTATTTCCAAAAAAAGTGCTCCAGATTCCCACTTTGGTTTGTGATTAGAGGGTGAATGGAGGAGCTATTAGATTTCCATGACAATTTGAGTGTTTTAAGTAGTGAAGGAAGTGCTTTTTAGTTTTTAAAACGTTCAGATTTATATTGTACAATAGGTTAGACTCAGGGAAATATTAGTGTGCTAAAAAGTAGTTCTGAATGCTTTTTGTGTAGGATGTTAAATTCATGAGATCCAGAAATCATAGAATAATAAACCCCTATTTTCACTTTTAAAATATGGGAGGCATATTTCACTGTGCTTGTCATACAGAGTAAATGCAAGAACACACTGAGAATAATATGAAGTCTTGTGTTTCTGACAGGCTACTGTTTAGAATGCTGATTGTCATTCACATTTTATGTGTATGAAACAATGTGAGTTTTATAAAATTACTAAGTTTATGAGAGGATTAAGCAGGTTTTACTTTTATAGTAATAATGTGTTCAAATGCATTCGCATCAAATGGGAGATTTGTAATTGAAATTTAAATCCCAGCATAAATACAGCACTTAGAAAACTATTTTATAGGCCTCTCTTTTAAAAGGATCCTACAAAGAAGGTTACACAGCTGGAGATTGTTCAGAGACAATTAAGACTTATTGGCTTTTCAGCTGGTGATAAAAGCAGGGCTCTGATACTCTTCGCATCTTGAAGTTGTTACCCAGGTGAATTTCCTTTACAACACTAAGCTCTTCAGTATTCTTTAAAAAAATTATTTAGCATCTGAGACTTAAGGGGATGATCTATTGGAGTTTAAGCCCACGATGAATGTAAAGTATACATTTGTCTTTAACATGATTCATACATGGTGAGCCTGAGACCCTAGCCATCTTTTCAGGACTATTACTTCTTTTTCTGAGGAAAATGTTGAAGTATGCTGTTAGTTTTTAGCATTCTCTGCTTCCTATTTCTAGTCCCTCCGAAATGGTACCCCATTCCCTTTAGATTTTAACCTTTACCTCCCTCCCTTCTCTACTCCAGAGTAGGAATGAGGCTGCCTGATAAACCCACTCTGATAAAGTGATGTAGTTTGATACCCAAAATACTGCTAATAGGGTCAAGGTTTTTATGGATGACTTTTATTAATGAGGAACTTTCAGAATCCATTGGTAAAATATTTTTCACTGAAGGGACCTTTCTGGTAGCTTGCAAATCAGATCACAGAGGGGATACTTACTTTATGAATAAATTGGTTTGTATTTTCACAAAACCCTGGAGGATATAATTTTTTACAGTTAAACACCTTAAGTTGGTGACTGGCTTGATTCACCTTTCAGCCAAACCACAAGTGGCCCCAAGACTGTGGTGTGGATAATCTGAAGTGATCAATGTTTTGAGTTCCTTTATTAGTGTAACTAGTAGGAAATTTGACTTGACTTATTTTTATTAGTGTGAGTTTGGATATTATACCGGTAAGAATATACCTATGTTACAGAGGTTTGATTTCCGACCTGAGATTTTTTAATTTAAATCTCTCTATATTTTAATGTGACAGAATTTATTTCTTGATACATAAAGGCAGGCTGAATACTAAATTAATTTAATTTGGCCTATTATACTAGTACTATGTGGCTATTAACTTTTGGGCAAACATATTGATCTTGCCTTTGATTTGCTGTTTCACACAGGGATGAGAGCTGGTGTCACAAATGCTTCCATCTTTGTACTTTGTTTCTGCTTGACAGGGTTTTGTTCTCTTTGACAGACATTCAGTGATAAAAAGTCATGTAATTATTAATTTCCTATTTGACATTGTGAACATTTCTATGCTAAGTTAGTAGGTAAAAATGTCACAATCCATTTCTATTATATCTACCCACAGAACTTCAAAGGGTTCCTAGCTATCGGTTCTTGAGTCAGAAAGAAGACTGTGACATGCAGATACTAAGTACAATTAACTTTGGTAACAGTATTTGACCTTTCTATAAAACAGTCAATTTTTTCAGATATTTTCCTTCCTGATGGTAGTTTGAAAAAAATTTAACATTCATCTTCTTATTATTCCTTGCGTTAAATGGAAAGAAAGTATTTTAGCAATAGACTTGCTTTGGTCTCTCACATATTGAGCAAATGCTACTCCCTGGGGCTAGAATAACCACCAAGCTGTAGTAGGTACCAACCTGCTTTACTGAAGTGGTATATGGACAGAGGCAATTGCTTCTTATGAAGGCACTATACTCATTACTGGGTCTCAGAGAGTTAAGTCTCCTTGTACCAGCACGAGGGTGGTGAAGAGCGCTGGGCACAAAGGTGTGGAGAGGGACCGTGGCTTTCAGATTGTGATGACCCTTTGAGCCCAACCCAAGAGGAACAACACTTGGCACATTTAAAAAATTTCTAGGGAATTCCCTAGCTGTCCAGTGGTTAGGACTTGGCACTTTCACTGCTACGGGCCCGGGTCAGGGAATTAAGATCCTGCAAGCTGCACAGTGTGGCAAAAGCAAACAAACAAACAATTTCTAACGGGCACATGAAAATTAGAAATGGGAAATTCATTTTAATAATATATTTTATATGACCCAAAATATTGTCATTTCAACATGAGGTGCTAGACACATTTCCAGGGCTCAATAGCCACCTGAGGCCAGTAGTTACCATACTGGCCAGCCCAGCTCTGGCCAATCTCTCAATCTTCAGGTTATTTCAGTTCCTGACAGGGCAAAGCCTCTTTTCTAAACCAAATCTTATGTCCATGGAGGAAATATTATAAATTTTTTGTTTATAATTTCCTGTTCCGTGCAGATATTTTTAGTTTTCTCATTTTTTCCTCAAGTCTGTTGCATAGGCTTTAACACGTCAACTAGAGAAGGTGTGGTTTGTTTTTTGTTTTGTTTTGGTGTCTGGCGCTGCCACACAGCATGCCGGTTCCCTGACCAGGGATCGAACCCTCACCCCCTGCATTGGAAGCACAGAGGCTTAACTTAACCACTGGACTGCCAGGGACGTTCTCATATTTTACCTTTGATGGACAGTTTTAGCTCTTTATTTTTTGTAATATGTATGATCCAAATGGAAAGAAAGTGATTTATCTGAATCAGATTGATGTGGTAGAAAGAATCCTGGGACAAGTGTTCAGACAACTCTGGTTTCAGAGGGTCACTAGCAAATTAGTGACAGGGACAATTCAGGCTAACTTTGCTGAGATTTAATTTCCTTATGCAGAAAGGAGAAATAGTAAAGTCTGTCTGCCATAGTACTGTGTATAGGTAGGCATATAAAAACACTTAAAAAAAACTGTAAAGAGCTAAGTAATAAAAGGTACTTTTTGGGGGCTAAACTTACTTGAGACAAAATGTAATTCTTTGGGGAAACTTGACCCGTGGCTCCATGCTTGATCCCACGTCATTCTTTGGTATGAGGCTGCTTTCTACCTCTGCTTCCTGGCTCAACTCCTCCTTTAAACTTTTGGATCAATTCCCATTCCCCTTCCAAACACTTAGTTTATTTAAAAAATTTATTGTCTCCTTGGTACAGCTGTTGGGCTAAGTGTTTTGTATACATCATCTCATTTAATTCCCAAGACAACTCTACAGGTTTTGCTTCATTTTACAGATGAGGATGATTTACAGAGAGACTAAGTAACTTGCCCAGCACCCCACAGACAGGACACTGCCATTTAAGTTAGGCCATGTGAATTCAGAGTCCAGTTACTTCTGCGCTAGTCAGCACTGCTGCCCATATCAGTGCTCCTGAATGTACCGTATATAGTTTTTTTGCAGTACGCGGGCCTCTCACTGTTGTGGCCTCTCCCGTTGTGGAGCACAGGCTCCAGATGCGCAGGCTCAGTGGCCATGGCTCACGGGCCCAGCTGCTCTGCGGCATCTTCCTGGACCGGGGCATGAACCCATATCCCCTGCATCGGCAGGCAGACTCTCAACCACTGCACCACCAGGGAAGCCCCCGTATATAGTTTTTACATTCTGTATATTATGATTTTTTGACATCTTTAAAAAATCTTTCTGGCTGGGGAGAGAGTGCCCCTCCTGGGGCTAGCCAGTTCTTCGAGATAGCAAAGAACTCATCTGAGAATGTCTCTGACATGCAATGGACCAATCTAGAGCCATACCTCCTCTATCTGGCCCATACACCCAGGAAGCACTATTCTTTTGCCTTAATCATCCCAGGGCCAGACACTAGGAACTAGAGACCACACCTATGGCTTAGAGCCCACTGAAATCATTCAGAGCAGCCAAACCTAAGCTGTTCACCCTGGCCTGCCTTGCATCTCCTGCAGAAACACCCATAAAGGCCGTGGCCTAAGCACTCCACTTGTTCCTATCTTCTGCCACCTGACCAAAACCTGGTGCTACCCCTGTGACCCTGTGTGACATGTAGTGACCCCTCCTCTCTAGGACCTGTGAGTGTAATAAACTTTGTTTTCTTGTGCCTCTCCTGTGTCCCCTCTTGTGGCTGTACTTGACCACAGCAGGCTGGGCATCATAGCATTAAATTGATGATACACTTTGAGTAATATTTTATTTTACCATACTTTAGTAGTTTTCCAACTTGTAGGATAACTAGAGAGGGACAGTGGATAACCAAGAATGACCAAAATCCCATAAGAAGGACTGGAGATTTTCACAAGTTTAGTGAAGACAACCTCCTGGGGAAAGAAAGAAAATACTTGTGACGTGAATGGAGAGGGCTTTTCTAAGTTTTTCTTGGGGACTAGTAAACTTACAGCAGTCAAACATCAGTTTTTAGTGCTGTGGTGAAATTGGGTAGGTTCTTGAAATGTCCATGGGAAAAAAATCTCATTTGGAAAAACAATACGGGTGTGGATGATAGATGTGAGTTGAAGATAGAGTTGGGAGGAAAAGTACAAAGCTTCATGTTCTATTTTTATCTAAATGGTTTCTGTAAAATGAGGAGAATTAACAAATTCACAACACTTTATTGAGCATGCACTCTTTTTAGGGCACTCATCAGTATACAAATACGACAGATCTCACAGGCACATGCCATCTTATTGGGGAGCTAAAACCACACTACATAAAAAGGCAGGTAATGTGAAGAGGACTAAGAGAGGTGGATATGATTACTGATTAAATAGGGGTCAGGCAGTACTTCCTACTATGGTCAGGATAAGCTGAGAGCCCTGGTCCGGGAGTGTGATGGCAGGACCTCCAGCCAGAGCTGGGGCAGATGAGGGCCAGAGAGATGGTGTAGAGTTTGGAAAGTTGACAAGGAGAAGAGAAAGTAGTTCAGATACTTAAGAAGGTATGCAGTTGACTTTTATATGTCATGATTAGAGCGTGGTAGAGCTTTCATAATTAAGATAACCTCAGATGCCTCGTAAATGTAGCAGAGTGAGACCATTGGCCAGATGACAGGACTCATTTAGATGAAACTGATTTATGCTTGTTCAGTAATTTCTCTATAAGAAAGTATATTTTAGTTACGTTCAAGTGTAATTATAAGGAAGATGAAGCTAAATGACCAGGAGGAAGGTCAAGATACATCTCAATTTTTTAAAAATATGCCTTCCATAGGGTTGAGAAAGGAAGACACAGGTCTCCTGGGCCCGTGCTGGGGCAGGGCTAAGTCCCCTGCCTTACTAGTCTTCAAAGCGTCACTGCTTAGTGATTACACTTGCTGACAGGATGTGATCTCCATTGCTGTCCTCACCAGGCACCCTTCCAATCATTGTTTTCTGATTTCTTCCTCGTGGATCTGCTAGTTTTAGTGCATATACTTGTTGCAAGTTAAAGCCTCAGTAAAATACAAGAAATGATTGAGATTGCAGATTGTAGATAGGCAAACTTTATTTCACAAGCCCAAGGGGATAATTTACTTTTCATCTCCTCCCTCTCTCTTAAAATAGAGAACCTCCAACAAATGGTATATAAAGTAAAACAGAGCAAACAGAAGACGGAAACTTTGCAATTTATTAACTCATGCATGAAAGTACAGAAAATAAGCAGGGTTCAACTTATTTGGAAAAATAAGTCTGAACCTCTTGCATTAAAACATGGTATTGCACTAATCTAATGAGTTTTCAGGCAAATGAGGCATGAAACATTACCAAAGTATAAAGTCAGTAAAATATCCAAATTACTTTTTAATGCCATTATATGTTTTATCTTATTGAGAGCTGGTAAAGAATAGATTATTCCTACATCTGCATTACTAGCAAAGTAAGTGAAATTATTTTACAAAGAATTTATTATTCTGATAATCTGTGAATAATGGCAGATCAAAAGCAACTGAAATTCCAAGAAGAGATACATGCACATATATCTAATTTATAGGAAAGCATTAATAAAACAGAATACATTTTTACTTCAGTCATTCATTCCCTAGGAATTCAAGATAATGCTGAGGAGATGAAACATGATAGTATATAAGCAGTTTTGAGGATAGCATGAAATAAGTAAGGACTGCGATATATTTCTTTTTAAGAAGAGAGAATTGGGCTTCCCTGGTGGTGCAGTGGTTGAGAGTCTGCCTGCCGATGCAGGGGACACGGGTTCGTGCCCCGGTCTGGGAAGATCCCACATGCCGCGGAGCGGCTGGGCCCGTGAGCCATGGCCGCTGAGCCTGCGCGTCCGGAGCCTGTGCTCCGCAACGGGAGAGGCCACAACAGCGAGAGGCCCGCGTACCGCAAAGAAAAAAAAAAAAAAAAAAAAAAAGAGAATTATTTACCACACATATTCATAAGATTTATTTAGAAAAGAACAAAGAAAACATTTTTAGAGTTTATCCTAGAATTATTTTATTATATTCTGGATGTGGTTGAATACAGCATTTCCTTTTGAATATAGTCGAGTGGGTTTCATGAAAAGTTGGTTTTTTTTAATTTTTTTTTTTTTTTTTTTTGCGGTACACGGGCCTCTCACTGCTGTGGCCTCTCCCATTGTGGAGCACAGGCTCCGGACGCGCAGGCTCAGTGGCCATGGCTCATGGGCCTAGCCGCTCCGCGGCATGTGGGATCTTCCCGGACCAGGGCACGAACCCGTGTCCCCTGCATCGGCAGGCAGACTCTCAACCACTGCGCCACCAGGGAAGCCCTCATGAAGTTTTGGGTTATGTTTTCAATAGTAAAAAACAGAAATGATTTATTCTAGAAACGCTGATTGTATTATAGTACTGTCAAGTTATTAAAATATTGCAAAATTATATACAGTTTAGTAAAGGATGGCACCTCATGAATTTTTAAAATCCTTATTTAATGTGGTTGTTTGAATCTATTTATGTACCATTTGTAATTATTTCTAATGCTTTAGTACTGCTGGCTGTTATGTGACAAACTCTTTTTCAGAAGAAAATTAGTCCTTCATCCTTCACATCATTAAAGCAAGGCTTGTCATTTTGAGGCATCTGAAGTGTCTTCTAGTGGATTTCACTTTGTATTTATTCTGCCCAGATGAGGCAGGACTAACTTTACAATTTTTAGCTCCACTAGCTATCATCCAGTGTGTATTGACATTTCATTTGGTTTCAGATAGTTCTAAATGATTCTCAGCACTTGGGTAGGTGTGCTTATCTGTGAATGAGCAGGTTTCTTGTGTGCTTTTGTTTCTGTCACCTTGTGCTGATTTAAGTGCCCTTGGTGTTCTAGAATCATATGACAGTGAGAGGACATCAGAAAAAGGAGCTGGCCTAGCAAGAAGGAGAGAATTTCTCCTTTCTCTGACTCTTTACTGGGCCTGCATTTCTGGTTCTCACAGGAATGAGAAATTGCTTGTTTGGTTTTCAGTCCACCACACAGCCAGTGGCCCAGCCAGAAACTCCATCAAACCAATGACTCTTTCACCCCCACCTACACTGGCCAGTCAGCATTTACTTAATCTTTTGTATCTATGCCCTTGTCTTCATCTTAACTACCACATCTGGGACCCACGTCTTCCCTAACCTGCCTTACCTGGCTTTGCACCTACTCTCTTGTCAAATACAGTTACCTGCGACTTCCCTGAGTAATTCATATTGTTCCCTACTTCTCTTCCAGGACCAAAGCTAACACCACTGTAGCTCAGGCATTCCATCTGCCCATCTGGGCTTTAAAGGGTCTGGTAAGAATTGGAGATAAAATTCCCAATTGATCACTACCAGTAAGCTATAATACCATTAGCATGTCAACGAAAAAAATGTACTTGAATAGAAAGGAAATTTACCTGAACCTCTTTAAAATCTGCCTGTGATTTTATGGTACTGGAACACATAATTTAATTTTTTTTAAACATCTTTATTGGTGTATAATTGCTTTCATAATTTAATTTTCCACTGAGCCTCTAAGACAAGAGAGGAGGTGAAACGCCTTAAGATATTAGTACATATCTATATTGTATGCTTCTCTTACTGGTATTACATGCAAACTGCTATTAAGGGTAAACTGCTTTGGGGTTTGTTAAGTGTGAGAAAAATAAAACAAATCTTTCCTTGTAACAAATAAGTTTGTTTAACTGTTATACAAAATTAAGCAGATTTATTTACTGATACTATTCTTACGTGTTAATATGCATTGTGAATCTCCAAGAGGATGTCTTCATCAGGCAGTGTTTCCTGGGCCTGTGTGAGCAGGCATATTTCTTCTCAGAACACAGTCCGTGAAATCAGCTCTGCCAAGTGGCCCGTGGGTAGTTCATAATTCTGTCTACGGTACAGTACAATTTAAGCCATACCCTCCTGAACTGTTGAATAGCCAAATTCCAAATTCCAGGTCAAATATCCATGAGAGTATAATCAATACCAAATACATTACTATACTTATCAATGGTTTTCTGCCGTAATTCAGACTTTTCTATTCTGCTCATATAAAGGCCTCTCCCAAATTAATGATGCCACAAATCCTTAGAGAAGAGCACGCGCTGCTTGGATTATGATAATGTGGCATATTTTACCAGTATTTTGGAGAGATGCAGAGATTGGGGGCCCTGATTAGACATTTTAGCAGTTATGCCACTGCTCCTAGCCTTTGCAAATACCCTCAGTCTTTAATGTTACAATTCAAGGTTCTTGGCAGAGACTCAAGAAAGGGAGGGGAATTATTGGCTCACATAAATTGAGCAAAGCAGGGAAGGACAGCAATACAAGTGGAACCCGGCCTTGAATAGAGTGAGGACTCTCTCCAGCCGCCTGGGATCTCTGCTTCTGTCTGCTTGTTGGCTCCGTTCCTTTTTCTGCAGCTCCGCATCTTACACGTGGCCTTAACAGCTTGTTGCCTGACATTTTCCTCGCTTCACCATCAGAGAGCTGAAGACTCTATTCTTTTCCTTCTAATTTAGAAAATCATGAAGAAAGATGATGATTGGCCCATCTTACATCACTTCCCACCTGGACGAATCACAACGGCCCCAAGAGCAGGACCATTTGAGAAGATGGCATTTCCCCGTTAGAGCACCCGCAGGAGAGTTAGGGAGAAGGGCCATGCTCTATAAGAGGGAGAGTGCAGTGCTCATCCAAAGCAAAGGAGGTGAACAATCTCTCAAATAATAAACATCTCCCTCAAATGACCTCCTTCTTTACTAGCTAACTCCATCTCCTTCCCAGGTCTCAGCTCAGGGGCCCTAGAAGCTTTCCCCAGATTGTCCCTATACTCAGCCCAAATATTCTGAGAGGTTGTGGGGACTCAGTGAGTGAGGGCCAGAGAAAGGACGTGAGAAGGATGAGCAGAGCAAACTATGTTTACTTCACTCACGCACTTAAGGCCAGTTACGTTTCGGGGAGCCTCCTCTGTGGTATTGGTGTATGCAAAACAGGCACATCTGTCCTTTAACTTTGCTACTTGCAAGGGAATCAGTTTCCCAGGGGTGACTTGTGCCTGTCTGGGATGATTTCCTAAATCTCTTCCAGTCCAGTGATTCTGGTAATTGTTCTTGTTCCTGATGTTCCAGCACTTGTGACAGTCAACCTCAGTTGACTCTTCTCTCTTAGTCTCTTCTCTCTTCTCTCCCCTTCTGGAGGATGGAAGAGGAGAAGGGGGAGGAGAGATGTTCTTCTAGGTGAACATTGCCAAAGTGGATCTCCTGTAGTTTTGTTGAAATCTCAAGCATTATGATTCTGCCACCACTAAAACTTTGCTAGCATTACTTGCTGCCTATGGGTGGACTAGATTCGTATAATTACAACAGACCGAAGAAGGGAGTTATGAATTTCATTGGATAAGGTTTCATTTGATAAATTAAGACACAAATAAGGCATTTTTTACATTTCATTTCTACTAATGCCTATAGCATGACGATATTGGTGAATGGTTCATAAAATTTCAGTGTTGGAGCTATGAGGAAATTTAGAAATCACCTGAATCTACTGTCTTTTTTAAAGATGAGAAAACAAATGCCTGGACTGGTGAGACATAAGAGTTAGTTGAAGAAGTAGGCATCTTAGTTCTCTCCAGGCCAGAGCTTTTTCTGGTTTATATTTAAGCTTCTTACATTTTAAATCAAGTGGGTAATTAGAAAACTTATCTTTCAGTAATTTATTGAAGTTAATCAATATGGAAAAGAGTAGATCAGTGGGTTCTAAGTTTACGGTAGTAAATGTAGAAATAGTGTTAAAAGAAGAGTTAGCCCCAGGGTTCCTCTCTTGAAATTACCTGATACAAACACAGTTCTACTTTTCTCTCCTTCTCTTCTTTCCTCCCTCCCTCTCTTCTCTTGTCCCCACTCCTCCTCTATGTAATGATCATTTTAGGTGGTCAGGATGCAGCCTGGTATCTGGTTGCCTGGAATTAAACATATTTCTCCAAGAAATGTAATTTTGTTTTCAAGAAGAATATTGTTTAATTTGGGAAGAACAAATAAATTCACATAGCAAGATTTGTCAGTTATGGATGAAAATCACAGAAGCTTGACGTGGAAATGTCTCTCATTATCCATTTCAAAGCCGTAATGGATTTTGAGAGGAACAGAGCTTATATTTGCTTACATTCTTATAGAAACTTTTATAGACTATAAAGCTTTCACCTATATATAGTCTTGTTTGGTTAAGGTTGCCAGATTTAACAACAACAACAACAAAAGAATATCCAGTTAAATTTGAATTCCAGATACACAACAAACACGTTTTTAGTGTAAGTGTGTTTCAAATATTGCATGAGACATGCTTATACTAAAAATTATTCCTTGAGTGCCTGAAATTCAAATTTAACCTGTATTTTATTTGGCAACTCTATATTTGGACTTCTGATAACTCTGTAAGGTTGGGAGAACAGTGTCCCCCATTATACAGATGAGAACCTTTGAGTGGCCCTCTGTGTGTCAGATCCCAAGCTATTCTTGAGCATGACACGATGCATAATTCATAGATCCTGCCTTAAGGATGCTAGAGTCAAGTCACCAGGAAACAACTCATCAGTGTGATGTATGTAATAATAGGGGAATGAATATAGTACTATGGAGTCTTATAAAAGGGCATCTACCCCAATATTGGCAAATTGGAAGGTTTCCTAAGGTGGTGACATCCATTTTGAACCCTGAATGCTGAGTAAGAATTAGGTCCACGTGACGTTGGGGAAGGAAGAAAGAAAGAGGAGAAACATTATTCTGGTATCACTTAAGGAGCTGCATATGTTCAGTATGACTTGCTGGAGGATATGCTTTGAGTTGGGAAGTGGTGACAGGGTAAGGCTAGAGAGGTGTGTAAGGCTCAACTCATTAATTGATGTGCCTAATGCAATTTTTCTTTTTCCTTGGGGAAGCATTTACCCTTCAAGGTGAGACAAAATAATCCAATTTGAGTTTTAGTATGATCACCATGTCGCAATTGAGAGAGTGGATCGGAAGGTCAAGACTTAAGGAAAATTATTCATTTATTCAACATATTTTTATTGAGTGTTAACACTGAACTAGGTACAAATTGGGAGACCAGTAATTTAAGTGGCAAATGAAGGTGTTGAGAACTAAGATAATGACCATAGGGATGGGGAGAAGTAGATCTTTGGGGAGATATTAAGGAGGTAAATCAACAGTAATTGATTATTAACAGGGCTTGGTATGTGAGGGAGAGAGGTAAGTGAAGCTACTGGAAGCTGGATGGGTGAGTGACATCATTTGCTGATGTACGAAACAATTTCCCATGGTGAGGGGAAAAAAAAGTCCTTTTCAGTTTTGTATGTATTCACTTTGATGTGCCTGTAGGACTTCCAAGGAGGGGTGTTAAGGAGGGCAGCTTTGTAAACTAAAAAGAGAGGTTCGCTGAACATTATGACCTGTGGATCATGAACTTATTAGAGCTGCTTGTTAAAATAATAGGTGAAAATGAGATCACCCAGGGAGTGTTTGGACTCAAAAGCTTATTTGCCAGACAGAATCTCCAGGGAAAAATCAACATTTAAAAAGCAAAATGGGCAAAGGAAGCTAACAATGCAACAATAGCTGCAAAGGAAACTAAACGAGAATGCCTAAGACAATAGAAAAAAACTCAGGAAGAAGACTCCTTCGAAGATGTAGAAGTCCACTTTGTCAGAAGTTGAAGACAGGTGGAGTAAAATGAGGACTGGAAAAAGGGGTTCCATTTCTTGCTTTATAACAAAGGTCTTTGATGATCTTGGTTTAATGAGCACTGGCTGAGAAAATGAGGTGAACTGTATCTCTAGGAGGGGAACTGTACCACAGGTGGGACCCACTTGTAAATAGAATTGTGAGGAGTTTAGGAAGATCCGAATAGGCCACAATACTTGCTTAACTCTGTTCCTTGGAGCATTAATACAGTGAGACATTTCCTTAAAAAAAAAAAACCTGGAGCAAAATAAATTTGGGAAATACTACATATTATGTTAGTGTATTTAAAATTCTGAAAAGTTTAATATTTAATATTCTGAAAAGTTCTGAAGCAATGAAACCTGCCTAATTTTGCTTATCCCAGTGTTTCCCAAATATATATATATACACATATAGGTATATATGTATATAAAATATGTATCTATATATATGTATATATATTCATGTAATATATATTCATGTAATAACTACAAATGTCATGGAAATTTAGGAAATTCTGGGCTAGCAGAATGAAGCAACGGATGCAAAAAGGTGATCAGAATTGTCTTAAGGAATATATGAAATAATGATAAAGGCTTTTAGCTATAGTTTTTTTGACAAGGGTACATTTTAACAAGATCTACAAATTAACCAGTATAGTGATTCCCCCACCTCCAACGAAAAAAAAAAAACTTAAAAAAGAATGGTGTTATTTGTAACCATAAAAGATTCAAACAAAGTTATGAGTTATATAAAGAGAAAATAAAAATCAAGTGTAATCTTACCACTCAGCTGTGATCATTGTTAACACATTTCACATATGTACACTTAAAAAAACAAAAATGAGAACACATCATTTATATTGCTTGGTAATCTAGATCCTCCCCAGCCCCTATGCCCTATGTGCCAAGAGACCCTTAGTATTGCCTGTTGGGAGCTTCCTGGTCATAAGTCACATGAAGATTTTCTCTTTTTCTGGAAAGATTTTTTTTTTTTTTTTTTTGGTGGTACGTGGGCCTCTCACTGTTGTGGCCTCTCCCGTTGCAGAGCGCAGGCCCAGCGGCCATGGCTCACGGGCCCAGCCGCTCCGTGGCATGTGGGATCTTCCCAGACCGGGGCACAAACCAGCATCCCCTGCATCGGCAGGCAGACTCTCAACCACTGCGCCACCAGGGAAGCCCTCTGGAAAGATATGATTGATAAACTCATTTATTGTTTCTAGAGCTTGGGCGTTAATTACTATTTTATCTCATGAGATAATTCATATGCTTCACAGCTAGGATGGGTTCAGTTGCAAATATTCTGCAAAATCCTACGTCTCTTGTCCTCTGGCCAGGAAAATTGTGCATGCTTGCCATTTTGTAACATTTTGTTTAGAGAATAGCAGTGACGTGGATGTCCATGGAGTTTGGTCATGCGGGAAACTCTGCTGGTGGCGAGAAATGTGCTCTCCTGGCTAAGAATTTTAATAAAAAATAATCGCCCCAAAAGAGGGGTGAGAAACATGCATGGAAATTTGTGGTCTGAATTTTTTTTTAATAAATTTATTTATTTATTAATTTTTATTTTTGGCTGCATTGGGTCTTTGTTGCAATAGAAAAATGGTCAAGAAATATGTACAAGTAATTCTGCGTTGGGTCTTCGTTGCTGTACATGGGCTTTCTCTAGTTGCAGCAAGCAGGGGCTACTCTTCTTTGAGGTGCGCAGGCTTCTCATTGCGGTGGCTTCTCTTGTTGCAGAACATGGGCTCTAGACGCATGAGCTTCAGTAGTTGTGGCTCGTGGGCTCTAGAGCGCAGGCTCAGTAGTTGTGGCGCACGGGCTTAGTTGCTCTCCAGAGTGTGGGGTCTTCCCGGACGCGGGCCCAAACCTGTGTCCCCTGCATTGGCAGGCGGATTCTTAACCACTGCGCCACCAGGGAAGCCCCTGTGGTCTGAATCTTGATCTTATATGCATATTTAAAAAATAGTTGAGGTTGGCAAAGAAAAGCCTAACGTTATCTAAAACAGAGAAGTATCATTTTAACTCTCCACATAGAGATCAACAACATCAATTAAAATTTTTAGAGGATCCATCTTAGAGACTAATTTCAGCTTATTTAATTAATTCCTTGTTATTGGGCATTTAGGGAGTTATGGTTGTTTGTTATTATGTATATTACAACCCCCAAATCCTTTTACACACATACATTCAAACATATACACTCAAATGCACACATAAACACACTAATGATATTTTCACATGGTTCTATAGTTTTTCCCCTTGGTATAAGTTTCAGAAGCTGGAATGCTGGATCAAGGGGAATATACAGTTAAAACTTAAAATGATATATAATGCTAAATGGCTTTCCTGAAAGGCTATACCAATCTCAACTTCTAACAGCAGTGTGTGTTATTAAGTGCTTTAATATTTGCCATTATAAGTAAAATCATATTTGTTTAATTTTTATTTCTTTGAGTAACAATGAATCAATAATGAATCTGAACATTGCTTCACATGTCAATGGACTATATTTTTTCGTTTACTTCTTTTGGAATTACTTGTACATATTTCTTGACCATTTTTCTATTGCAGCATTTGCCTTTTATTGATTTTTAAAATACTTTAGTACTTTAACATAATAAAAATTTTATTATATTAAAAATATCAATCCTCTGTCCATCATATATGTTCCAAATAGTTTTACTAATTTTCCATTTCCTTGTAATTTTGTTAATGATTATGTTCACTGTTGTGGTTGAATATATCCATCTTTATTTTATGATTTTTGGCCTTGATATTTTGCTTTACAAATATGTTGACATCCCAAGTTTATAGTCATAGAAACATTTACCTAGATTTCCTTGTAGATTTTTTGTTTCTGTTTTTTTTTGACCATCAGTGTTGTAGAACAGATACTGTCAGCCCATCCTTCAGCTTCACCCAACTCCTAGCTTCATCAGATGTAGCAAAGTTAGCAGATGGGATAAGGCTTAGAGGCATCAGTTTGACTTAACACATCATTAAAACAAAAACAAATAACAATATTTTTACATATCTTGGTTATCATTTTGGTGCAGCCAAATCAAAATATCCATGTTTAAGTGGGTAGGTCAATTCAATTGCTAAAATGTATTCAGGATGGATACAGGAATAAATTTTTCCTATGGGGATTTTTATAATTTTTATTATCAAGTTTATGAAGCAATGATAGTAATTTTTCCCCCTACATTTAAATCTCTCAAATGACTTTAAAGTTTTTTGAAGGCTCACTACGGTAATGGTTTACAATGCTATACTGAAGAAAACCAGAAATACACATTCTGTTTTCCAGAAAACCTCTGCTGAATACATGGAAAGAATTAGCTAGTTAAGTGTGATGACAACAGTAGGCATCTGTTGTTTTGGCTTGCTCTCCATTTCTTTTTCCTTCAGTACCAGCACTCCAGTTTTCCTTTGGGAAATATCCTCTCCTCAACTCCATATAGTCCTATGGGCGCTCTCTCTTCTATGCATTAGGAATGGGTTTATGACCAGAACAGCCAATTAGACTACATGTTCCTTCCTCTTGGTCTTCGTGATTTGTTCAGTGATAATCGTGATCCAAAAGTAGGATAAGTTTTTCTTAAGATCTGATATGTCAGCCTTTGGGGAGGGTGGGGAGGGGAGGGTTACATTTTCTTTTGGATGATAAACTGTATTGAAAATATCAGTTAGAGTTTATTAAAGTCATGTTCTTTGCTTCTTCTGTAAAAGAAATTAAGGTCAACATGCAAAGAAGCAGAGAAAGAGATGAGGTGGTGGAGTGGGGACCTGGATCTAGCTAAGTCTGTAATCAGTACCAAACCCTCAACTCTTAGCTATTTATCTAATAAATTGGCTCCTCCTCTTTTTAAAAAATGAGGTTGAATTCTTACTGCTTTTTTTGTTTTGTCACTTGTAGCTGAAAGATTGTTGATTAATACCTCAATAAAGTCACAGCCTTTCAAATGCTCAAGATTATTATTGTTGAGTAGACACTGATGGCTAGATTTTTTTATACTTTGATATCTGAAAATAGGTATAGAATGAGAAAAAACATGGCTTTGAAACTATGACACAGTACTCTGATTTTCTAATAAAAGGGCCTGAGAATTATTTTCAGGTTTGCTACTGATTGATTGCATAAGTCTCTTCTGAAAATGGCTGCATTATTAAAGAATGATATCGAAGTGATGCTAAGAAGAGTTTGGTGGGTCGCTAAACAGTGGGTCTCCATAGTCTCCTCCAATGAACAGTAGCTCTTTCAGATGCATACTCTCAAGCACAGGTGTTGTGATGGGGATTGATTAAACGGTTTCAAATGGCTGGAATTCCCTAGAGTATGTGGTCATGCAGTAGATGGTGTCATTGCCCTGTGGTTAAGCAGTGTAGTTAGAGGTGGGTTTGTGGTGCTGATTTACCATGATTGACTTACTATTGAAGCACAGTATCCAGGGCACAGAAACCACAGGGGTGTTACTCCTCATTACATTGCTGATTTTTGAATACCAGATACTTAGTAATATTCAAACACTAGTCTTTTAAAATCTAAGTAGAATGTGTGTTACCACTTTAAGATGTTAAATGTGGCTTTCAAAAGGAAAAATCCTTCAATTTTGTTATCTTTTTACATGGTACATTTCACACATTAAAAAAAGGCATGTAGGGCTTCCCTGGTGGCGCAGTGGTTAAGAATCCGCCTGCCAGTGCAGGGGACACAGGTTTGAGCCCTGGTCCGGGAAGATCCCACATGCCACAAAGCAACTAAGCCCATGTGCCACAACTACTGAGCCTGCGCTCTAGAGCCCAAGCTCCACAATAAGAGAAGCCACCGCAGTGAGAAGCCCTCGCGCTGCAACAAAGAGTAGCCCCCGCTTGCCACAACTAGAGAAAGCCCGCACGCAGACCCAATGCAGCCAAAAATAAATAAATAAGTAAATAAATTTATATATAAAAAAGAGTATTTAAAAAAGAAGGCATGTAAAAATTTAAGTAATTGAAAAGCTTTAGATGGCAAGTCCTTTATTCCTTCCTCCTTTGCTTACTTTTTTTTTTTTTAAGAAAGCCATAACAATTTGGCTGTGGTGTTGGTTGTATTAGTTTCAGCTGAAATCAGTGTGTTATTCTGTTTTCACTGTTGCTTTATTATCTTGTAAACTCATTTCCTCTTCTCATCAGATATCCATTATCATAACACATCACTTCAGAAATGTAGACTAGTGGAGAAGAGAGAAGATGAGTTTATGACATTTGCTTTGTCTTTTCTCAGGTCCTTTAAATAAATAACTGAATGGTTTTAGTAACATTTCTCAGAAAATCCACCTTGGAACTTGGCAATGACATGTTAGAAACATAAGTGAAAGGAGGGGAAAAATGATGAGATAAGCGAGGGTTTAAGAAAGAAGAATTGGTATGGGCATGGCATTATTTTGTTTCCTTAAAATTTTTTATTAGGGCATAAAATAAAAATGAAATGATTTTAAATTTTAAATGAAATGATTCTTAATTTTCACATCTGTATATACTCATGTACCCATCTCCCAGATCAGCGAGCAGAATATTTACAGCACTTCAGAAGCCTCCCTGCTTTCCATCCCAAGTCAATACCCGTCTTAATGATAACCATTATTCTGACCTTTGTCATCACAGAACTGTGTTTGCTGTTCTTGAATTTCTGTAAATGGAAACTGTATAGCATAAACTATTTGTTTTGTTTGTGTGGCAACTTTAATGTTTTTCTGTGAGTTCATTATTGTTGTTGAGTGTAGCTATATTTTTTCTTTATAAGAATATGCCACAATTTGCTTTAGCTTTTTGTGGTAAAAAATTACCACAATTAAGCAAATCTATAAAGAAAGACAGTATTAGGTCAGTGGTTGCTTCCTCCTGTGGTTGAGAACAGGGATTAGCTGTAAAGGAACATGAGGAATCTTATTGGGGTAGTGAAAATGTTCTAAAACTAGACTATGGTGATAGTTGTGCAACTTTGTAAATTTACTCAGAATCACTGAATTGCACATTTTAAGTTGGATGAATGTTACGGTATTTAAATAATATCTTACTTAAGTTAAACATTTATTTATCCATTCTACAGTTAATGAACACATGCGTTGGTTCCAGTTTTGAACTATTATGAGTAAAGTTTCAATAAACTTTCTTAAATGTGTCTTTTGGTGAACATATGGACTCATTTAAGTTGGAGTGGAATTGTTCAGTCATAGAACACATAATTTTTATGTTCATTTCTTTTTATAATACTTATTGTAGTATAGTATTTGTTTTATTTATTGTTGAAAATTTTACATTTTATTATACTATTAATCTTTAAAAAATAAAGGAACCCAGAATGATCATACTTACTACCCATAACTGAAAAATGATATCACCCTATCATTTGTTTTAGATATTTTCCTTTCTTTTTAAAAGAAATAAAATTTTATGGGCACCATTTACATTTCTTTCTCATCTTCCGCAGACTTACTGCCTTCTCTTCCTTTCCAGAAGCTTCTACTTTCATGAAATTGTATTCTTCTTGTTTATTTTTTTTGGAACTTATAAAATATATAAATATATTTATATATACACTCATAATCTGTATATAGTGTTGTTTTGTAATGAAAAGTAAGCCTTGTTCATTGGTATTTGGCATAGAGTAGGTATTTATCAAGTGTTAGTGAAATAAATCTATTTAAAATAACATTTAGTTTTTAAATTGTAAGAGGAAGGCATACTTAATGCAAAAAACTTGAAAATATAGAAAAACAAGAAGGGAAAGAAAAATTATAATCTCTTCTAATCTCACCACTTAAAAACAACTTTTATTAATATTTTGGTATATTTTTATAATTGTTCATACATATAAATATATACATATATGTATTTTTAAGTAAATGGTATACTGAATATGCTTATTTATTGCCAAATTTAAAAACAATAATAATATACAAATTAATTTTTTTTTGTTTCTTCTATGTCAGAAAGTTTTACTAAGCACTTTATATACATTATTTTGTTAAAACATATTGTGACTGTATTTATCTACAATATGATTTGTGGTGACTGCATGACATTCTCTTATATGGATTAATCATAGTTTAATAATTCTCCATTCTTTTTTTTTTTTTTTTTTTTTTTTTGCGATACGCGGGCCTCTCACTGCTGTGACCTCTCCCGTTGCGGACCACAGGCTCCGCAGGCATAGGCTCAGCGGCCATGGCTCACGGGCCCAGCCGCTCCGCGGCATGTGGGATCTTCCCAGACCGGGGCATGAACCCGTGTCCCCTGCATCGGCAGGTGGACTCTTAACCACTACGCCACCAGGGAAGCCCAATAATTCTCCATTCTTGAACACTAGTTTGTTTCCAAATTTTACTTTTCTAAGTAACAACTTAATTTCTATATATGTAACTTCCTTATTAGAAATTTCATGTATGTCTATATGAAATTTATATATGGAATGTATATATTCCTTATATATAACTGATTATTGCCTTAGGCTAAAGCCCTAGAACTAGAACTACAGGGTCAAGGTATAGACACATTTTAGAGTTTTGTGATTTGTTTTGCCAGAATAAACATCAGAAAAATTGTACACTTTTAGACTCTCACCTGTGGTATAGAAAACCAGCTTAAGACAAACAAGTAGATTTTGTCTCAATGTAAGATATAACATCTTAACAGAACAGCTGTCCTGGAGATACTCAAGTAGATGGTGAATAAACATCTGTTGGGGATGCTAGAAAGGGGATTTATGTAGAATGGCAGTTTTAATAAATTTTAATGACCTTTTCAACTCTTAAGTTTGTAAAGGTACTATTTCCTGTTCCTCATTCCTCACTACTTAATTCTCTCAAAGCAACATTTTAATAAAGACTTGTTGATCTTGATGCCAAGATTACCTTCTGGTTTCTATTTACAATTC
This sequence comes from Mesoplodon mirus, assembly GCF_964341445.2. NCBI lineage: Eukaryota > Metazoa > Chordata > Mammalia > Artiodactyla > Ziphiidae > Mesoplodon > Mesoplodon mirus. Next base: position 41,248,421 of record NC_138986.1, on the reverse strand, counting down.
TTGTTCGGTTTTATGTTTGCATTTCCAAGTAAATAGAATAACATCTCTTCATTATTTTCTTCATGATTAACTTATTTCTAAAAAGAGCATCAGCATTATATCCATAAGAATGGTTCCATCGGAGGGATTCTGTTTAAAATTATATTTTGGCACCTTGATAAAATTACTCCTAATTTTTTTGTGTGCTGGGAAAAGGACTACATGGAGTTAATACTTGATCCCTGTGAGATTAGAATCTCTATGAGAAAATTCTTTCTAATGTTCACAATGAGAATAAAAATCTTAGTAATAAAAATTAGGAAAATAATATACTTGAACTTGGTAAGTATATTTTCACTGTGCTTTTGTATTAAACTCTTCCAAGCCCAGCATGTTTACTTATATTTTAGGTTTATGTGAGATAAAGTGTTTAATCAAAAGATTGACTATTTCATAATTAAATCGCCATTGAGCACAGTGGTTGTGGGTTCATTTGTGAAAATTATCCAACCCATGGATATTGGGCTGCAATATCATGCATGTATAAAAAGTACAACAACATAAGTTCTTTGTCTTTTAACACTGTACAATCAATATTCTATTACCACAATGCTGGTTTTGCTGCATTGTAGCTAAATTAGTGTGTCAGGTGTAGAAATGCTTAAACCAGACATTCAAGTAACAAGGATGATACAAGAATTCTAATTATTTTCTCACCTATTATGCATTTATCTCTTGTCCAGAGGCTTTTGGAAATACCTCTCAACTTGAAAATCATTAAGATATTTATAATAAAGGAATGTGTTAATTTGTATTATTGTAAATAAAATTGTGGGACAGGAACCACATTTTAGTAACAATAATGATGACATTTGTACAGAGCCTTATAGTTAATATCCAGTGGATGTTAATTCTCAACTTGGTATACAAGTAAAAGCTTAAAAGTAAGGAAGAGTAGGATATTTTAAAATATATAAAGGGAGTGTAGAAATGTCACTGAAATATTAATATAGTTACATAATTAGTCTAAGGTATCCAAAGAATAGGTTTTATATATATATACACATACATATAATTTTTTAATTGGAACTACACTAGAAGAAAATCTGGTAGCACATATATATATATTACTGTTATATGTAACATGCCATTTTCAAAAATGCATAGAAAAAACTAATGAAAACACTTTGAACTTATCCTAAGCAGTGTTGTAACTGTTAACAATTTTTATTAAAATAAAATCAAAATTACTATGGCATATGCCGTATTTTATTGAGATCTTTATTGTACTCATTTTTATTTGTTAACAGGAATTAATAAGTGTAAGTATATATTTTTCTGATAGTTTTTTCAACATTTTGAAACATGTTTTGCAATTTTGCCTAAGTTTTGCCAGACTTAAAATTTTTATCTTGTTTCCTGATTGTAGAATAACCTTAGGAATTAAGATTTGTGTGTGTTTCTGAAAAACAGGATTGAGATGGACTGAAAATAACGAATATGATATAGTTAGTTGCCCAATTGCATGTTTTTTTTTTCTTTTCATTATCAAACACTTTGATGGCTTTAGTGAGGCTGAATAATGGCAAACTGGCTTTAAAAATACCCCAAAAGATACATTATTAGGGGAATTTTGTCTGAATTGGGTAAAAGGTGTTTTATGGATAGGACAACTATTAGAAATTTCTCTAATATGTAGCGTAGGCTATACAACACATGCACACCTTTGTCTTGGTGAACTTGCAGACTATTCTACGAGGACAATTTTGGGTGGTTACGTGGAAGAAATGGCTTGCTGTTTTTCAGAAGCTGTTTTTCTTTCAAGGTAGATATCCTAACTGTTTTGTGTCTCTTTTTTCTTTTTGGTTTTATGGTTGCAAACAATAGAGATTCAAATTGTCCCCAGTAATAACAGTTGAGAGTTAAGTAGTGTGGGCACGGATGGAAGGGAAAATCCAACAGTCTGGCCTCAGGAGGCACAAAAGGTCAGGTCCTGGAGGAGACTCTGGAGGCTTCAGCCACAGGGTTCAGGAATAATTGCTCTAGTCTCTGCCCTTTAACCTGACTCAGCCACTCTCCAAAAACCTGCTTTTCTTTTTACTACTTGATTGCCTAACCCCATGTTCTTTTGTTTTTTCTCCCTCTTATTTTTGTATCTGCACGTCAACTGAAACAAAAAAGGAAAACCTAAAAGTTGAGAGTTATGTTTTATTTGGCGGCCATACTGAGGACTTAAGTCAGGAGACAGCCTCTCAGACAGCTCTGAGGGACTGTTCTGAAGAGGGAAGGGAGGAGCCGGGATACATAGGAGTTTTTGCAACAAAGACCAGGTAGTCAGAACATCAAACGATTACTGTTAATTAAAGAAAAGACAGACATCTCAAGTCAATGAATTTAGCGCTTTTCTATGTATGGGAAGATTCAAGAGTCTGGATTCATTGAAATCATTCCTTTGATATGCACCTTAGCTATCAAGGACCAGTATCCTGTTTTCTCAATCCTTAATTCCCTCAAGGTGCACTGGGGTGGGGGGTTTGCAGTGGCTCATGACTTTATGGCTGCAACATCCTTTGTTTACTGATATGGCAGGCAACATTTTTTGTCCACATTCATAATATTGGTTTGTACCTGGAGTGGTCTACACAGCCCTACAGGTGTGTGGAGAGCAAGCAGGCATCTCCAGAGCACTGAGGCGAATGTAGGTGTGAGTGAGAGGGCTGGTGGATGGAAGGCGGACACACAATTGGGAGGAGGAGAGAAATGACAGAGATGATGACTTCACAAGGTTTAGCAAAAATAGGGACTGTGAGTTAAAGAAAAGTTTAACTGTAAAGATGTAAAGAAATCAGCTCTTCATGCACACCTGAGTTATGTGACTAAGTAAAATTCAAACTTGCTACATAGGCAAATTGCATAAAATCGGACTTCTGTGTCTGTGGAACTGGCTCATCTCAGGAAGGATGACTTAACCATGCTAAGCAAGGTATTAACTAGTCACTGAATCTCCGAGAACTCGTGAATCTTGAATATTTTGCAAATAATATTGTTTCATTTACTTTCAATTAATAATTTGATTTGCCTGCTTGATAATGGTTCTTTGTTTTTTATTTGAAAATCTAGAGCATGGACAGCTTTTCTTTTTTCTTTTGGCAGACTTCCAAAATATATTCTCTTAATCTCCATTCCAAAGTGCCCAGGAAATCTCAATGAACTCTCTCACAGTCCTCTCACGATTTGGTAAAGTATATGCTTTTTTAAAATGATTGTTTGGGGGATAGACAACAAGCAAACTTCAGGGGCTAAACTGCTTCTCAAAGATTAAAATTAAAGCAACTTTTGGTTTCTTCTAAGAATGAAATAAATATAAGAATTTTTACAAACGTAAACAATGAACACATGGATCAGCTAGAAGGTGAATATGCCCCATAATCAGGGGAAGGGTTAAATATTGAGCGAGAGTCAGAGAGATGGGTCACAGGAATTACTTGGCAGTACAAAACAGTGAATGTACGTTTTGACATATTGTGTCAATGAGGCTGCATGGACGTGACGGTATCAACATAGAAATGTCAAAGTTCTCACTTCAGGAGCTTGCTGTGGGAATGTGGGAGTAGTAGCCTGGCCTATCAGAGTGTGAGTCTACTGTTCAACTGTGATTCTCCTTTAACAACCAGGTATCAGATGAATTAATAAACCTTTGAAACAGATTGCATATATTTGCGAATATGCAGTTCTGCTTCGTGGCAAAAGGCATCAGAATGCCTGGCACCATGTATCAGTAACTTTTCAAACATTTTTATTCCACAGTGATGTCAATGCAATCTCTCAAATTAACATTTTCATATGTCATCTCTTTTGGGTGAACATGGTTACCATGTCAGTCTGACTAGAAGCGAGAGAAAGAAGGGGAAGAAGTGGGAAGGCTAAAGCATTTGCAGTTTATAAATACTTGAGTTTGAAAAGTACCAAATGCCAGCCATTTGTGACTGCCTTGTGACACCTAACATTTCATTTTACCCTGAAAAATTACCCCAACTTTCATTTCCCATGAAGGGAGAAAGAGAACTAAAACTAATTAGTATTCGCAAAACAGACTCTTCCATTCTAAGTGGCCTAAGCTTTATTATTTGAAACATTTAAAACCAGACTCCACAAAGTGCAAAATAATTCTTACTATGAAACAAACCTGTATCAATAGGGGGTAAGAGGATCAACTAGGTGGGCCCTCATCTCCCTCCTGATCCTGCTCTCCCTAAAGCTGTTCTGTCGTAAAATTAAATTAGTACTTTTGTTACTGGAAGGGGGATCCCCTCTAGGGCCCGAGAGTAGGCTCTTGTCTAACACTCAGAAATGAACTGTCCAAGGAGACACATGTACTGACAAAGCAAAAGACTTTATTGGGAAGGGGTGCTCGTGTGGAGAGCAGCAGTGCGAGGGAACCCAGGAGGACTACCCTGCCACGGGCTCGCAGTCTCAGGTTTTGTGCTAATGGCGTTAGCTTTCCGGGTTGTCTCTGGCCAATCATCTTGCTTGTGCCCATATCTGGTCCGAGTTTCCTGGTGGCGCGCGCATCTCTCGGCCAAGATGGATTCCAGGGTGAGGGTTCCTGGGAGGCTGGCCTATATCCTGGGCTGGCGTCTCCTCCCTCCCTTGGCCCCTCCCGAATTCTCCCGGTTAGTTTTCAGTCGCAGCGCCATGTTCCTATTCCGGGCCTCCTGTGGTGAGACAACTCGCGCAAAAGGTTATTATCATCGTGCCTGACCAGGGCAGGCCGTTTCTGTCAGCAGTTCCCTAACACTCTCAGGTAGGAAGAACATTGGGTTAGAGTTTTTCTTTCTTTCTTTTTTTTTTTTTTGCCGTATGCGGGCCTCTCACTGTTGTGGCCCCTCCCGTTGCGGAGCACAGGCTCCGGACGCGCAGGCTCACGGGCCCAGCCGCCCCGCGGCACGTGGGATCTTCCCAGACCGGGGCACGAGCCCGCGTCCCCTACATCGGCAGGCGGACTCTCAGCCACTGCGCCTCCGGGGAAGCCCTAGAGTTTTTCTTTATGATACATTACTTTGTGGGATTTGCTCTGCGAGAAAGCTGAATTATTTTTTCCATAACAGTTTTTCTCTAGCATTCTAGCTCCAGGGAGAGAACGTAAAACAGGAGAGAGACTTTGTGGGAGATTATATAGAAGCTCCCCCAGATATACATAATGAATATGGACTAGCTGAGCTAAGAACACTCTTTTCCCTTCCGGTTAAAGAGTAAAGATTTTCTTTTTATTCACATGACAACTAATGTTTTGTCAGGGTTAAAATCCTTCAATAGGTTAGTGTTACAGCTCTTTTAGAATTTGTCTAGCAGGTTTTCCGGTCCACACTGGAAAACCCCCCCATGAAGAAAAAAATCCTTCAATACGTTAGCTCACCATTATATCCTCTCCTTCGGTACACAGTTCAACAGTTTGGCATTTTTTTTCTCATTCTTTACGGAGTTCAGGTGACGGTAGCAAAGCAAGATAGTGCTGAGGAGAGGCGTGGGTGTGGGTCTAGGTGTTACCATTGTGGAAGGAAAATAAAAAAGGAGTCAGTATCGCTAAGAGAGCTCTCTAAAATGGAGCCAGGAGGCCGCTGAGGAAGTGTGACCTATGCATGGCTCAACCTGCAAGGAATCTGACCTTTTGCCCACTGATTGTCCTAACAAAGTCATCCTGAAGGTCTGCCAGAAACTCAAGGTATGGATTGGACCCTTACCCTAAAATAACTCAAGGTAGCCTATCTGCTTATTGTATCCCTCCCCCAAATAACTCATCATTCCTTAAGGATAAATGCTTCCTGACTTGTGTCAGAGTCAGTCACCATTTTCACTGGGCAACTCTAATAACCTTGGGACTTTTTTTGCCTTTGTAAGCCCCTGACTCTTCCTCTTCCCCAGAACACTTTCAGTCTTACTGAAATCTGTGTCTTACTGGAATCTGTGTCTCCTGAATTGCAGTTCTTAAGACCACAAATAAAACTCTTTGTTATTTGCAGCCTTGGTACTGATTATTGTTTGACACCATTTAGTGGCTGGTGAAGGAAGGAAGGAAGTGAGCCTGCTGGGTCTCTGTTTCTACATGTCTGAAAATGGAGATTTACTTCAGAGGTGGTATTGTGAGGAATAAATGAGACAACATATGTGAGAGAGGTTAGTAAATTGTAACACAACATTAACTGTTATTGCAGAACTGCTATTGAAGTAATGGTATGGACTTAGAGCTCTTTTTAGGTGGGCAGAGTTAGAAAGAATTTACCCAATAAGTCCTTGAACGGCTTGGATTCCAGGTTTAAAAAAAAACAAACACCGTCTAAGGCTGATTAAACATAATTTCAAATATTGTGAAATCTTCCATAAGTATCTACTCTGCTATTAGAATAAAAATTAAGAGCATTTTAAAAAAATAAAAACTAAACTTTAGGTAGAGACTAAATTGTCTCATGATTTCAAACCCAATTCTTTTTATTAGGAAAAAAAATATTCCTAACATTCTTCCACTCCATCCATCCATCCTTCATTCATCAAATATTGTCATCATATCCCTGCTACATACTATGTTTAGAAAAGACTATAGAAGAAAGTACATCGGATTGGCATCAAATTTACTTTAGTTTGAGTTGTGACCCCTTTAGCCTCCCTGCACCCTGGCTTACCCACCCACATTCTCTACTCATCCTATCTCTTTATTGAACCAATTCTATTCAATCTTCAAGTACCATCTCCAATTCTTTCTCCTCCTATGAAGAAATCAGTGGTAACTCCAGCCCTTAGCAGTCTCTCTTTATTGCATTTACTTCTAAAACCACTCATTTTGCACTTATCATGTGCTCCTCTGGATGGTTAGCAACGATTTATTGTATACTTGAGTTTGCCCATCCATCCATCGGAATATTCCACAGATATGTATTAAGTGCAGTTATGTACTAGATATCAAACTAGATGATCGTTGTGCAGTGTTGTCAGAGCACCTACCCTTGTTCTTACATTCTCATTCATACTCTTCTGATTTCCAATATTGCTGTAGGAAGGGAAGGACTATGTCTCAACCTGGAGTCATGGAATTTGGAACTGAGATATACAAGAAATGTATACAGTTGACCCTCTGTGTTCCCAGGTTCTGCATCGGTGGATTCAACCAACTATGTGGATCAAAAATATTAAAAAAAAAATTCTAAAAAGTTTCAAAAGCAAAACTTGAATTGGGTGATCACAGGCAACTATTTACATAGCACTTACATTCTATTAGATATTATGTAAGTAATCTAGCAACGATTTTAAGTGTTGGGAAGGATGTGCTAGGTTATATGCAAATAATACACTATTTGTATAAGGGATTTGAATATCCACAGATTTTGGTGTCCTCGGGGTTTTTGAACCAATCCCTCTCAGAGACTGAGGGACAACAGTATCTATTCATCTATAACTACCCAATTTCTATTTTAAGGCTTTTTCTGCCAGAGTGGCAGAAACTAAATGTCAGTGAATTCAGAGGTTTCTCCTTCTCCGAGAGAAGGACCCCAGGGTTGTGTTAGAGTTCCAGAGAGTTTAACCTGAGCCAAGACTTGAGAGTAGGGTTGGGAGGGGGTGTGCAGCGGGTCCCTGCTGTAATCTGGCCACACAGGCATCTGCTGAAATGGCCTTTGCCCAATTAGCTGCTTGGTCGGTGGTCCACATGCTGGCCTGGAAATGTCTTTTGTCCTTACCCACATGACTCTAGGCAGCTCTCTTTGCTGCTTCTCTGCCACTTCTGGGTACAGAATGTTCATTTTCTGTCTCCCTTACCACCCAGAGAGACTGGAAACTGACAGGCTGCTTAAGATCCTATTCGTCTAGACATACCACCAGGCAGCCATTTATTCTCTGGGTTCTGTGTCCTCCCTGAGGATCTATTTGGAATTGATGCACAGGTCTCTTTCTCTCTCTCTCTCTGTCTCTCATCAATGTATTAAAGTATAACTGACAAACAATAAAGTACATATGTTTAAAGTATACAATTTGATATTTTCTGCTCTATGTATACACTTACAAAACCATTGCCACAATCCAGATGATAAACATATCCATCATTCCCCAAATTCCTTTATGCCCCTTTGTATTCCCTCAGTTTGTTCTCTTTTTTCTCTCTGCTCTTGGACCTCAAAAGCCTTTATTAGGACCTGCCTAGAAAGCAGGTCTGGTGCCCTCTCTCTGGAAAACACCATTCCTACACTCTCCTTGTTTTCCCTCTGACTGTATGCCCTTGCTCAAGACCAGGAAACGTTTTCTCTAGCTGAAGGGGACATGGGAGAAGGAAGCCTTGCCTTTATTCATCATATTTTCTCTCACATCTCTGGTATATACTGTGAGGGTCTCAGTTATGGAAACACAGAAGCCAGCAAACGACTACTTTTTTCTTTCTGCTCTTAGATCATTTCTCTGAGGCAGTGATACACAGGTTGCAACTGCTTGCATGGCTGATTGAAGGGTGGGTGAGAAGGGAGGAGTAAGGTATTGGGGAGAGGGGATACCAGCTAATAATCACCTACCTGCTGTATAAAAAATAAATAAATAACATTCAAAAATTCAAAATAAAAAGAATGGTAAAATGTATTACTTTTCTAATGCTATACTGAGGGAATAATCAGAAATTTTAACAAATTTGAATACATAAAATATTTGTATAAAAAGTAAACTATTGCAAGTAGCCTAACTGGTCATGGTTAACTGAATTATGTACATAGATATAATATTATGGAATTATTAAAACTATGTTTACAAAGAGTTTTTAATGATATGGAGAGTGTTTGTTTTATAATGATACATTAGTAGAAAAACAAGATATAAAAGTTAATTGTTACATCTTTAAGAATATTTTCAAAAGTGAGCAGAGAAAAAGAATGGGAGAAATCACATCAACATGTTAATAAAAATGAAAATTTTTTGGATGGTTTGATAATGGACAATTTAAATTTTCTTCTGAATTCTCCATGTCATTAGAAAATTTGACTTAATGTAAAGGTCAATGTTGAGTTTGCTTTTTTCTCTTTACTTCAGTATAAAGTTTTCACCAACTGCAGTTAGTTCTTTACAACAAGTTTTAAAATATTTACTATCAAAATACTCTTAGTAAGTACACTGAAATATAAAAAGTCATTTAAATTTGCTTGTTACAGTATTTTTAGTAGTTAAGTACAGTTCTTTGTGTGTGGATCTTCTTGTGGAAGCAAATTAAATTTGGTATGTGACCCCTGCACCTTAATAACATTTAATCTACAGCTGACCAAATAGAAAGTGTAGCCTCTTTTGTTTAGAGACAAAATAAGTTGAATTCTACCCTGTATCAATTCTCCATCTAAATTTGCTTCACCTTAAAGATGATGCGTCTTGCTTCACAAACCCTAGTGATGGATAAAAGCAGGCAAGCAACTTGCAGATTCCTGAGTGAGTTAGAGACATTGCCAGCCCCTTGTCCTACACCCTCAGTCTGAATCACAGACCTAAATTATAGGGAAACATCCCCAATTCCAAAACTGATTGGAGTGACAATTTCTGGTTACACGCTTATTTTTGTTTTAGATTTTGAGCAGGTCACTTGCATTTAAGAATTTAGGACAAACGAGATTTGTTTAGAGAATAGTACTGTAGAAAACAATGTGTTAAGAGCATTGGGCACTTTCAGGTTGGAATAGGGAAGAAAAGCTTTTATACGTACTTTCATTACACAACGACTTAGAAGATGTAATTCCTGTCCTGAATTAACCTGGGGAGGAATACTGCTGGAGGAGTGCTGTGTGAGAGAGCAGATGAAATGATGGAGAAAAGGCAGGATTGAGAGGGGCAGGGCTGAGCGAGGTTCAATGGCACCTCTACTACCTGTATAATTATGGCATTAAATTTCAGTAAATCCATAGCATATCACCTAAAATTTAAAAAAAAATTATTTTTGATTATTTGTAGACTGTTTCCAGAAACAAATCACATAGCATCTGGGAAAGTGCCTCTAGGGGTTTTAAACAAATCCTCTATTAGTCATGGGCAATAGACTGAGTTATAAAATCACATCTGGAGAATTACATTTCAAAAGACTCATCTTTTTCCCTTTAATTTCACCAGGCGCTGAGCCAGGTGTTTTACATGTTATTTGTTTTCTCTGACAACATACAGCACTAAGGTAGGTATTATATCAATCCCACTTTATAGATGAGGAACGAAGGCTTAAACAGTTAAATAAGTTGCCCAGTGTCACTCAACTCAAATGGGGAGTTGACACTAGGTCTGCTCAACTCCGGTGTCCGTGACCTCATCCCCATAGACTCACAGAAAAACAGGGCATACTATTTAAAGGTGAGTGTACAGGAAAGGAATGTGGTGAAGAACTCACAGAAGGTAGCTATTGTGTGGCCAGAAAATAGAAGATGTGAAGTAGACTTACATAGTAGGCTCTATTTATAGTGACTGTTATCCAACAAAGAGGTGAAAACATGTGATGAGTGTGTTTGAAAGTGAATCAGTCTGGAAAGAATAAAATGAAAGAGTCTAGTAGGTTGGAAAGAAGTCCAGATGCTACCAGGTGAATAGGCAGATCTAGGAAAATTATAGACATGTCTTAAGGACCTGATTGCTGACCTAATGTCCTCTGATGGATGTAGTTTCAAGCACATGCAGCTTTAAAATAATTTTGCCTTGATTGCCTGTGGTTGGAAGTGAGTCTTTGGGAAGTAAAATGTATTTTCTTTCCTCTTGGGTCCTTGTGCACTGCCTCAAATAGCCTAAATTAAAGGAATTACTTTGGCTTGTGTGTGTTGATAAAATTACTATTTAAAGCAAACAGAGGACTTCAGTTTTTCAGAAGGGGAGGAAATTAGAGACAGAAAATTGGTAAGCTGTGACATCTGCACAGAATTCTTGTCTGAAGTTCAGAAAGGGAATAAGCTATGTAAAAACTTTTCTTGAAAGATATGAGATAGTGCTTTAATCTAAATGAACAAAACAGGAATGTGATGAATTAATTAAATAATCTGGTAATTTCCATATAGTCCAGTTTCCAGGAAGGAAAGAGACATTTCACTGGGATATAAGGTGATTCAGACAAATGATGTAGAAATGTAAGACAACAGAGACCAAAGGTGACTCCTGTCTGGAGGCTTAATACTAGCTAGGCAGAGATAAGACCATTAGGGACCTCTGATTAAGCACCAGTTATAAATGGGAAAGGCAGTTACCTTGCTGCCCTTGAGAAGAGAGAGCTGAGCTCCTGGGACTGCTGATGAGAAGGATTGAGCTGAATATGCAGATTTCAGATGCAGCCTAATTTTAATCAGTCCTCAAGAGAACGCCCTACAGAATGGAATCTGGAAGGTAATTTGTGAATGGCAGCTTGTTACTGTTGTGCCAGGCCCAACAGAGGCATATCAGTCAGAAACTACTCCAGCTCCAGCTCGTTTAAGACAAACGGTTAACTATAGTAATTACAATTTCTAAATTGATTATAGAATAGGTAGAAAATAGAAGAAACAGAAAGTTACGCTTTCAGGGACAACTTTGGGCTCCTGACACAGAGGTGAGCTTTTGTCTCTCTTATGGTCAATAAAGTTGCCATGACCAGCGTCAGGATCTGGAAGAGAGTGCAATTTGGAACATACTACACAAAAACCATGACAGAGCTTGCCAATAGAAACGAGAGAGCCACAGAGGTACAGCCTCATTCTTAATACCCCCTTTTAATTATTACAGAAGTGTTGGTGGAACTTAAACATGTCTGGAGCTCTAGCTGCAATGGAGTCCAAGAAATGTGTTCTGACTTCAGAGAAGTGTAGCAGAAGCTTCGTGTGTTTGGAGAGGCAACTTCTGTTGTGGGCCAGATAGCTACCCGAGACAATGTTCCTTATCTATCAATTTTTTTTTTTTCTTAATGGAAAACTTTTCATGTACACATTATCAAACAACAAAAAGAACTAAATTTTCTTTTACAATTTATGTAGCCAAATGATCATTTTTCCTCCTTTCTTGGAAGGAGAGAGTGTGATATTTGTTACTTTGGGGGAGAGTTGTAGAAAGTGGATGGCAAAGCTTATATTTTTCCTCTAAAAAGATTAGCTCTCTGTCCCAAATGCTGTATTCCTCCTGGCTATATTGGAGCTAACTGCCCAGAGGAAGTGTGTTCTGACCCAGGCCATGGAATCCAGAGTCACTAAGGGAGGGGTGCTTTTGATGCAGGTAGTCAGTTTCTCATTTTATATAATTTCCACATGCTTTTTTTCCCCTGAAAAGTTCTTAGATACTAGGGTTGCAGCTGAGAAAAGAGTACGTTCTTATTCTGTCTTCCAATTCCCTATCATGAGGAGGAATCTATGTAAGTTAATGTCTAAAATTTTTAAATCATAATTTTATACTGTTGCAAAGGATGTACTTTCTGGCAGGTTATTATTATTGATACTTTAAAAGGAAACTGTCACCACTCTTTTCAATGTATCTAATAGAATCTAAATTAAAAGATCTACCTAAATTAGAGTAATTCTCTGGAATTAGTGAAATCGTTCCAGATAATAATCCTATTATTATATTATTATCCTAATCCTGTATGATACTATTATTAATATATATTATTATAGTATTTAAGCATATATTGTTATGTATAATTTTCTCATTTCTAATCAAATATATTAATTGAAATGTATTTTATTTCCTATGGTTCTAAGTCTCTAAATGTTAAAACATTTTTTCTGGTTTGAGTTATCGTTATGAAGGTTATTAGTACACAATTGATTGAAACAACATAAAGATTATAAACTAATTAAAATACATAAGAGAAAATTGGTTTTTGCAAGTCCATGAATGGGATTTTGCCCCCCAGTGTTCAGAATTTTAGGATAAATATGAAATTCAAGCACACATGCTATTCTAATTTTTTATTTTAATAGAGATGGTGAAGGAACTTGTTCACATACACAGGTAGATAGAAATAGGAGTTTTATTTATAGCAAAGTCACTCAAGCACTTGAACTCCTGAGGAGCTATATGCTGAAAATCTCATAGTGAAAAGATAAGCTGCTGCCCATGCCTTGTCTTACTTGTTAACTCTTTTGAATATCACACTTGGGCCATATTTTTACTTTGATGGAAGTAAAAAATTGGAAATTATCTACTTAAAAATATATTTGGTACTCAGCTACTAGAGTCATTCAATTTCTCAATTTCTGGAAGTGGTACCAGAAGGTAGACTTGTCAGTTGACCATTATTCATACCATTTCTCTTATGAAAGCTTGTAAAACTGCATATATTGAAAATGAGGAAACTAAAATAATGTTAATTTTAATACCTTTAAAAAAATTGTTTTCACTAAAGTATTTCTATTATGAGCTTTAAATATATTTTCAACAAAACCTAGAAGATACAAATTTAGTTCATCCATTTTATGGAAAATGCCTACCATATAACTTGGAAAAACTAGCTCTCATTGTGAAAAGAATCAACATAATCAGACTTGCTTTGAGATGGATAACTTGTAATTGTATGACCAAGGGGTAATCACCTCACATCTAAATGCGAATTCTGAGATAGAAATATTTATTAAATGTTCCTTAGAAATTCCCTCTTTTATCATTAGGAAATGTACCTTTTTTTTTTTTTTTTTTTTGCTGTACGCGGGCCTCTCACTGCTGTGGCCTCTCCCGTTGCGGAGCACAGGCTCCGGACACACAGGCTCCGCGGCCATGGCTCATGGGCCCAGCCGCTCCGCGGCATGTGGGATCCTCCGGGATCGGGGCACGAACCCGTGTCCCCTGCATCGGCAGGCGGACTCTCAACCACTGCGCCACCAGGGAAGCCCAGGAAATGTACCTTTTAATGCACGGTAATACACTTGGTCTTGGAGTCTCTTTTATCTGATATTAAAATACCCACTCCAGCTCACTGCATGGTAGTTCTTTTTCCATTCATTTGCTTGCACTTTATCTGTGCCTTTCTATTTAAAGTATGTCTCCTTTAGGCAACATATAGTAGAGTCATGCTTTTATATTCACTCTCATTCCCTGTCTTTAGAGGGACTGACAAAGATGAAATGTTTAGATTATTAACTTTTTAGTTAATAATCCTTTAGGCAACATATAGTAGAGTCATGCTTTTATATTCACTCTCATTCTCTGTCTTTAGAGAGACTGACAAAGATGAAATGTTTAGATTATTAACTTCTTAAAAAATAATAGCTTTATTGATCTATAATTCATATAATTTAAAATTTACCATTTAAAAGAGTGTAATTTTGTGGTTTTTAGAATGTTTGCAAAGCTGTGCATCCATCACCACTATCTTATTTTGGAACATTTTCATTACCCACAAAGGAAACCCTGTAACCATTAGTTACCACTCCCCATTCCCTCTCTCTCCAACCCCTCACAACCACTAACATACTTTCTGTTTCTATAGATTTGCCTCTGCTAGACATTTCATATGAATGGGATCATCCAATATGTGGCCTTTGGTGACTGGCTTCTTTCACATAACATAATGTTTTTAATATTATATCCATGCTGTAGCATGCATCAATACTCCATTCCTTTTTATGGCCAAATAATATTCCACTGTATGGATAAAGACATTGTATTTATCCATTTATCAGTTCATAGATGTTTGGGTAATTTCCATTTCTGTTATTATGAATAATGCTGCTACATTTGTGTTTGGGTCTTTTGTAGACACAAGTTTTCAGCTCTCTTGGTTATACATATGGAGGTTGAATATGTATATTCAGGCTGGGTCTGGGTCACATGGTAACACTGTGTAACATTTTGAGGAACTCCGAATTGTTTTTCAAAGTGACTGCACAATTTTACAATTCCTCCATATTTGAGGATTTAAATATCTCCACATCCTCATCAACACTTGTTTATTGTTCATCATTTTTGTTATATCCATACTAGTGAGTGTGAAGTGGTATCTCATTGATGTTTCTGACTTGCTTTTCCCTGATGATTAATGACATTGAGCATCTTTTCATATGCTTATTGCACATTTTTATATTTTCTTTGGAGAAATGTCTATTCAGATCTCTTTTCCATTTTTCAATTGTGTTGTTTGTCCTCTTATTCTTTTTTTTTTTTCTTTTTTTTTTTTTTTTTTTTTTGGTGGTACGCGGGCCTCTCACTGCTGTGGCCTCTCCTGGGACTGCTGATGAGAGCCGTTGCGGAGCACAGGCTCCAGACGCGCAGGCTCAGCAGCCATGGCTCACGGGTCCAGCCGCTCTGCGGCATGTGGGATCCTCCCGGACTGGGGCACGAACCCGTGTCCCCTGCATCGGCAGGCGGACTCTCAACCACTGCGCCACCAGGGAAGCCCCTGTCCTCTTATTCTTGAGTTGTAAGTGTTCTTTATATATTCTGGATACCAGTTCCTTATCAGATATATGATTTGCTATTACTTTAGCCCATTCTGTGAGTTGTCTTTACACTTTCTCGATGGTGTCCTTTGAAGAACAAAAGTTTTTAATTTTGTTGAAGTCCAGTTTACGTATTTTTCTTTTTTTGTTTGTGCTTTTGGTGTCTTATCTAAGAAATTATTTCCTAATTCATGAACTAAGCTTTTATATTATGTTTTTCTCTAAGATTTTTATAGTTTTAACCCTTACATTTAAGCCTATGATCCATTTTGAGTTAATTTTTGCATACCGTGTGAGATAAGGGTCCAACTTCATTCTTTTGCCTGTGGCTAACCAGGTGC
Organism: Mesoplodon mirus; assembly: GCF_964341445.2. Taxonomy (NCBI): domain Eukaryota; kingdom Metazoa; phylum Chordata; class Mammalia; order Artiodactyla; family Ziphiidae; genus Mesoplodon; species Mesoplodon mirus. The sequence goes on along the minus strand of NC_138986.1, from coordinate 41,232,724 downwards.
TCTAGCACCATTCCTTCCTTAGTGGATTGTTTGGCACCCTTGTCAAAAATCAATTGAGGGTGGCTTCCCTGGTGGCACAGTGGTTGAGAGTCCACGTGCCGATGTAGGGGACATGGGTTTGTGCCCTGGTCCAGGAAGATCCCACATGCTGCGGAGCGGCTTGGCCCACATGGCCACTGAGCCTGCGCGTCTGGAGCCTGTGCTCCACAACGGGAGAGACCACAACAGTAAGAGGCCCACGTACCACAAAAAAAAAAAAAAAAAAAAAAAAAAAAAATCAATTGAGCATAAATGTGAGGGTTTATTTTTAGACTCAACTCGATTCCACTGATCTATATGTGTATCCTTATGCCAGCTTCATGTCATCTTCATTAGTGTAGATTTGTGGTAAGATTTGAATTTAGGAAGTGTGAGTCCTCTAACTTTGCTCTTCTTTTTTCAAGATTGTTTTAGCTATTCTGGGTCCCTTTAATTTCCATATGAATTTTAGAATCGGCTTGTAAATTTATGCATAAACATCAGCTGGAATTTTTACAGGTATAGCACTGAATCTGTAGAATAGTTTGGGAATATTGCCATCTTAACAAAATTAAGTCTTCTGATCCATAAACATGGATACATTTCCTTTCAACAATTTTTGTAGTTTTCAGTGTATAAGTATTACCTTCCTTTTGTTAACTTTATTCTGAGGTATTTTATTCTTTTTGATGCTATTGTAACTGGAATTTTTTCTTAGTTCCATTTTTGGATTGTCCACTCTAGTGTATAGAAATACAGTTGGTTTATACATATTGAGCTTGTATCCTGAAACCATGCTGACTTCATTTATTCTAATTTTTTTTAGTAGCTCTCTTAGAATTTTGTGTATACAAGACCATGTAACCTGAGAAGTGAGATAGTTTTATTTCTTCCTTTACAATCTTGATGCTGCTTATTCTTTTCTTTTTCTTGCCTATCTCGCTTGCTATAACCTTCAGTAAAATGTTGATTAAGAGTGGTGAGGGGCTTCCCAGTGCGCAGTGGTTGAGAGTCCGCCCGCCGATGCAGGGGCCACGGGTTTGTGCCCCGGTCCGGGAAGATCCCACATGCCGCGGAGCGGCTGAGCCCGTGAGCCATGGCCGCTGAGCCTGCGCGTCCGGAGCCTGTGCTCCGCAACGTGAGAGGCTGCAACAGTGAGAGGCCCGCGTACTGCAAAAAAAAAAAAAAAAAGAGTGGTGAAAGCAGCCATTCTTGTCTTGTTCCTGATCTTAGTGGGGAAGCTTTCGATCTTTCATCATTAGTTATGATTTTAGTTATGGATTTTCATAGATACCTTTTATCCATTTGGGGAAATTATTTTCTATTCTTAGTTTGTGTGAAAGGGTGCTGGATTGAATCATGTTCTTTTTATGTATCTATTGAGATGAGCATGTATTTTCTTTCCTTTATTCTATTAATATTCCTTTAATATAGTATTACACTGATTGATTTTCATATGTTGAAGCAACCATTGGTCATGGTGTATAATCCTTTTTTATATGTTTCTAGAATCAGTTTGTTACCATTATGTTGAGGATTTTTTCCACTATATTTACAAAGGGTGCTGGTTTATAGTTTTCTTTTTTTATCTTGTAGATATCTTTGGTTTTGGTATCAGTGTAATACTGCCCTCATAGAATGAGTTGAGAAGTATTCCCTCCTTTTCCTTTTTTTTTTGGAAATAGACCATTAACTTTTAATATAAGTATTGAAATGGTTAGATTTAAGTCTACTATTTTATTATTTTTTTCCTCTATCCTCTCTGTTTTCTAACTCAGCTATTACCACCTCTCCCCCACCTCCTTTCCTGCCTTCTTTTAGTTTACTTGAACATTATTTTAGTATTCAGTTTACATGTGTCTATTAAATTTTTTTTTTTTTTTTTTTTTGCGGATCGCGGGCCTCTCACTGTTGTGGCCTCTCCCGTTGCGGAGCACAGGCTCCGGACGCGCAGGCCCAGCGGCCATGGCTCATGGGCCCAGCCGCTCTGCGGCATGTGGGATCCTCCCGGACCGGGGCACAAACCTGTGTCCCCTGCATCGGCAGGCGGACTCCCAACCACTGTGCCACAAGGGAAGCCCTCTATTAAATTTTTGACTATATATCTTTGTATTATTTTTCAGTGGTTGTTTTAGTGATTACAATATACATACCTAACCTTTCATCATCTACTACGATTAATTTTGTCCTAACCTTTCATCATCTACTACGATTAATTTTGTACCACTTCATATCAAATGTAGAAAACTTGCATCCATATAACTCTCTTTTGGTCCTTTGTATTATACATATCATATGTATAACTTGTGCTTACATTGAAAATCCCAACACAGAGTGTTATAATTTTTACTTTCAGCAGAACTTACCAGAAAAATATAATCTTTATTTATCCAGATATTTATCATTTCTGTTCTTCCTTTATTTCTGGAGATTTACATTTTTCTGTGGTGTTATTTCCTTTCAGTTTGAAGAATCTACTTTACCACAGCTTGTAGAACATGTCTGCTGCTGATGAATTTTATTAGTTTTCGTTCATCTGGGAATATCTCCATTTTTTCTTTATTTTTGAAGGAAAATGATACATTTCTGTTGGAAGTAGAATTATGAGTTGACAGTTCTTTCAGTAGTTTAAACGTGTTGCTTCACTGTCTTCTGTCCTCTATTACTTCTGGTGAGAAATCCATGATTATTCAAATCACTGTTTGACTGTATGTCAGAGTTTTTTCTCTAGCCACTTTCACGATTTTTCTTATGTTTGGTGTTCAGAAGTTAGGTTATGATTTTCTTTTTGAAGTTGTCTTGTTTGGATAGTCAAGAACTGTGAAGGTCCTGAGATTTTACCCTACTTGTAAGCTAACAAGTTAATAGTTTTGTGGATGCTGGTGGAAGACATGATCCTGCTGGGTAAGAGACAGATTTTATTACATGTGGCACTGCAGATGGCATGAACTTCATGTTCATGATGATATACCTTGCCTCCCAGGTCCTACGGTATGATACAGAGCAGCCAAGGAGGATGCTGTGCATGCAGTGGGTTTGAATCACAGCTGAGGAAACTCCAATCTTTCAAAGGACACTGAAAACAAACCAGTCAGCCTTTTGCCTGACAAGTGACATTATCATTATTATAATGGTCATGAAACAAATTTTCCCTCTATCTCAGAGGGAGACACTATCTCTGTCATCCAAGATTATTTGCTATACAAGCATGCTTGAAAAAGATAGTCTGAAACAAAAGCTGATACAAAATGTGCAGAACTGCCATAGAGAATTGTCTTCCAACAGGAGCGTGCTGAAATTCTTGGATCTGTTAATGTATGTTTTTAATCAAACTTTACCATGTTTTTGGCTATAACTTCTTCCAATATTCAGTCCTAATCTTTTTCTCCTCTCCTTTTAGGACTCCAATGTCATGTATGTTAGACCTTTTGATAATGTCCCACAGGTCTCTGATGTTCTGTTATTTTTTTTTTCTTCTAGAAGATACCTTTTAAATGGAAGTTTGACCAGCTTTACCCCTTTCACCACCAACCTACCAGCAACCACCAATCTACTAGCAACCACCAATCTACTTCCTGTTTCTGTGAGTTTGATTTTTTTAGATTCAACATGTAAGTAAGATCATACAGTGTTTGCCCTTCTCTATCTGACTTACTTAACTTAGCAAAATGTCCTCAAGATTCATCCATGTTGTTACAATGATAGAATTTCCTTCCTTTTTATGACTGAATAATATTCCGTTGTGTGTGTGTATGTGTGTGTGTGTATATATATGTGTATATATATATATCTCACAGTTTCTTTATCCATTCATCTGTTGACAGACACTTAAGATTGTTTCCATGTCTTGGCTATTGTGAATAATGCTGCAGTGAACATGGGAGTGCAGATTTCTCTTTGAGCCAATGATTTCATTTCCTTTAGATATGTACTCATAAGTGGGATTGTTGGATCATGTGGTAGTTCTATTTTTAATTTTTTGAGGAACCTCCATACTGTTTTCCATAGTGGCTTCACCAGTTTACATTACCATCAACAATGTACCAGGATTCCCTATTCTCCATGTCCTCACCAGCACTTCTTATTTCTTGTCTCTTTGATAACAGCTGTTGTAGCAGGTGTGAAGTGGTATCTCATTGTGGGTTTTTAAAAAAAATTCTTATTGAAGTATAGTTGATGTACAATATTATATGTTACAGGTGTACAATATTACATGTTACAGGTATACAAGAGTGATTCACAATTATTTTTAAGATGTTGGGGGTAGGAGTTTATTAATTTATATTTATTTTTGCTGTGTTGGGTCTTCGTTTCTGTGTGAGGGCTTTCTCTAGTTGTGGCGAGCGGGGGCCACTCTTCATCGCGGTGCACGGGCCTCTCACTGTCATGGCCTCTCTTGTTGCGGAGCACAGGCTCCAGACGCGCAGGCTCAGTAGTTGTGGCTCACGGGCCTAGTTGCTCCGCAGCATGTGGGATCCTCCCAGACCAGGGCTCGAACCCGTGTCCCCTGCATTAGCAGGCAGATTCTCAACCACTGTGCCACCAGGGAAGCCCAGTGATTCACAGTTTTTAAGGGTTATACTGCAGGTGTAGTTATTATAAAATATTGGATATATTACCCATATTGTACAATATATCCTTGTAGCTTACTTTATGCCTAATTGTTTGTATCTCTTAATCCTCTATCCCTATATTGTCCCTCCCTGCTTCCCTATCCCCACTGGTAACCACTCGTTTGTTCTATATATTTGTGAGTCTGCTTCTTTTTTGTTATATTCACTATTTTTCATTTTTAAATTTATATTTATTATTTTTTAAATACATTTATTTATTTATTCATTTATTTTTGGCTGCATTGGGTCTTCGTTGCTGCATGCGGGCTTTCTCTAGTTGTGGTGAGTGACAGCTACTCTTCATTGCAGTGCACGGGCTTCTTATTGCGGTGGCTTCTCTTGTGGAGCATGGGCTCTAGGCGCATGGGCTTCAGTAGTTGTGGCACGCAGGCTCAATACTTGTGGCTCGTGGGCTCTAGAGCACAGGCTCAGTAGCTGTGGTGCACAAGCTTAGTTGCTCCCCTGCATGTGGGGTCTTCCTGGACTGGGGCTCGAACCTGTGTCCCCTGCATTGGCAGGTGGATTCTTAACCACTGCACCACCAGGGAAGTCCTATTTTTAATTTTTAAAAAATTTTATTTATTTGTTTTTAAAAATTTGTCTGCACTGCGTGGCTTGCAGGATCTTAATTCCCTGACCAGGGATTGAACCTAGGCCCTGGCAGTGAAAGCGCTGAGTCCTAACCACTGGGCTGCCAGGGAATTTCCCTTGTTGTCTTTTTTAGATTCCACATGTAATTGATATCATACAGTATTTGTCTTCCTCTGTCTGACTTGTTTCACTTAGCATAATGCTCTCCAAGTCCACGTTGCTGCAGGTGGCAAATTTTGTTCTTTTTTATAGCTAAGTAGTATTCCATTGTATATATACCACTTTTTCTTTATCCATTCACCTGTTGATGGACATTTAGGTTGCTTCCATATCTTGGCAATTGTAAATAGTGCTGCTATGAACACTGGGGTGCATGTACCTTTTCCAATCAGTGTTTTTGTTTTTTTTGGATGTATACCCACGAGTGGAATTGCTGGGTCATATGGTATTTCTATTTTTAGCTTTTTGAGAAACTTCCATACTGTTTTCCACAGTGTCTGTACCAATTTACATTTCCACCAACAGTGTAGGAGAGTTCCCTTTTCTCCACATCCTTGCCGACACTTGTTATTTGTATTCTTTTGATGACAGGTGTAAGGTGATAGCTCATTGTGGTTTTGATTTGCATTTCCCTGATGATTAGCGATGTTGAACATCTTAGCATACTCCTGTTGTCCATCTGTCCTTGTGGTTTTAATTTGCATTTCCCTGAATGATTATTGATGTTGAGCACCTTTTCATATACTTGTTGGCCATTTGTATATCTTCTTTGGAAAAATATCCACTCAGGTCCTTTACCCATTTTTAAATTGGACCTTTTTTTTTTTTGCTAGTGAGTTATATCAGTTCCTTATATCTTTTGCATATTAACCTATTATCAGATACATGGTTTGAAAATATTTTCTCCTATTCCATAAGTTCATTTTTATTTTGTTGATAATTTCTTCTGCTATGCAGAAGATTTTTAGTTTGTTGTTGTCCCACTCATTTATTTTTGCTTTTGTTGCTTATGTCATTTGGTATCATTTCCAAAAAATCATTGTTAAAACCAATATCAGGTTGCTTTTCTCCTTAGTTTTCTTGTTTTAGTTTCAGTTGTTTTCCCTTTTGATTTCTTCTTTGATCCATTTGTTGTTCAGGAGTATGTTGTTTGATTTCCATGTAATTGTGAATTTTCCAATTTTCCTCTTGTTATTGGTTTCTAATTTCATACTATCGTTGGAAAAGATACTTGATATAATTTCTATCTTCCTGAATTTGTTGAGACTTGTTTTGTGACCTAACATGTGATCTATCCTAGAAAATGTTCTGAGTCCTATTGAGAAGAACATGTATTCTTATGGTGTTGGATGGAATGTTTTGTATACATATGTTGGGTCTGTTTCAACTATAGTGTTCAAATCTGCTGTTTCCTTGTTGATGCTCTGTCTAGATGATCTATCCGTTGTTGAGGGTGGGGTGTTAAAGTCTCCAACTGTTATTGTATTGCAGTTTATTTCTCCTTTGAGTTATGTTAGTATTTGCTTTATGTTTTTAGGTGCTCTGATGTTGAGTACGTATTTATTTACAATTGTTATATCTTGATGAATTGACTTTTTATCATTATATGATGACCTTCTCATGTGACCATTTGGAACTTAAAGTCTATTCACTCTGGTATAAGTGCAACTATGCTTGCTTTCTTTTGATTATCACTTGCTTAAAATACTTTTTCTATCCCTTTACTCCCAGCCTATATATGTCCTTAAAGCTAAAGTGAATCTCTTATTGACAGCATATGATTGGATCTTATTTTTATTTTATTTTCTATCAAGCCATTTTACAGTATGTCTTCTGACTGGAGAACTTAGCCCATTTACATTTACTTTAAATTATTGATAGGAAAGAACTTACCATTCCCATTTAAAAAATTGTTTTTTGACTCTTTTGCAGATCTGTTAATTTTTAAAAATACTCTTTTCTCTTTTCTCAGGTTGGATAATTTCTGTTGATTATCTTCAAATTCACTGTTATTTTTCCTGTGTCATCTCCAATCTTCTATCTGGACCCATCTAGTGAATTTTTTGTTTCACATGTTGACCTTATTTTTTTATATTGATAGTATGTATCCCTCTAACAACCCTTATCCTTTAGTCATTTCAGCTGTGTTATTCTTTAATTCACAGAGCATAGCTTAAATACCTGCTTTAAAGTCTTTGCCTTGTAATTCCAAGACTTGGATCATCTTGAGAATGGCATCTGCGCATTGTGTCTTCACTTGAGAATTGGTGAAATTTTCCTGGTTCTCAGCAAGTTGTGTAATTTTGGATTTTCATCCTGGACAAGGGCATTGTTATGTTTTGTAGACACTGGGTCTGGTTATAATCCTCTGGGAAATGTTGGAGAACTTGAGTAGATTAAGACTATGTGTTCTGTTTTGTCTTCTTTGCCTCTGGTTTATATCTCAATTCAGTTTTCAAAGCACATTATAAGCTAGTTTGAGTCTGTTACACACACAAGTATCTCAGAGGTTAGTATGAGACATGGGCAGTGGTTCAAATCTCCCTTTACCTCTCTATGCCTTTATTATGTTGGTCTGGTCTGTCCCACACATGCATAGATGTTAGATAAGCCTGAGACTTGTGTAAGGTCATAGATTTAGGGAATCCCCGTCTAGCCGTCAGTGCGCTGAAATTTCCTTATACCCTCCAGCCTGTAGAATCTGCTCTTCCTATTTCTCTGACCAGAAAAAAGGGAGTTCTCCTGAAAGCTTTGTGGCTGCTGCCACTGGTAAGTGACTCCATGACTGGGCCTCCCCCTTGGGGGCAAGTCTGTGAGGATAAAAAGGGAAACATCTCTCACTTTCTTTTCTATATTTTGGCTCCTCTCTGCAATCTACATGCTTTGGTTTACTTTTCAGAAGCCTCAGGAGTTGACTCTAGAACCCTCAGGTATTTGACAACAAATTTTTTTGCTGTAATGAACTAGAGAAATGAGCTGTGGAGTGTTTATATCCAGTGCTGATTCCAGAACCACTGCTGCCCCCTAATTTTTTAAATGAGGATAATATTATTTTAAGGCATGTTCTGAGAAGGAAATTTTGGGTTCAGCCATAGAAAAAATTGTGAATATATGTTCTTTGCATTTCTTTTCTGATTTCTTTTCTTACCTTATACTGGGCCTTCTTTCCTTTTTTTTTTTTTTTTTTTTTTTTGCAGTACGCGGGCCTCTCACTGTTGTGGTCTCTCCCATTGCGGAGCACAGGCTCTGGACGCACGGGCTCAGCGGCCATGGCTCACGAGCCCAGCCGCTCCGCGGCATGTGGGATCTTCCCAGACCGGGGCACGAACCCGTGTCCCCTGCATCGGCAGGCGGACTCTCAACCACTGCACCACCAGGGAAGCCCCATGGGCCTTCTTTCCTAAGACACAAAATACTCTCATGTTTACTCCTGGCTTTCTGGTGCCTGCTATTTAAAACCTTATCCAGGCCAGTTCTCATTTCTTTCTTAGTGTTTTACCAACCATGTTAAGAATACTATTTTCTCAGTAACTTACTTGAACTTAGTTATCAGGTGAAACACACTTGATAAACTAATTCTCTTTAAGGTGCTATTGTCTGGTAAAGGTTACCTCTCCAGTCATTATTCCACAACCCCCTTGTAAGTGTCTTTTTGGAAGGAGACTTTATGTTAAATCTAAAGCCTCATCTCTAATAGTAGAATTTTAAGCTTTGATATTAGTTTCTTATAGAGATACTTTTATAAGGAAGAGAAACAGGAATTCTCAAATCAGCAGGAAAAATTTTACCTAAATATAAGAGTAATCATGCTTAATTACTTATATGTATAATTTTATTATTTATTTTATAAGAAAGACCTGTGTGGTAATTTAAAAAATCTTATTAGCAATAAAAATAAACGTATTTTTTAGTAATAGTTTAGACATTTTACTCTAATTTTTGTATGCAGCAATAAAAAATAGAAAAATCTCTCAGGAACAGCCAGGATTATTTTTTGTTATTACTTTCATTGTGACCTTTAAGATATCATTAAATACTTTTACTAAATGAAAGGAAAATGGTAAATATAATGAACTGTGAATAATAAAGGCTTAAATATAAGTAAAATCTTCTAAAATTTACACAGGTATATTTTTCTACAGTTACCTCCCAGGTCACCCACATCTACCTGAGTGAAATTTAGAGAATATAAATCTAAATTTATATATCTTCTTCTTCATATTACCTAGAAACAATGTATAAAAACATTGGCCAGTAGCAAGGAGAAATAGCTATTGGCATCCCTTTTCTGGCATTTTTAAAAAAAAACTATCATTGAGATTTCATTTTTACTCTTAGTCTTGGGCAATATTTTGAAGACTCTCTAGGGACACACAGCTACTTAAAACTGCAGAGCATTATTAAGTGCTTAGTGTATGCAGACAGCTATGTGATATGCTATATGCTGTGCTAAGGGAAATTCAACAAAGAATCTGTTTTAGGCAAAAACAATATGACTCATGCATGTGTGTGTGTGTGTGTGTGTGTGTGTGTGTGTGTGAGACTTCATCTGGGCTGAAGTAATCTGTTTCAAGCTTGGCCTGGCAGGAATTCATGTTGTGAAAAAGTCAAATAATATTGGGGGAAAATTCAGCAAACACTTGAAGATCAATTAAGCTTTAGAGGTTAGGGTAGGTGAAGCATTTTCCCCTTGTGCTTTACACTTTTCTCTTTTATCTTTCAAGATACTGGGCTAGATTCTACCACATGATGAATAAAAATTAGTTAACTCCATTTGAGGACTAATCATTCAATTAATTAAGTCGAATGGGTATTTTTAAATACCTTCTATGTGTCAAGCATTGTGCTAAATGTTTTGCAAGATAAAAGATTATTCTTCGCATTATCTTGCCTTTGAAAGTATATTGGGGGAGATGATAATGAAGCAGTATGAAAAGATAATGAGAAGGCTTACAGCAAATATCTTAAATGAACTGAACAAAAAGCCATCAAGAGCATTGATTCCTTGCTTTCTCAGATTGTACCAATCATGAGGATAAATAAGCAAGATGTGGATGACCATTGGATTGGCTTTTGAATATAAACCTCTGCTTGATTTTGTTCCTGTTCTTGAGATTCTTTTCTTTCTCTTGGGTGCCAGGGCACTTCTGGGGAATTGGTATCATTGTCATGGCTCTTATGCTGGTGCTCAGGCTCTGGCTACCCAAGTCCTGGGACTCTGGGAAGTGCTAGAAAAGGCTGGGCTTCCTACCCTCTTTTCAGTAATAGGAGAGGAACAGAGCGGTCTGTAAGCAGGAGGTGGGTGCATTTAGAACAGTTGAAATGCACACAGGAAGGAGGTAAAGATTTTCAGCTTGTACAGGACTGTATAATTGACTCTGTTTTTCCTGAGGTTGAGAGAAGAAAAATTTTCCAATCTAATGAGAGCTCTTATGGCCAACCCTAGATGGTCGTGTTTTTTTGGTGACTCCAGCTGTTTGGTGTTTCAGTTTCACAGTAAGTGCTGTCAAATAACTTAGAATACATTCTTCAGGGATGCTGTACTACACATTTGATTGCAAGGAACAAAACCCACTCAAGCTAGCTTAGTGAAAGGATTTTTATTTAATATAAAAAACATGAAAGCAAGCGGGGGCTTGTGAGAATGGAGCTGGAAACTGGAAAGCTGTTAGGAACGGAGACAGCTACTTTCTCTGTTTCTATCTGGGTTTCTGGCTTTTGCTTTCTTGGTGTGTTTGCTCTATTCTCTTATTTATCTGTGCAATTTAGCTTTCTATGACTTAAAAATTAGTGCACACTTGGTCAGAAATGGTCACTCTGGTCCCACCTCTGCATGACGTTTCAGGGTAAGCCCCCACTATCTGACTCTGGCTCTATAGGTCTTAGATCAAAGTCTCAGGGAAGGAGTTTCCCTCGAGACTAGTGCCCATGTGTTGCTCAGTCACCTGTGGCCATAGGAGCAGGGTGTTATGATAAAAATATAGCCACTTAGGCCTGCCCCTAAAGTAGATGCTGTGCTCTAACATATAAGATGACATGGACTGGGGAGGAGTCCCAAAGCTGCCTACGGAAGTGCATATGAATGACATTTACCCATGTAGCGCTCCTTCTTGCCAAAATCAAATCACTTTCCTAGCTCTTGCTGAAACAGAATGACTCACTGCTTTCCTGGAGTCAAGGGTGTGCAAGCTCAAGGGCCTCAGAGAACTAATCACCAAATTACAGAGTTACCATTTGTGTTTCCTTAAAGAAGTCTACAGAAATGGATCCTCATGTAAAAGAAGTCCTGGTGGGCTGCCTGAATATCTCAGGGTTCTTCTGTGCTTTTGCTAATTAGGACACCTGGGCACACACAGTACAGATGAATAAGCTTTGCGTATCTGTTGCTAAAAAAGAGAAGAGAATAATAATAATATGGATAAGTTGACATGGGAAAGGGTTATCAGTGGGGAAGTTTCCTTTCTCTGATTTTTTTCACTATAAAACGATTTAAAGAAACTCAACTGTTTGGATTCAAATCTATCTTGGAAACTAGTGAATACATTTGATTTAATTCATTCAATGAACACTTCCTGTTTGTATACTATACACTAGGTACATGTTACATCATGTGGCAATTGGGATGATGTTTCTGGATTTGTAGTTGGCCTCTTTGTAGGCAGAATTGGCTACATATTTGTGGGGCCCAGTGCAAAATGAAATTGCAGGAGCCCTTGTTCAAAAATGAAGAATTTCAAGATGGTGACAGCAGAGCATTGGACCGAGTACAGAACCCTGAAGTCTGGTCCCCCGGGTGACTGAACAACGTGCGTATCCGTGAAGCCTGCCCTGGCTGTGCGAGTGTGGGCAGTTCACTTTTCACTTTCTCCCTCATGATTTCATGAGGGAAATGGAGGGTACTATATTTTCTTCCCATAGAGTAGATACATGAGGTAGATCAGATGGGTCTGGTCCTTCCTCAGACTGTTATTTTGCCAAAAGAAAAAGCTCACAGTGTGCAATTTTTTTTTAAAGAATAAAACTCATTCTAATTATGATATCATACTTTAGTTACAATGTTGGATAATCTGTAGTCACTAGTTAATTATAAAAAGGTACTCCCTATAATGGTTTTCATGTTAAACCTCCCCTTTTCTTGCATTTTCGTTTTATCGTTTAAAACTTTCAGGTGATAAATTTATAAACTTCTTTGAAATAGATTTTACGTACAGTTAATTTTGGTTTAGTTTGTATCTTGGATTATAATAGCCTACAAAATAGCAACTCAGTGCAGTTTAGTTGAGGAAGACAATTGACTGGTTGTGTTTCAAGGGGATACAGTGATTTATAATGCCAGACTTTATGAATTGCAAGTCTTAATTATGCAAAACCAGAGGGAGATGGTTTATCTTGAGAGGAAAGTGGCAGTTTCCTACAAGCTGTATAATGTACCTTAAAATAATTTAAGTAATAAGTTTCATCTCAGGATTTTCATTAAATCGAACAGCATGTATTATAAAATATATCAGGCTGATGTATTACAAAAATGTTGAATTTTTTTAAGAAAAAAGAGCTTATATAAAATATTTAGCTGGAAAATTTTCTAAAGAGAAAATAAAGATTCCTGATTTATTCATAAAAAAATTATGATAAAATTATCCTTTGTAGCATCAATATAGCCTGAAATTCAGTATGATTATGCTGGGAAGAAGGTCATTCCCTTTTTTAAGACTGAGCTCCTGAACGGATCAGTCTCCTTTACGTGTTCTTTTTCCCACTGTGGTGCTTCCTGTGACTCTGGCTGGTCTCTCTGTAGGGCTGGCTCACACTCTCCCTGGGCAGATGCCTCTGTGTCAGGGACAGGGAAGGCACAATATCAGATGCTGGCAGGAACTGCGACTCTGGATGTTCAGACCTGCCAGCCACAGGCTTGTTCCTTGCTTGGTTCCTGAACCAGAAGAAGCCTGACTGGCAATACATTGAGAGTCTTCTTCCTACCAGGGAGAATGATGTGTAAATAGTCTGTCACTTTGCACTCACTGTCAGATATGTGACAGTGATTCAGTGTCTGGCAAAGCAGAGATCAGCATCTTCACCTCTGTTTACCTTGCCATCCCACTGTAAGTATGGCCAGTCTGTTGTACAGATCTTCTGTCAATGGGCTCTTGGCTTTTGGTTCTCATTCTAGTTTTTTCCTGGGACTGAATTCTGGATCATGGAATTGGCTGGGACTGAACCTTATTTCTAAGCTCCTGCCAGGCTTTTCTCTCTGGGCCTGGATCCTGCTTCCAGCATCCTTTAAAGAGACTTAAATAGACCTTCCTGATCTTACTCTGCCTCCTACTAGGCTGGACAACTCTTTCATTGATGAGACATTGTTCTGTGTGCCCTCCCTTGCTCCTTGAAATGAGATTTGGGGGATGTGGCAACATGCCTAGACTACTTTTAAGTTTACTCTGCTCCAATGGGACTACTGATCTCTTCCCAGAGTGGCCTTGCCTTACTGTTAGATTTTTCTCAGCTCACGGTCTTGAAGATCCTGAGTGTCACCAAGGCTTGGCCAACTATAATTAGAACCAGGAAATTGGTCTAGATCAGTCATTAATTGCAGTGGCTTAGCAAGGTGTTTTGGATGTGGTCTGAGTTGAGTGGTTATAGTTGAGTTGCTCTCCTCTATTAAACAATGTGAAATATATTTTATCTATTGGCAAGAAAATTCTTTTGAGATAATAAAGAGTGGAAAGTACCATTCGGTGAGGAATTTTCTATCTAACTCTACCCCACTGTGGAGTAAAACTCAGTGTGACTGCTTTTCTTTTAGCCACAGAGACTGATCCATTATCCTTTCCACTGTTGTAGCTCCAAGAGACAAAGAAGTTCTAGAGCCAGTGCAGGGCTTCTGTTCTTTCTTCAGTGGCTCTTGAGTTAGAATTTGCTCCAGAACCTGCTCTAGAACAATTAGGGGCAATTGAATTTTCAGCTCCCATTTGGCAATCACCTGACTACTAAGGACCTACTCTCCTTTAGCTTCTTCTCTACCCACCTGAGCCTCCTCAGAACCAGAGTTCTTCCCTGGACAAAGTTGACTGGTGATTAACATGACAAAGAAGAGTGCTTTCAGCACCTGCTACCTCCATCTAGGTGCTGGCTCTTTTGTTTCCTGTACCTCAGATCCCTTCTTCCATATCAAAGCCCACTCTCAGATTTCACTTGAGAAAGAGCAGAGTACTTTCAGTACAAAGTGTAAGTCAATAATAGCTATTATCCTATTTTTATTATATATACATATAAGTATACTTATATTATCTCATATATCTCATATTATCTCTCTCTTTATATATACTATACTTACACAAAAGATACGAAGTTTTTAAAAATAGGAGGCATATTAGCAAAACAATCAGTAGAATTAGGTTAATAAACCAAGATCTAAATAATGAGGATGGGGAAATTTGAGGGAGAGAAAATTTGATTAAAAACATAGGTTAAGAACACTAGATGTAATTAAGAATTAATTTTTTCAAAAAAAAGAATTAATTTTTTCTCTAAATTATCTGATATGCAAGGCCAAAACTAAAACATGATCAGGTTTATAACCTTATTTTGTCCTAGATCAAAAGAAACATACCCTTTTAAAATGAGAGATAAAATGTTAAAAAGTAAATATATGTATACACACACATTGTATATATACATACATTATATTATATACACACTATATATATATTTCTAGATGTTTGTGGAATATATTTATAGAATATATATATTTAGTGTGTGTGTACATATGCATATATGTGTCTATATATATAGCACATTCCCATGATGCCATTCTCTAGTCAGAATTTTTAGGCATTTTAGGACATACCTATTTCTGAAACTGTACAAAAAATGCAGGTCATAAGATTATCCTTTGGTGAAGTCACCTTGGCTTTGAGAGTTAGGTAGGAATAGACCATTCTTAGTAGTTGTCATGGTTTTGATATTATTTATTCAGTGTTGACTTTGTACTTCAGCCTGGCCCTGGCAGCCATATTGGCTGCTGTAATGCAGTTATGTGGATATATTTTCTGTTCAGGTTTGGTGACCTAACCAAACAGATTTTCTTTGGGTTGAGGGTAACAAGTTAATTTCAGCAACTTTAAAAGTATTTTCTGTTTGTTTTTTTTTAGAAGATGTAAATACCTCATGGGGGATTTCTTTGTTTATAGTTCTTTTATTCTTCCAATACTAAGTCAGATGTCATTAGTGGGATTGATTTTCTGTTAGAACACATTTTAATCTGTGCACACATATATTCCTCTTAGAAAAATAAAAAAAAATACCCATTTACTAATTCATTTACTAGAGTCCAGGGGTACATGAAAATGAAGAAAACGGGGGAAAGACCCATTCACTTTTTTTTTAATTGCCTTTTTATTGTTGTCAATGCAGCCCAGTTCAGGGAGGAAAAAAAAAAAAGCTTACCTAAACAAATAAAATTGTTAAATAAGCTGATTAAAAAATAGGATCAGTAGCATAGGTTTGGGGGATTAAATGTTTATTAAATGAAACTTTTAAATCATATCGACCTATAATCTGTAAACAAATATAGTACATGTGTAGGTAAAAGTCTCTTAGATTAGAACTAGTGGAAAAACTGAAGATTCCTTTGTACAGGGGCACCTCACTGCTCCTTGGGCCAATGCCATGGGGCCATGTTCTAGCTAAGAGTAAAATGAAAAACCAGAAGGAGTTTAGCTCAATTCCACCTGCTATGATGGATTTCAAGGCAGATATTTGTTTCACATTATAGTAGGTTGGATTATGGCAAGGCAACAGTGTAGTTTTTACATTCACAGATTGGCTGAAAAAGTATAAATTAAGCTTCTTTTCTAGATGTCTCTCTCTTCCCTATTACCATAATTAGTAAGAAAGATGAATTAAAATAAATGGTGGACCACAGGTGGTTATAAAAATAGATAACTTATAGAGTAATAAATATCTACAGTTAGCAAAGCACAAACATAAAATTTACCTTTTTCCATATGTGCGGAATATTATAAGTATGTTCAAGTGGTACAGCCAGAGACTTCAGAGTGGTAATAAGGCATTTATAAAGAAAAAACGCTCAAGTACAAAACCCAGAGTAGGAAGCTGAATGCAGATGAGAATGTACAAAAGACAAAATCCTAATTCCTCATATCTGATTATCCTACTTAATAGACACCACAATTAATTTACAGCCTGTTATGTATCTTAAAAAGTAACACTTTTTACCTATGTACAAACTTTTTAAAAGATTAATTATGAGACAAGCAAAAATTGACTTAACAGTGGCAGTAAAATCAATGAAACTTGTATGATTTTGTGTGCTTTCACATACTTCTGTATATAGGAGTTTGAAACAATTCCTGCAAAATCTATTCAAAAATCATTTCAAGTACAGAAGAAGAAAGTCCCAAGCTGGAAAATAAAAAAGGATCAAAATCTCAAAGTGACTGAAAATCCATGAATATATAAGTGATATTCATAGGTTCCCTTAATATTTATCAAGTGCTATTTAAGGTAACTGTAATGTTATCCTGAAGCCAATCTCATTTAAGAGATACAGTAATTCCCATTTTAATTCTAGAATTAAAAGCACTTAGTCCACACAACATGTGTTTCGGCGAAGTTGACATCCACTTACTCGTACCTGAGAGTGTCATCTTAAAGCTTCATCAAGGGTCCATGGCAGACCTGAACTGTAAAGGTTCAGAACGAATAATACCACAGGTAGTCATTCATCCTCATTTCTTGCAGAGAGTGAAGGGTATACTTGAGCTGTCCTAAGGTCACCTCAGCCAGGAACAGTGTTCCTTGGAAACTTTGGTAAGTTTTCTTGCCAAAAGAAATCTCCATAATCTTATATGTCTGGGACTTGCTGGGTTAAATAAACAGGTTCCACTAACAAACTAACTTACATTCTACCCCTTCAAGGGGGGTGTACAGATGCAGCTTTTCCCAAACTCAGTGGACCTTCGGAGGGAACACCGGAACCACCACTGGGTCCTGGGACACTCATTTCCTATGGAACATGGTTTGAGAAATGCCAATGTCAATCTAAAGTAAATTTTCTAACGTAGTGGTTCTCAAATTGTAATGAACGTTGAAACGCACAGAAGACATGTCAAAGCATAGGTACAAGATCCCACTTCAGAGGTCTGGATTGGGACGTGGGAACCTGCATTTCTAAGAGACTCCAGGTGAAGCTGATGGAGAGAGGTCCATACTTTGAATGGTATCCTTCTAGATAAGGACCCACACAAACCTCAGCTGCAGGAAGCCCGACTGTGGCCTCAGTAAAGGCTGTGTATCCTACAGCCAATTAGCAGGAGGTCAAACCAGCCCAGTGATGTCTGAGCAAGTCCTGGCACCTTGGTAGGGGGAGGACCACTGGGCTTGACTCTGGCTCTGCCCGTACTCACCAGGCAACCAGGCACAGTGACTGCATCTTAAATGATGAATAATAGCAGCCCCCTTTCAGGGGATCTGTGAGGCTCAAAGGAAATGTTTGCACAAAAGTACTTCCTGACAAAAAAGCATCATACAAGTGTCATTAATCAGAAGAATGTGTCAGTCACAGCAAGAAAATCCCAGATGAGTTTTCTGTCTTCTGCTACTGCTGAGCCTTTATGAAAGCACATTCTGGTAGCTAATGAAGAGAAAAGAGGCTAAAAATGCAGAAAACTGTAGTGAGAGGAATATATATAAGTGGATTACCTAATTAAAAATATGTAATTGTTTAAAATAATAAATCAACACACAATCGAAGTAGTTAATTATGTTGGCTCTGAGATAGTATTTAGAAGTTACAGTATGTTGATCTTTGAACCCACTCACTCTGCCACTCTACCATGTTAATGCTGGTTAAATTTTAACCTCAAGAGAATGAGAACAAAAATACCTTCACTGAGATACATAGATCCAAAACTTTTAGCTGCGATAGTTCCAATCTTATAAGCTACCACAGTGGGAAAATTTCAAAAGTAATTTTTAAAAAGGGCCTTTAATTTTGGTTGATAGAAACATCCACAAAATGAGAAAGGAACACACACTCACACGTTCACATATGTGCATCTAGTTGTTGCCCAGTAACATCTTAGCCAATGAACTTCATCTCACAATTCAAAAATGAACCTGTAAAAATTCATAGTATCCATGATGGGGTTATGATGCTTCAGACATCTTGTTGGCAAGTCCCAGTTTCCACTGAATCCAAATGAATGATCAGAAAGGCAGGCCTTTCCCTGACATGTTGCATAATTCACTTTATATATGCTCTGGATGGCTCTGGAGACAAGACAACATCTCCTGAACAGGCCTACCTTCGTAGCAGATCTGGTACACTGCAGTGAACAGTGGAAACTTGTCCAGCAGCCCCTTCTGTTTGAGGATGTGGTACACCTCAGTGGAAGTCTGAGGACCTTGCAGCTTCTGCCCATTCAGCATCTCCCTGTCCAATTCTTCAGTGGTCCTTCTGGCCCCGGCAAAGGCCTCTGCTACCTTGCGGTTCCGGCCCCCACAGCAGGTGGTGATCAGGTCGGCTACGCCGCAGCTCTCCAGAAAGGTGGCTGTGGACACCTGGCCCTTGCAGAAGATCCTGGTGAAGGCGATCATTTCCACGAGCCCCAGGTGGATGACGGCAGCTTTGGTGTTGTCGCCACAGCGGAGGCCGTCGCAGAACCCAGCTCCCACAGCCACAATGTTCTTTAGGGCACCACAAAGTTCAACAGTGTCTGCATCATCAACCACTGTAATTCGAAAATTTGGAGTCTGCAGAAGTTCTTTGAAGAGAAGGCCATTCTCCATTACCTTGCTGCCGATGGTGGTCTCACAGAACTTCCCAGCAGCCACCTCATTGGCAGTGTTGGCTCCCATAAGCACACTGATGTCAATGCCCATCTTCTCTTGGATGATGTCGGAAATGAGCTTCAGCCCCTCGGGACCCTCGTCTATGCTCTTGATGAGGCTGATGCCCAGTGTGCCCTTGGGCACTTTCCCACATCTCGTCACAGATCCTGTGAATGAACTGGTGGGGGATGACAAACACCAGCAGGTCTGCATCCCACACAGTCTCACTGGGTTCCGGATAGCAACCACATTTTCTGGCAGCTTGTGTCCAGGGAGATATTTTACATTTTCATGGTCATTATTTATGATGTCTGTCAGTTTTCTCCCATTAACTGTTTCTTCAAAGACCCACATCTTGACCACGGAGGCAAACTTCCCAAGTTTCTTGACATTATTACCAATTATTTTTGCAACAGCTGAACCCCAGTTCCCCGAACCCACGATGCACACTTTCAGGGGTGATGCTGCCATGGCCAGGCAGGAACGCTGCAGCCTGGCTTGCACCTCCCCAGCCAGCAGGCCTCCTGTCTCTGCCTGCTTGGCCCAGGCCCATTTACTTTCACCTAAAAGGTAACAGGATAGTAATATTGAAAGGAGTATCAACTAATAGGTACAGATAAAAATTAATAGTATTCTGTGGGGAGGGATAAACTAGGAGGTTGGGATTAACATAAACACACTACTATATATAAAATAGATGAAAAACAAGGACCTGTTGTATAGCACAGGGTACTATACTCAATATTTTATAATAACCTATAAGGGAAAAGAAACTGAAAAAAAATATATATATATATCTGAATCACTGTGATGTACACCTGAAACTAACACAACATTGTAAATCGACTATACTTCAATAAAACAAAAAATTAATAGTATTCTACCTATAGTTCTTTCATTTTTTATTATATTTATGAATAATTTGATGAAAAATCAGCCATAAAGTTAGAATTCAAGGAACTTACTCTTTTAGAAGCATTTAACTTAAGGTAGATATGATTTAGCAATGGGTATTGATCTTCCCTTGGCCCTGGGGCATTTAAGACACTGTGCCCACATATATGAACATGAAGCTCTGAAAAACTAACCACAGCTGTGGTGTTAGTGGCTTCTCCTCTTAGAAATTCTGTCTTATATTTCTGCACTCTTTCCAGATCTGTTGCTCCCTGGAGTCATGTTCCTGGATCCCTGGTAACTCCTGGCTTTACTGAGCTGTTCCAGGTACTTGCCTTAGGGGCGTTTGTTCTGATGATCAGTTTGGACAATTAACCTTCATCCCAACACCTCAGACAATATTTTGTTATTTACACATTACATTCATCATAGCAGTAGCTAAGAGATAACTATTCTTTACCCAGTAGACTGCTTTATTTTTAAACCTTTTTCTGGATGTTGCCTTCTTTCTTGGGGGGAAGTAGAGGGCATTTAAGAAGCATCCCTGGTATATACTGTGTTGGATCACTCTTATTTTTATATCCTGTGTTATATGTAGGTGAAATCTGTAGGTGTCTAAACATATCAGTGCTTTTTAAGAGGAGAATTAAATAGACATTCTCTTAAGGGGAATATTCAGCACATAATTAGAGACAAGGTGTAAAGGGCAAATACTGCAGGGAGATATTATATGTAGGACTTCCTTGGTCACGCTATCTAAAATAACACTTCCCATTATTCTCTGTCTGTTTATCCTGCTTATTTTTTCATTGTTGCATTTGCCGCCTAACATGATACATAGTATTACATATCATTATATTATATATTTATATATGTATTGATATTGCATGTTTCCCCCACTAAATGGTGTTATATCTATTTTCTTTATATCTGTTTCTTTTTTGTGATCTCAAGATTTGTTAAGTGAATAAATAAATGGACAAGCAAGACAGTGACTTTCTTGGAAAGTAGCCATAAGCTAGAACCATGTACAGTTAAAACAGCATTACGGTAAAGGCAAGGATAAATAGCAAGTAATTGCATTGCTTTCAGAGTGCCGGATGTGGAAACTACTTATTGCCTAATCCTAGGTACTGCCCGCTCTTCCTGGCCTCCAAGCAGAGGTGTTACTATCTGGTGGGCCAGAGGCCAGAAACGGTAACTTGGTGCCTCCTGGGGGAAACCGACCCTCATGTAGAAGGGAGATGATAGTAATCCGGGGAAGGTCTTTGCACCTTCTTGAACCACAGGTTTCTGATGAATACCTTATGGAGCAGATGCTTTCTTGAGCAAGGGCAAAACACAAGCACTTAAAATAACAAAACAAAACCTGAAAGAAACAATGAGTACCCATTCTGAGGAACTGTGGGGAGGAAGGAGAAAAGTTTCAAGCCAGAAGTGCTATGGGGATTATTTTACAACTTGGCCTGATAACACAAACTGTGGTGGTGGCCTGTGGGGATGTGCTCCCGTCTGGGCTATTTAGAACAATGGTAAGAATGCGTTAAAAATAGAAGAGATAGACTAATTACCTACTTGTGCAAGGCAAAACTATATGACCTTTGTAGACAGAGAAGTCCCTCTGCCTTTGTCAAGTAAAGAATAGACTTGAAATATACTGATAAGTATATTGTGTATTGAATTTGGGAGGCCATGAGTGGCCAGGCTCTTAGTACAGAGGGAAATGTGAATTTCAACCTCGATATGAATTTATGGAACATGAAAGAGCTGAGCCACAGCAACAATGAAAGAGTTAGGAAATAAAATCAGGAAGAACAAAATTCAAATTTGAGTCAACAGTTGCCTTCCAATTACAAAGAGTTCTTTTGTAGACAATAATGAACTGCTGTTTATCCCCTTGTCTTTGAAATCCCCATTCTCATCTACCCTTGTGAAACTTACACCCTTATTTTAGAGCCGTTCCTCAACTATGTGATACTCTGCTGCCTGGAATGTCCTTCATTCCCCTTCATTAGCCAGTGCAACTTACTTCCATTTCAACGCAGACCCCTCCCCAACCCTTGTAGAAGGACAAACCTTCCACATTCTTCTCTTCCATGGAACTCTAATTTGTTCACACCATCACTCTCCCATGTTGGTCTGCTGTAGTACTTTCAAGGCCTGTTCTCCTGATAGCCTCAGAGTTTTCATAAATGCAGGCAGTGTCTTATTTATTCCTGTCTTGTTTTGACACAAACTAGATTTTTCAGCAGATTTCACCTTTTCTAAAAGATCTTTCCACTGCCTCAATTTTAAGGTGATATGTATCTCTAACCTTCTCTACTAATTACTAATATCTTGTTTGTACTTCTCCTGATGTGTTTGTCACAGTCTGCCCGGCTCTAGAACTGCTTGAATTTGTATCTCTCTCCTTCCGAAGATGGGGGTTCCCTTGAGGGCAGGGACCATGTCTGATCTTATATTCTCTGATGTGCCTAGCATAGTGGCTGGTCCTTAGTGAATGCTCACAATGTTTAAATTGTACTGAAGAGATGTAGACTTAGGCTTCCAAATGAAAACTTGTTACCCTTTAGATGAGAAATTGCCTGTCTATGATGGCTGTTAATCATTGGTTTAGGTATCAAAATAGGATGTCTAGATTATTTCCTGAAGGTTATGTAATTAAAAATGGAATAGTTTCATATCTTTGAAATGGGAGGGATAGATATCATGACCTTGCATGTTAGCTTATTTTCTATTCAAAATCTAAGACCTTTCCCTGTACTTTCATAACTAATTTTCAAAATCATGTTTGTACTCTACCTTAATTGATCATTTAAGTGCTAATCCAAACACATGGAAAGTTCTATACAGAAGAGAAATTACAGAGAAATTCACAAATGCCAAAAGCAATTATACAGGTTAGGCCACAAAAGACCATGCTGCATTCAAAATCAAAATCCTACCAGATCCAAAGGACTGAACTGCTAATAGTGGAATTTCAGGCACATGGGGGATGGGTGTGATGGTGAGATCTGATCAGTCCTTCAGAGTGTACTGTGGAGGCTAAATGCCTGCTATACACTGAACTGGTAGGAAGGAAATCAATCTTGACATTCTTTCCTTATATGAAACTAAAGTCCTTTCTTCAGAAGAAGGGACTCATACTTAAGCTATAAAAATGTAGAATAATCTATGGGGTCTTTTCTGCATCGCTGCTTGCTCTCTTTTTTACTCATGGTAAGTCACTTAGCCAATCTCACTTGATTGCATGACAGACTTTACTCCTCCATATAAATTAATTCAATTCTCTACTCTTTCATTCATTCTAATTTTAGACATAATATTATAGCAGAACAGAACTGTAAGAAGATGAAATACAGGTTCTGTGTCTTTTGGGCCAGCAAGGAATTCCCTCCTATTTCTAATGTGGTGAATGGTTCTCTTGAAGTACAAAACAAGTCAAGGAAACTCTCCTTTTTGTTATTGTTTTTGAAAATCTTACTGAATCAGTGTGGTTAAAGTTTTTCACTTTATTTTGCAGATCACATAAATGAATTCCCCTCCCTCCCTCCAAGTCCCAGTTGGAACATATAGTTACTCTTTAAGATATTATATAGATTGTCAGTAATTGAAGGGGATATCCAATATTTCTGGAGGGGAGAAAGAGCATTGACTTTTTCTTTTAGTTCTTTCAAATGCAAGTTTAAGAAATTTTAGTATTTGGGAAATATATCAACTATAAACCAGAGATTCCCTGAGGCCTGATTTATTTTAAAGATATTATTTTTGTTTTTGCAAATAGTATATTCTAAATTCATTAGCTGGCAGAGAAGATATTGCAGAAATGGATTCATTTTGGAATTGCACTGTGAACTCATCATTCCGTAGATGGCTCTGTATATTAATTGATCTAAGTTAGACATTTTTACTAACAAAAGGACTGAGTTTCTTCAGGACTATGCTAAATTGTAACTCAGATGCATTTCCATGTTGCACCCTGCACCAAACAAAGCTCATGCGTGATGATGCTGATCCTTGGTTTATTCTGTAGCTTCCAGGAAAGTTTAAGAAGTATATATTTCTCAAATGCTTCATTACCCTTCGAGGATAGTCTGAATTCTTGTACTTCCCTTCTACTGAAGTTGCATTTGCTGGTCTTGGATTATCTGTCAAGAAGGATGGGAGAGGGCTTCCCTGGTGGCGCAGTGGTTGAGAGTCCACCTGCCGATGCAGGGGACACGGGTTCGTGCCCTGGTCTGGGAGGATCCCACATGCCGCGGAGCGGCTGGGCCCGTGAGCCATGGCTGCTGAGCCTGCGTGTCCGGAGCCTGTGGTCCGCAACGGGAGAGGCCACAGCAGTGAGAGGCCCGCGTACAGCAAAAAAAAAAAAAAGAAGGATGGGAAAAAAAAATTGAATGTAAGCTTCATGAAGGTGTAGGCCATCTTGCTTGTTGCCTTCCAAGTGTCTAGCATAGATTAAAGGATAAAAAAGAATGTAATAATTACTCATTAAAAGAAAGAAAATCAGTGGTTTTCATGTTCAAAATCCCATTCTTTCTGTAGGAGATGTCCCTTGCTGCTTTAGATCACAGTGATTAAGAACAAAGAGTTCTGGCATCAAGCAGGCCTGGATTAACTCTTGACTTTGGTCAAGTTACTAAATATTTCTCTAAACCTTCTTAGAGAAATATTTCTCATTTGAAAAGGTGATAAATGGGATGCTCTTTATAAAGCACTTTGTAGTGTTTGGAACATGATAAACTCATGATATTATGAGTGAGAGGCCCACGTACCACAAAAAAAAAAAAAAAAGATGGAAATGTTGATTGCCAGCCACATAATAACAGAGAACACTAGGTCAAATGTACACAGATAGTACCTAAGGGACTCCTAGATAGATTAGTATGATATTTGGGGAAAAAGAAGAGTTCCTACACTATTGTAAGTAAATACAGATAGAACAGAGTTTTGAGATTGGTAGGGTGACCGTATTTTTGCCTGTAAACTGTGAAGCATGACTATATAGCAGTGAGATAGCACAACAAAAGATGGAAATGTTGATTGCCAGCCACATAATAACAGAGAACACTAGGTCAGATGTACAGAGATAGTACCTAAGGGACTCCTAGATAGATTAGTATGAAATTTTGGGAAAAAGAAGAGTTCCTACACTATTGAAAGTAAATACAGATAAAACAGAGTTTTGAGATTGGTAGGGTGACCTTATTTTTGCCTGTAAACTGTGAAGCATGACCTACCTGAAGAGGAAATAAGTAAATGTAAATTGTAACTTAAAAAAAACTCAGAAGATGATCTTGATTTGATAGTAATCCAGAGTTCTATGATTCCTACATATCCTAAGAAAATGATGGATTATCTATCCTAAACTAAACTGTTTTAGAAAAAAACAAAGACTAATATTTTAGGGATTTTCTCTGAATTTCTGATTTTGTTCCCTGGAATCAGTTAGAAAATTCTTACTGAGAATTGTTCAATGAAAATCTGATCTCCCACAATTAGTGTTGCTCTATATCTTCTTTGGGATTATCATAAGATGATGCTCATGAAGAATGAGTGGATTAAAAATGTTGGTCCTACAGGAAGTGAAAAAAGGATCACATTATGCTGTGCTTTGTTTCTCCTCCCCAAGATTTGGAAAATATGAGGGCATATGTCTTTTAGTTTTATTAGAGTTTTTCCATCAGTGAGTATTTTTTTTTTTTTTTTTTTTTCGGTATGCGGGCCTCTCACTGTTGTGGCCTCCCCCGTTGCGGAGCACAGGCTCCGGATGCGCAGGCCCAGCGGCCATGGCTCACGGGCCCAGCCGCTCCGCGGCATATGGGATCCTCCCAGACCGGGGCACGAACCCGTATCCCCTGCATCGGCAGGCGGACTCTCAACCACTGCGCCACCAGGGAGGCCCAGTGAGTATTTTTGATATGATTAATCCTGAGTTTCATAGAGTTATAGGTTTTATTATGTTGATTTAATTCAATAGATCAATCAGTGTATTTGGTCACAGAGAAAGTTTGAGAATCTTTGTCTTACCCGAACTGATTGATCTTTGAATAGACTGACTGGAATCACTTGTTTGTTTAACATATTGTAAGCACAATAACCACAAATCCTGATACACACACACATAGCTCTCAGATCTCTCTGTCAATATATATGGAATGATAGATATAATTTTAGAAAGAAAGAACTGGTTATGCATATGATTTTAAAATTAAAAGTTGAAGATATAATTTTGAAAATTGAATTTTACTGAAGAAAAACTAAGTGATGGAATGATTAAATTACACATAAATCTTTTTTTAGAAGACATACCACCTCTCCAAAGATCCTTCCAAACATTTCTTTCTCTCTCTTTTTATGTATATATAATGTTAATGTCATAATTTTTAAAGTATATATTTCAGCTTTATAAAATATTCATTGTCTATAATCTATGAATGATTCATTTATAAATTAGAGGTTTAGATGTAAGCAACAGAAACTGACTATGGATAATAGAAAAGTAATTTTTTTTAGAAAGACACAAGGTATGTCTCAGAATTGATAGAAAAATATTGACAACATTTTCCTTATGATCCTCCTGGTGGAGCATCATGCTGTATCAGTTAACTGTTGCTGTGCAACAATCCCTCTGAAACTTAATGATTTAAACAATGGGCATTTTGTTATTCGTCATGAAGTTTGTAAGTTGGTTGGATGATTTTTCCGAGCTGGGCCAGACTTGATTGATCTTAGCTAAGCTCACTTATGAGTCTGCTGTCAGTTGGTGCATCTGTTCCTCCCTGAAATGTTTGGGAGCTAGTTGGCTACTGTCTACAGTGAGAACGATAACTAGGCCACCTGTCCCTCCAGTGGACTAGCCTAGGTTGTTATAGTAGCTAGGGAGGGACAGGGGGAAAGAGAGAGAGAGAGAGATTTGTATGATGTCTTGAGGTCAAGGTTCAAGGTTGGCATGCCATCACTTCTGCCACAATTCTTTGGCAGGATCAACTCAACAGGGAAAATAGAATCCACTTCTTGATGGGAGGAGCTGCAAAGTCACATTGCAAAAGGTGTGGATAAAAGAGGTTGGGGAGAGAATTGGGGCCATTCTAGTAAAACACCCTTCTGCCTCCTCATCCCCAGGTCCCCAAAAGCTTTAATCAATCATGCCATCAAACTTGAATTCCACAGTTTAAAGATCTAAATCGGATTCAAATATGGTTCATTAGATGTAGCTCCTTTTGATACAGAAACCTATGAACTGAAATGACAAGTTAACTGCCTCCTACATACCCAACACAGAGATAGCAACAAGATAACTGCAGACAACACTCCTGTTAAATAAGAGAAGGATGGGAAGTACATAGCTGTCAGTGGTTTGCAGAAGTTCTGAATTCCAGCTGGAAACATGCTGCCAGGTCTTCCTCCCCTGGAGGTGGGGATGTTGCTTGATTAGACCTGAGTTCTTCTCCCTGGGAGTGTCTTCTCAGCCCTTTTGTCTCTGCTGCTTCTTATGAGTAGCACTGCATTCCACCCTTTTTCATCACTTTTTGCTCTACTTGCTCATCCCTCCTTACCCATCACCCCCTTGATTACCTCTGAAGAAACAGCTCATTTTGATTAGCAGATTCACTTTTGTAGCCTGCTTCCTTCTACAGCAAGCTGAAGGCCAAGACCTCTTTACAGTTTGAACAGTCTATTCCTTTTACTCCAGGCTCGTGGTGTTTTCACAACTTTCTGATATGTCTATGAATTGAATAACATTTCACTACATTGGACAAAACCCAAACATTCCTCTTTCTCTAGACTTGCTGCTACTTTGGGATGACTTCTGTAGAACCAACTCTGAAGATTCCAATCAGTTCTTTTTTTTTAAGTTAGAGGATCTTTTGGGGACCACCTAATTCTTTCACAGACTTTAACACTTGATTTCACTTTTCTCCTCAGGCTAAGGAAACAGGTGATGAGAAACAGTTTTACTTTCCAACTCACTATGTTATGGTTCATGATATTTCCTCCAAATTCTGCTTTCAAACTGGTTAGTTATTTCTTTATCTTATGTTTTTTTCCCTGCCAGTGTCATATCACATGCAGCTAAAACACTTCAAACATTTTGCCTGGAGACTTCCTCAGTCAAATCCAAATGTTCATTAGATATGTTTTACATCTTCCATTAAGCCAGACAACTGTTTTGTCAACTGTCTTGCTTCTCTGTAACATAGGTCACCATAGTTTCATCCACCAGTATAATTTCATCACCATTTTTCCAAATTTGCCAATAGTTTGCTCTTTTTTTTTCAGGCTCTGCTTCTTACCAAGTCCCAAAGCCAATGGTATATGTCTTACGTTTTATTAAGGCAGCATCCCCTCCTAGGTATTAACTTCTGTAGAGATGCTGAATAATAAACCACCCCTAAAGGTAGCACTAAAAGCTATAAGCACTTCATTATTCTTCCTGAGCCTATGGGTCAGCTTGGCAGATTTGATCTTAGCTGGGTTTGCTCAAGGGTGTGAGTCGCTCAGAATGGCTGTGGTTGCCTGAAATAGGATGTTTGGTTGCTTTTGGTTGATGGGGGCAACTCATTATCTAGCAGACTAGCATAGGATTGTTCTCATGGTACTGGACAGAGTTCTAAAAGAGAGAAAGTAGAAATATGTAAGAGCTTTGGAAGTCTGGGCTCAGAAGTGGCCCACTGACAATTCTGCCCTTTCTATCGGCTATATCAAATCATAAGGCCAATCTAGATACCAGGAGTGGGGAAACAGATTTCATTTCTTGTGAGAAAATTCAAACTCATGTAGCAAAGATACGTATAAAGAAAAGAGTGGAGAATTGAGGCAGTTTTTGTCATCAATTCACTACAATCTCTAACTCTGAGAAGTTGGTTTTCCTAGTGCAATAGAGATGGCTTAGGGGTTCTATGGAGTCAATTCTGTGGGCTATAGGCTGCAACCTGGGTTTTCTCAGAAGGAGCACAGTAGTTCTTAAGGCATGTACTGTAGAGTTGTTACATATAGTTCCATTGCCTGTCGCGGGCAGTAGTGGAATAACTCCTAAAATACATTGGAGTTTATCTCCATTGTTACACCCAGTAGCTCAGATCTTTGGAATTGGAGCACACCATTGAAGTAATGTCTAATGCTTTGCTAGCCCTACAACTTCCTTCGAAAAGTACCTGCCCAGCAAATGTAACCCAAGATATGGTTAAATTTGGCATACTCAGAAAGCAGAGGCTTCATGCCTTCAGGTGTTTTAGGAGGAATATGGCCAGGTATCACAGAATCACTGTTGGTGGTGGTGTATTTTGACATGTTCCCTAAGATTTCTTCTCCTTGTTCCCACTGCTCAGCTCCCTTGCTCCTTTCTCCCTAGCTTTCCATATGAGCTGCCTTAAGGGAGTGGGATTAACCAGAACAAGAAAAAGTCAAATTCTTGCCATTTGAACTTCTAAGAAGACACCTGACACGTGTCATCAAAAGCCATGATTCTGGCACAAATAATTGTTTAGTCTGAATACTTAGTCAGATTTTTCTGCCCTTGGGAGTAAAGATAAACTCAGTTGATTGAGGGAAGGAGTGAAGTTGAGAAAAGAGGAGAATAAAAGTAGTTGTTGTGAATCCCTGAGAAAGGGGTATATCCCTGACTTATTCCCAGGTTGGAGTTCTCTGTGTTGGAGGGAGTAATAGAATCTAAGAAAAGTTTGAGGCCTCTATTAAGAAGAGGGATCTAAACCTTTTCCCCCAGGTTGTAATCAGGACAAATTACAAGTCTTCCCAAGAAACTGTGAGTCCAGGATGGAGCCAGAGCAGAAACATGGCCCTAGTTGAGAGAGATGTATACGCAGCTGCGTCCTGCATCTCACTGTAGGGTGGGGACGTCAGCTAGCACTGCCTGAGCTTCTTGAGTGATAACCAAAAGGGCTGGAGGACTTGGAGGCATCCTGCAGTTCAGTCATGCTGGACAGAGAATGCATGGACCCCAGGAGAATCCCAGGAGAACAAAGGCCATGGAGGGGCCACTGATGTCCAAAACAGATTGTGCTGCATCCCAGCTGAGGCTACTATGGCCTGAGGAGGACTGAGGCTAAGATGGTATAACCCCTTGAAATTAAATAAGCAGGTCCTCCCCTCTGAACTATCTCCAGGAGAATTCTGAATTGACTGAATGTTTGCCCAAATGAGATTGAGTAAAATCCAGAAAAGACAGAGTTTACCTTGAACTGGAAAGATCAGTGTTCTTGTTATCAATAAAAATGGGGGTTGAGAGTTAAGTACAATTATAGAAATACCCTAGTTCACTGATTCCAAGACACACATTTTTTTTCACATTGTAACATATCTGAAATTGAGATGCAGCTCACAAACCATGACATATCACAGTTTAGTTTGCAGTGATTTTTCTTTCCTAATGGTACGTAAAATAACAGTGCATCTTACAAATGATGGTGTCTTGAATTCAATAAAGCACAATATAATGGAAGTTATATCTTTGCATACTTGGGATTTGTAAATCTCACTTATTAAAACTGAAAATGCTGGTATTTCAAGACCTATAGCTCAGCCCTTCTTGGCATTTATAACTCTTCCTTCTTTCACAGTGATATCTTTACTAATAGTCCTGCAAGGCCAGGGAATGACAGCTTGAAGTTGTGTTGGTATCTAAGATGGGAGGGACTATAGCTGCTGCTCAGAGATGAGCTGAATGCCACTTGGGGCCAAGGTGACAATGTCATGGGGCCATTCTGTGAAATGTATTATATACTTTCTATATAATTAATATTACATACACTGAAAACAGTTTGGAAATCCACTTGATAGTAATATATACCCAGACATAAGAGTATGATTTTATTTTTATATATAAACTATATATATATCTATTACTGTAAAAAAGTAGTTTTAATTTTTTTTAATAATCTGTTATTTTAAAATTTCTATAATGGATTTTTTAAAATAAATTGTAAAAAAAATGATTTTTATAAAAGAATGATGCCAGGGTCCTATGTACAATTTTTAGGCCACTGCTACTGCCCTCCGTTCCTTTGCTCCAAATGTCACTGGCAAAAGAATATACATCCTCTGCCTCATTTATACCTTTAGAATTTCATGAGCTGTTCCTTTCTAAGAAGCCCATATTCAAACTACTCATTTCCTACTTATTCTTTTAACATCTCTAAAGTAGATAGTAAGTGCTAGTTAATTGGTCAGCCAAGCAATGTGTGGGGAGAGCTTTAAGAAATTGAAAAACATATCTCTAGGGAATATACTGGGAGAATATTTTTATATAATTTGTTCTGTAATATATAGTAGTAATTGCAATCCCAGAATACTAGGCACATTACATTTCAAACAAGATTTACATTCTTTGAACTCAGTTAATTAGTTTATTTTGTAGTTTGTTTAATCCCTGATCAATAAATTACAAAACTCTAGGCAAGCCATTCTAAAATACTATGCTTGTAAAATTTCAGGGTGAGGGACAGCATGCACCTTTAAATCTATGTTTTACAATGTTCATGATTTTATTATTGTCTTCTCACATCCTATATATTCAATAAGCTATTACTGAACAAAGTGTAATGTCTAAACTAATACTCTACACTATAAAATAGTATTACACATTATGCTATAATGTTGGAATTTTATGCCCCTATAAAATTGTTTTAGGAAATGATTTTTGGGTCCAAGCTTTAGGCTTTTTTCCCTTGAGTGCATCTCATTTTAAAGCAGTTTAGTTGGCATTTATTTTTCTTGAAAATCAAACACCATGAAACATAATAGAATATTGATCACCTTCTTTTACTGTTTTCAGAATCTATTATCTCTGTTGTTACACAGACCTGTTAATACTGCATGGTTTGGTAGCTCTCCATGATTCATGGGAAGATTGTAGCAGAGGCCTCATGCCATGCACAAGGTGGCATCCAGGACACCTACAGAGAATTCCTTGGAGACTTCTCTGAACTCCAGATCTAGCTCAGGTAGAGTGTGACTTTCATGTCAAGATTTTGGTCCTTTCCTAAATACAAACAACTATGATGACTATACACAAGTTTTTTTTAATAGTGAATTTTTTTGTGTCAACTTGACGGGGATGCCCAGATGGCTGGTAAACAATTATCTGTGCATATGTCTGTGAGGGTGACTCCGGAAGAGATTAGCATTTGAATCAGTAGACTGAGTAAAGAAGATAGCTCTCACCAATGCGGGTGGGCATCACATAAGTCCCTTGAGAGCCCGAATAGAACAAAAAGGCAGAGGAAGGGTATATTCACTATCTTTGCTTGAGCTGAGACATCATCTCCTCCCTTCAGACATCGGCACTCTCTTATATTTCAATATATATGCTTTTGGCTTTGTTTCTCTGAAGAACCCTGATTAATACATTTCTCCACCTTTTTTCTCCTGTGCCACATATGACAGTTGAATTTTACATTCATGACACAGTTATACATGTAGACCAAAATTTTTGTAGATATTTGGGGATATTCCTAAAACTGTTAGGAGGAAAAGACAAAAGCAAACAAAATAATAAAAAGCCCACACAGACCATGTATTGATATAATAGTCATGCAAGCTTTATCCCCAATAGGTGCTCTTTAAAGAGCTTAAAAGATGGCCCAGAAAAATTTTAAAGGATGTCTTAAAATTTTCTAGGTGCCTACTCAATAAATAATACAAATAAAGATAGACGAGCAAATATATAGTGTATATACTACTGAAGGAAAAAATTCTACTTGATTTAATTATAATTCTAGTTGATTTTTAAAAATTGAAGAAAGGTTGGACTTCATCAAAATTAAAAACCTTTGTGGTTCAAAGGATAATATTAAGAAAGTAAAAAGAGAACTCATAGAATCATGTTTCATATATATCAAGTCATATTTCTGATAAAGAACTTGCCTGTAGAATATGTAAAGAGTCTTAAAATTCAATTTATAAAAAGACAATTTAACACAATTAAAAAAAATGGACAAAAGATCTGAACAGACGTCTCTCCAAAGAAGATATACAAATTACCAATCAGCACATAAAAATATTCTCAGTATTATTAGCTGTGAATAAAAAATGTTGCCTGCCATATCAGTAAACAAAGGATGTTGCAGCCATCAAGCCATCACATTATAGCCACCCAGATGGTGAGCCCTGAGGGAACTCAGGATTGAGACAAACCAGCTGCCAGCTGCCAAGCCCTCGACCACTGCAGCCACCTCCAGTGGTACACCCTGAGGGGACTCAGGATGGGAAAAGAACAAGATACTGGTCCTAGATAGCTAAGGTACATATCAAAGGAATGAGTTCAACTCTTACATCTTCCTATATGTAGAAGAGTACCAAATTCCTTGAGATGTCTGGTTTTCTTTAGTTAACAGTAATGTTTTGAAGTTCCAGCTACCTAGTCTTTGTTGCAAAAACTCCTACATATCCTGGCTCCTCCCTTACGTCTTTGTAGCAATCTCTCAGAGCTATCTGAGAGGCTGAATCCCAGGCTTAAGTCCTCAGTTTTGTTCACCAAATAAAACAGAATTCTCAAGTTTTAGGTTGTGCAATTTTTTTCAGTCGGCATAGTCATTAGGGAGATGAATATCAAAACCATATATACTAGGATGGCTATACTAAAAAAGACAGATGACAAATGTTAAGAGAGAAAGTAGAGAAACTGGAGCTTTCATATAACACTGGTGGGAATGTAAAATGGTGCAGCTACTCTGGAAAACAATTTGGCAGTTCCCCAAAAGAATAAACATAGAGTTATGATAAAGACCCTGCAAATCTACTTCGAGGTATACTCCCTAGAGAAATGAAAACCTATACACATATATTCATAGCAGCATTATTAATAATAACCCCCAAATGGAAACAATCCAGATGTCTTTCAACTGATGAATGGATAAACAAAATATAATATATCCAAACAATGGAATATTATTTAGACATAAAGGGGAATGAAGTACTGATACATGCTACACCATGGATGAACCTTGTAAACATTATGTGAAGTGAAAGAAGTCAGTCAGTAAAGACTGACTTTATATTATTCCATTCATATAAAATGGAATAGACAAACATTTGTCCAGAAAAGACAAATATTTAGAGAGAAAGTAGATTAGTGGTTCCCTGGGACTGGGGAGGTTGGGGAGAAATGAAGAGTGACTACTAGTGCCTATGGGATTTCTTTTTGGGGTGATGAAAATGTTCTAAAATTTACTGTGGTGATAGTTACCCATCTCGGTGAATATACTAGAAACCATTAATTATGTGCTTTAAATGAGTGAATTGTATGGTATATTAATTAATCCTCAATAAATATATATATATAAATTGAAGGGCATGTTCCTGGTTCTGCCAAGAGGCAGTATTTCTGTTTCACCTGAAATGAAGTAGCCCCATCATTCCTCCCAGATTTTCCTTCTTACAACTAAAAATCTCTGGATATAATACAACAAGCATAGGAAAACTGAAAGGTGAAAATAAGGTCGGCAACCTAAGGACCTCAGAACTTTAGGAATGACACAGTGGTGACTTCTCTGGATTTCCTCATTGCTTCCCATATATCTCAG
Organism: Mesoplodon mirus; assembly: GCF_964341445.2. Classification (NCBI taxonomy): domain Eukaryota; kingdom Metazoa; phylum Chordata; class Mammalia; order Artiodactyla; family Ziphiidae; genus Mesoplodon; species Mesoplodon mirus. The sequence continues at coordinate 41,198,214 of NC_138986.1, read as the reverse complement.
ACAGAGTATTGCAGAGGCCTCCAACCCAGAACTGTCAAACACACAGACAAAAAAAAAAAAAAGGTTCCAAGGAAATTTTTCCCTTTAGGCAAAGTACTGAAAAAGTGTGTTTTAACAATAGAAAATGGTTTCGGCAATACCCACCTTACTCTGGCCAAACACCAGTAGAAAAATCACCTTCCTGCCTTTCATGCTTCCACTGTCTCTTCCTACCCTCTGCCCTGAGGAAGTAGGCAGCATGCTCTGATTCCCCCACTGTGAGCTGTTGGGGGGACCTAGCTGGAAGCTGTTCTTCCATCTCTGCCTGGCAGAAGCAGGCAGCAGTTATCTGATTCCCCTGCTAGTGTATTATTGGCAAGATTGGGGGGTGGGGGTGGGGGAGTTGATCTTCCATTCCCCATCAGGCAGAAGTAGATAGTCCTTTGATTCTCCTGCCCGGATAGTATGAGTGAGGCTGCCTGCAGGAAGTGGCTCTTACATTCCTTACCTGGTAGAAGTATATGACACTCTGATCCCCCCTCTCAGGCTAGCGTTGGCAGGGTCTAGTGAGTGAGCTGAACCCTACTCAGCAGCAACAGGATTTAATGAGGTAGTGTGAGGTGCCATCTCATGTCAGCAGAACCTGGTGGGGAGCTGAGCCTCCACCCCCACAAGGCATTATGAGGTAAATGTGGTGGCAGGCAGTGCTAGTTGGCACTCTGTTCTCATCCTCTCCCTTAGTGTCAGTGGGGCCCTGTGTGGAGCTGAGTTTCTGAGCCCACCGTGTAGCAACAGAGAAGTATGAGTCAGCCCTCTGTTTTCTCTGTCTCTAGTGGCAGTGAAGTCCAGAGGGGAGGTGATCTTAAAACCTCATTCAGAGCCAACAAGGCAGTGCAAGGCAGTGCTACACTTTTGCTGGCATGACGTTGGAAGAGCCCAGAGGGAAGTTGATCATATACACCCACCCGACCCTCACAGTATACCTAAAGAGGGGGACTGCCTACTGAAAAAAGATTCAATAGGACCCAGATTCTCATAATATAATATGCAAAATGTTCAGGGTATAACAGAAAATTACTCATCATACCAAAACCAAGAAAATAACAACATGAATGAGAAAAGAAAATCTTTCCCAGAAAGAGATTAGAGATTGAACCTGAAAAATTAGTTAAAGAAATAAAGGCTGAAAATTTCCAAATTTAATAAAAGACATAAGCTTATGGATATAAGAAGCTGAGTGAAACCAGGATTGGATAAACCCAAAGAAATACATGCCAAGATGCACCATATTTGAACTTCTAAAAACTAAAGACTTTAAAAAGTCTTGAAAGCAGCTTGAGAGAACAACATATTACTCATAGGGAAACACCAATTTGGATAACAATGGATATATCATCTGATACTATGGAGACCAAAAGGAAGTGCATAACATTTTTCAAGTACTGAAAGAAAATAAATGTCATCCATGAATTCTATATCCTGGAAAAATATCCTTCAAAAGTGGAGGGAAATAAAGACATTTTCAGATGAAGGAAACCTAAGAGAATTTGTTGCTAGTAGACCTACATTCAAGAATGACTAAAAGAAATTCTTTAAATAGAAAGATGGTAAAAGAAGGTCTGAAACTTTCAAAATGAAAGAAGAATATCAGAATAAATAAAAATAGAGGTAAATTTAATAGACTTACTTCTCACGAGTTTTGTAAATCATATCTGATGGTTGAAGCAAAAGGTATAATGCCAAGTGATCTGGTGCTTAATATATGTAGAGAGAAATACTTAAGACAATTATGTTTAAACAGTAGTTAGGATAAAGAGGCATAAATAGAAGTAGGTTTCTACACTTGAAGTGGTAAATTGTTGATATCACTGAAGTGTGATCAGTTGTGTATGTATATTGTAGAACCTAGAGCAACCACTAGGAAAACTACACAAAATTCTATACTTGAAAACTATAAATAAATCAAGATGGAATCCTAAAATATGTTCCAATAACCTACTAGAAGATAAGAAAACACAACAAATGAAACAAACAGAAAACAAATAATAAAATGGTAGACTTAAGCCCTAAGAAGTCAATAATTACGTCTATGGACTGAATGTGTCTTCCCAAAATTCATATGTTGAAGCCCTTATGTAATGGTATTTGGATCAGGAGACTTTGGGAAATAATAGGGTAAGGAGGGTGGAAGCCTCATGATGGAATTAGCATCCTTATACAAAGAGGATGAACACCCTCTCTTTCTTTGCCATATGAGGATACAGTGAGAAGGTAGCCTTCTGCGGACCAGGAAGCAGATCCTCATCAGACACTGGATGTGCCACCAACTTGATCTTGGACTGCTCATCCTCCAAAACTGTGAGAAATAAATGTTTGTTGTTTATACCACTCAGTGTATGGTATTTTTGTTATAGCAGCCTGAACTAAGACAATGACCTTAAATGGTAGTCTAAATGCACCAACTTAAAAGCAGAAATTGGCATAATGGATTAAAAACAAACACCACCCCCCTAAACATAATCCAACAATATGTCTCCTACAAGCTCACTTTAAATACAACCACATATGTAGGTTGAAAGTAAAGGATGGAAAATATACCATGCAAATGTTAACCAAAAAAATAAAAAGCAATAGTGGCTATTTAAATATCATGTAAAAAGTAGACTTTGGAGCACAGAAAATTTCTAGAGATTAAGAGGGAAAATATATAGTGACAAAAGGATCACTCCACCTAACACTAAATAATAGAGCCCCTAAAAACATGAAGGAAAGACTACAGAGCCTTAAGGAGAAATAGAGGAAGACACAGTTATAGTTGGAGACTTCAAGACAACTCTCAGCAATTGATAGAACTACTACACAGAAAGTAAGCAAGGATATAGAAAAGCTGTACAATAGAATCACCCAAGAGGATTTATTTGACATATATAGAACATCCCACCCAACAGCACAATAAATATTTTTTTTCAAATGCCCTTGAAACATTCACCAAGATACACCATATCCTCTGCCATAAAAATTTAAAAATAATTGAAATCATAATAGAGTTTGTCCTTTGATTATGATGAAAGCAAACTAGGAACCAATAACAGAAAGATAAAGGAAGCTCTCCAAACATAAGGAAATTAAACAACACAACTCTAAATAATCCATAGGTCAAAGAGGAAATCTTAAAGGAAACAAAAATGACATAAAACTGAATAAAACTAAAACACAACATATCAAAATATCTGAGATACAATTAAAGCAGTGCTGAGGGGGAAATTTCTAGTACTAAATGCTCACATTAGAAAAGAAGAAAGATCTGAAATTAATAATCTACATCTCTACCCCTGGAAACCAGAAAAAGAAGAGAAAAATAAACATAAAGCAAGCAGAAAGATGAAATTACAAAGATTAGAAATCAGTGAAATTGAAAACAGAAAAACAATAGAAAAAATGAATGAAATAAAAAGATGCTTCATTACAAACAGCAAAATTGATAATTTTCTAGCAAGACTAACAAAAATCCATATCAGGAATAAAATATGTGATATAATGTCAGATTCTGCAGGCATTAAATGGATAACAAGGTATTACTATTAATAGCTTTATTTTCATAAATTCAAAAACTTAGAAGAAATAGACCAAAAAAATCTCAAAAACCATAAATTACCAAGCTTCTACTAAGATGAAACGAGTAACCTAAATGGTCTTATCACCATCAAAGAAATTAAATTTGTTACTAACATCTCTTGAAAAAGAAATTGGGCCCAATGTTTTCACTGGAGGATTCTACAAAAGTTTTAAATATTTGACACCAATTTTTACACTATTTATCCCTGAAAAAAGAAGAGAGAAATCTTTTCACTCATTTCATGAGGCTACTATTACCCTGACAACAAAATCAGATAAAGATGGTACCAAAAAAGAATACTACAGACACAATATCTTCCATGAATTTAGACACAAGAATCCTTAACAAAATATTAGCAAGTGAAATCCAACAATACATCAAAAGAATAATATACCATAAACAAGTGAGATTTATTCTAGGAATACAAGGATAGTTCAACTTTTGAAAATCAACCAATTTAATCTACCCTATCAACAGGCTAAAAATGACAAATCATATGAATATGTCAATTGATACAGAAAAAATATTGGACAATATCCAACAAATATTTATGATAAAGACTCTCAGCAAACTAGGAATAGAGGAGAACTTCCTTAAACTGATAGAGGTATCTACAAAAAACCTATAGCTAGCATCATGCTTAGTGAAGAAACACTGAATGTTTTTCCTCTAAGATCAGGAGGAAGGCAAAGATGTCTGCCTTTATCACTTTTATTCAACATAGTATCAGTAATTCTAGCCAATGTGATAACACAAGAAGAAATCCAAGGCATACAGATTAGAAAGAAGGAAATAAATTTGTCTATACTTGTAGATGACATGATTGCCTATGTAGAAAATCCCAATGAATCAACATAAAATCTTCTATAATTAATTAGCTCATCAATTTCACAGGCTACACTAAATCAATCACATTTTTACATACTATAATAATAATGGCTGTGTGGAAACCAGAATTTAAAATACAATACCATTTATAATCACCACAAAGAAAATGTAATATTAGATATAAACTTAATAAAATGTGTAGGATCTATATGCTAAAACTTACAAGATGCTCATGAAAAAAATTGAAGACAACCTAAATAAATGGAGAGATGTATTATGTCCATGGATTGGAAGACTCAACATAGTTAAGGTGTTACTCTTCCCCAAATTGATCATTGGGTTAATGAGATTCCTATCAAAATCCAAGCAAAGTTTTTTGTAGACATAGACAAGAGTTTCTAAAAGTTATATGGAAAGACACAGTCTCTAGTGTAGCTAAAACAATCTTGAAATAGAAGAACAAGGTGGAAGAAGTCATTCTACCGATACTAAGGTCTACTATATAGCTACCACAATCAAGACTTTATGGTTTTGGTTGGGGGATATTCACATAGATCATTGGAACAGAATGAGAATACAGAAGTTGATCCACACAAATATGCCCAACTGATTTTTGATGAAGGTGCAAAAGGAATTCAATGGAGGAAAGACAGACTTTTCAGCAAACGGTGCTGCAGTAACTGGACATCCATAGTCACAAAAAACCCTTAAACTAAATCTCACGCTTTTTTTTTCGTAATTAAAAATTTTTTTTGGTATCAGGATTGTGCTAGTTTCATAAAATGATTTGGTAAGTCTTCCCTCCCCATTTATTTATTTACTTATTTATAATTGAAGTAGAGTATATTTACAGTATTATATTAGTTTTAGATATACAACATAGTGATCCAGTATTTTTATAGATTATACTCCATTTAAAGTTATTATAAAATATTGGCCATATTCCCTGTGCTGTACAATATATCCTTGTAGATTTTTTATTTTATACATAGTAGTTTGTACCTCTTAATCACCTATCCTTATCTTGTGCCTTCCCCCTTCCCTCTCTTCACTGGTACCACTAGTTTCTTCTCTATGTTTGTGAGTCTGTTTCTGTTTTGTTATATTCATTCATTTGCTTTATTTTTTAGATTTCACATATAAGTGATAACATACAATATTTGTCTTTCTACGTCTGACTTATTTCACTAAGCATAATACCCTCCAGATCCATCCATGTTGTTGCAAATGGCAAAATTTCTTCCCTCCCCTTCTCTTTTCTGAAAATATGTAAGGTTGTTATTGTTTCTTTCTTAAAAGTTCAACACAGTTCACCAAGAATGTTATCTGGGGCCTCCCTGGTGGTGCAGTGGTTGAGAGTCCACCTGCTGATGCAGGGGACATGGGTTCGTGCCCCGGTCTAGGAAGATCCCACATGCCGTGGAACGGCTGGGCCTGTGAGCCATGGCCGCTGAGCCTGCGCATCCGGAGCCTGTGCTCTACAACGGGAGAGGCCACAACAGTGAGAGGCCCGCATATCACAAAAAAAAAAAAAAAAAAAAGAATGTTATCTGGAGTGGAATTTCTTTATGGGAAGATTTTGGAGTATGAATACAATTGCTTTAGTTTGCATAAGACTATTTAGGTTTACTATTTCTTCTTGTTCTTAGTTTTGGTAATTTAAGTTTTCTAAGAAATTTGTCCATTTGACTAGGTTGTTGAATTTAATTTTCATAATTTTTCCTTATGATCTTTTTATATCTCCAGGGTCTTCAATGATGTCTTCTTTTTCATTCCTGAAATCGATAATCTTTGTGTTTTGTTTTCTTTTTCTTTAGAAGATTAGCTAGGAATTTATGAATTAAATTAATTAATAATTTAATTTTATTGTATATTTCAAAGAACTAATTATGGCCCTGTTGAATTTCTGTTTTCCTTTTCTTATTATTTTATTGATTTTGTCTCATTTTACCATTATTTTTCTCTGAACAAGGTTGAGTTTTGTTCTAGCAGGCAGCTAAAATACTGAGAAATTACTTTAGGATGCTGAAGGCTTGGCTTTCGCCTTTGTTAGGTAGGTCTTTATTTTTATTTTGCTCTTGAGTCTCAAGTCATGGTTCATTTTTGTTTGAATGGAAAGTCACTGTAACTTGGCAAGACCTGAACTCCATACCTCTTGCTGTGGGAAGCTGAAGAAATTTTTGCTCAGCTTTTTTAGACTTTTGGCTGTTGATAACCCCCCTTGGGTCTTTGGAGTCTTGCTACATCATGAGCTGTTTTGCAGTCAACCAAGGATTTGAGGGGAGTTTCTACACAGATTTTGGTGTTCTCCACTGTGGGTCCCTCAATTTCCAGGGGCTCTAAATATGTTCTAAATGTGTCCTCTGACTTCTCAGGGAAATAAGAATGCAGCTTTCTCCTTGATCTCCATTTACATACTTGGGTTGGGGAAAGCCTTAGGGAAAAGCCCAAAAAATGTGATCTCACCTAGTTTGGTTCCTTTCTCTCAAGAGTTGAATCCCCTCCAGTTTCAATCTGCTTTTGGTGGCTCTCCAGTGCCTTTCCACAGTTGCATTTTATACTTCCTTTACAGTTTGTAATTGTTTGGGCAGGAGAATGACACTGATAACAAGTTACTCCACCATTACCCTTGGAACACAATAAACCTCATTTTTATTGTTAATATTATACTACAGAGAATTTGCATGTTTTTATCTTATTATTATTATGAACATTTATTATTACCAATTTCACCTCTACCTCTCCTTCATGATCACTTTGGCTTTGATTTAGTAAATGTAATTGTGCTTTTATTACTAGAAGTGTTTTGGCATCATTCTTACTTGTGGGCAAAATGGGTGTAAATTTATTATGGATAGTTTATCCATCCATTTTTTTATTACCAAAAGTTTATCCATGGGTGAGTTTAAAAAGAAACCATCAAAAACAAAAGTCTCAGAACTCACAGGCATTTAATTCCTATGTCTATGAATGCATATCAGTAACTTGATGATTATCAATAGCAGTACTTACATAACATCTTACAGTTATCACTATGCATTCTTTGAGCACTGTGGTTAAGCAGCACTGGACTTGAAGATGTCAGCATGATAGTTGAAATGGGGTTTTCACTTTGTTTTCCTTCTTGCTTTGGCTTCATAATCCCATGACTACTCCTGGTTAGGATATTTTTGTCTTCAAGCTTCAGTGAGCTGTGTTCATAAAGAAGCAGAACAATGGTGGACGAATGAGGAGGTAAATGAAGAGGCCATGGAGGAGGAGGAGAAAGTCTATACTTGAATAATTACAAATTGTTCATGGGGAATGGTTGAATATATATTAGTGATCTTGACTTTTGGCAACACATTCACTGAGAAAATAACTCCCGTTACTCTCCAGTGAGAGTGTTCAGCAAATAACAGCTCAGGGTTCCACTTCATTTTCCTTTTGAATTAATCTCCTCAAAGTCTTTCTTTAAGAATCCATTAGTAGGTCAGAGGGCTTAGCATCAGTTTCATTCTCCTCTATTCTTTTTCCTCTCATAGCTTCCCCCCACCCCCTGCTTAGACTCTATTTTTCCTTCTCCTTTTAGAAGCTATAAAAATATGTAAGTAATAAATTTTTTTTTCTCCATTGGTCATTACGTGCATATGGTACTTAGTAAAGACATGGTTATTTAGCGGAATGGATGTTTATAAAGTATAAGGAACATTGTTAATAACTAACATATGGATTTTCTAAGTAATTTACTAATATAATAAAAATGTAAATATTTTAGGTGGAAGAAATGCAAATTTTCAAGCAACTGCCCATCCATCAGGGTTGCTGTAATTTTCATTAGGCTTGTGAAAAGTTAAGGAATGTAAGACTGTGCATTGTAACTTATGAAGTTCAATACTCAAAGGCAGTATTTTTATCCACTTGAAACCTGAAGAATATTGAAATGTCCCCAATTGCATTTAATTGTTTGTAAATGTTATAAAGCAAATCCTTTATCAGTCTCCATACTAAGTGTTCTAATATTTCCTATTTTCAACAAATGTAAATAGGACCTTGAAAACTTTGTCGATCTAAAAGAAGGCTAGATGTTATTGCGCATACTAGTCACATGGACCTGGCTGAGAGCTTTAAGCTATGAGTTTTGAGAGTGTAAGCAGAAGATAAAAGTCTTATCAAAAACTAAAATTATAGACCCAATAAGTGGTATGAGCATCTATGCAACCAAATAAAAAGAGCACCACCAAAGAGGCTAGCTAGATCCTCCACCTGGCTCTCTGTATCTTATTCTCTAGTTGCCTGGCAATGGACAAGCTTAAGTTAGGTTTTAATTGAAAGAGAAAGAGTTTCCTCAGATCATTTTATTCTTATGAGTATAATATTCTGTTTCTTTCAATTTCTCTATTAGTTTGTATTACTCTTTTTTATTGATTTATATATATACATACATACATATGATTTATAAGCATTATTTTTAAATTATTGTAAGTGACATAAAGACCAAGATACAAGGATGATATAGCTGCAGCGGTGGTAAACCCACTGACAATTTGATCGATTTACCTAAGTGGCTGCCTTCCTCCCTCACTAGTTCCCCTGGATTCCTTCCAAAGAAGTAAATTCAAATGAAGACGACTACCCTTTCAGAGCTTTTCTTTCATCAGTGGTTTGTGGTAATTGCACTCTATTGCTAGAGGCTCAACGAGCACAAAATGTTTAGTTTTCTAGTTACTAAATTTGAAGCATTTTATTTTAGGATCATAAGGTGAAATTTCTAGTTTTATATAACAGTTAAAATTTGAAATTGTGATGAGGTGAACCATTCACCAGAAAGTCCTTATAAGGAATATCTTATGAGAAAGACAGTCATATTGAAGGGAAGCGAGTAGTGAGGAGGTACCAGGAGAGCCCAGCATAAGGGGCAATTCTGACCACCCCTAAGCTGCTAGTGGGCAGGTATGGGTGGGAGCTGAAGTCCTTTTGGTCTCTTCCAGTTCTGGAAGTAATGTAAAGTGAGATAGGGGAAATCAGAAAGTGAAATAGAGAGGTAAAACAGAAAAGCAGAGTGCCTGGAGAATTTTAGTAATAGCATTAAAAGTTTTTCTGGATTGACGGGTGAGACTATAGAGAATAGTTGTAATGCCAAAGAATGGAAGAGAAGAAAAAAATGACTTTTATAATATTGCTGGTGTTTATAAATTAAATCACTAAAATTGTATTATATGCAAGTAAAGACTGTAATTCCTTTTAAATTCCTCTTAGTTGCTCAGTTGTGCTGCTTTGAATGTGACTTTGAGTTGAGCCTGAGCCACGTGGGGTCCCAGATTTATTCTGTTCACAAAATTCCATGGTTTCTAAGTGTGAAAAGGTACATTAAAAGCTGATTTAACTTTTAGAATAAGAGGCACAAAACCAGGCATAGAAAGAACAATAGAGTCCTTGAGTTCTTACTCTGCTCTTCCACCAACTACCTGGAGGATTTGGGGGAATTTTTAACTGTTCTGGGCCACATTTTCTTAATTTGCAAAATAAAGGGCCAGGTGAGGTAATTGAAAGGTTAGCTTTTGCCTCTGAAAATCTGTCTTTTATTAGCTAAAATGTCAGCATGAGCAAATGGAATTATTTTATTACTAATGACTATTAATACATTTATAAACAATAATGCCAACAATAAGACTAGCTGTCCCTTAATGAATCTTTTTCTCTATGTCAGGAATTATCTGTATATTATCTAACTATGTCTTATTTAATTTTGACAATAATCCTTTAAGGTGGGTATTATTATCCCCATTTTATAGGTGAGGAAACTGAGACTCAGAAAGTTTAAATTAGCTGAGACCTCAAGCTTGCAGCTAATTGGTGCTAGAAATGAGATCTAAACCCAGGTCTACCTGACTCTGAGGTCAGGATGGTGTCAGGAAATATGTCTACAAAAGAAGGCTTGAGCCCCCTGGCCTGAGTATCAGAACCAGCAACTCCCAGAAGGTATCACAGCAATTTCCAGCATCCCCAGAGCAAGGCTTGACAGTGAGCTGTCATCATTCAGTCAGCTAGCATCCCAGTGTGCCATTGCAGCTAATCTTTTTCACTAGCTTTGTAACATTCACTAGGTGAAGAATTGCTGCTGTTTCCTTCTCTCACTAGAAACACCGCTATCCATATTCAAGGTGAACCTGCAGCTTGTTCTGTGTAGGGTGGAACCAACGGATGGGTCCTGTTGGGTTGGCCAAAAGGTTCGTTCTGTTTTTTCCGTAAGATGGCTCTAGTAGCACTTAGTTGTCTTTAACTTCATTTGAAACAATTTTGTTAGATTGTATGTGACAGTTGTCCTATCTGAGAGCATTTAAAAAAAGACATCAAAACTGGTGAAATTTTTGTAGCCATTTTAATATTGAAAATGGAAGAAAAACAACATTTTCAGCATATTATGCTTTATTATTGCAACTGAAACGCAAAAAAAGACTTGTGCAATGTATGGAGAAGGTGCTGTGACTCGTTGAACGTGTCAAAAGTGGTTTTGGAAGTTTCGTGCTGGAAATTTCTCGCTGGACGATGCTCCATGATTGGGTAGACCAGTTGAAGTTGATAGCGATCAAATCAAGACATTAATTGAGAACGATCAATGTTATACCACTTGGGAGATAGCTGGCATACTCCAAATATCCAAATCAAGCGTTGAAAATCATTTGCACCAGCTTGGTTATGTGAATCACTTCGATATTTGGGTTCCACATAAACTAAGCAAAAAAAACCCTTCTTGACCGTAGGTCCACGTGTGACATACTTAAGCGTAATGCAAACGTTCCATTTTTAAAACAAATTGTGACAGGCGATGAAAAATGGATACAGTACAATAATGTGGAATGGAAGAGATCGTGGGGCAAGCGAAATGAACCACCACCAACCACACCAAAGGCCGGTCTTCATCCAAAGAAGGTGATGTTGTGTATATTGTGGGATTGGAAGAGAGTCCTCTATTATGAGCTCCTTCTGGAAAACCAAACGATTTATCCCAACAAGTACTGCTCTGAGTTAGACCAACTGAAAGCAGCACTCAATGAAAAGTATCCAGAATTAGTCAATAGAAAATGCATAATCTTCCATGAGGATAACACAAGACGGCATGTTTCTTTGATGACCAGGTAAAAACTGTTACAGCTTGTCTGGGGAGATCTGATTCATCTGCCATATTCACCAGACATTGTACCTTTGGATTTCCATTTATTTAGGTCTTTACAAAATTCTCTTAATAGAAAAAATTTCAATTTCCTGGAAGACTGTAAAATGCATCTGGAACAGCTCTTTTCTCAAAAAGATTAAAAAGTTTTGGGAAGTTGGAATTATGAAGTTACCTGAAAAATGGCAGGAGGTAGTGCAACAAAAGGATGAATACATTGTTCAATAAAGTTCTTGGTGAAAATGAGAAATGTGTCTTTTATTTTTACTTAAAAACCGAAGGCACTTTTTGGCCAACTTAATATATTGAGAGGTGCAGAATGGCATTCTTACAGACTCCATGCTATTTTTTTTTTTCAAACTTCAGGCCTAAAGCATCTCTGTGCCATAGCTACTCTTGAAAGATTCTGTTGGGTTTTATGTAATAGTTGCTCAGAATCTCAGTAGGTCTCTTAGGGAAGACAATTCTGAGGGTTCTGACTCTTTTTGTTAAACCTAATTTAAAATCAATCCTCAGGCCAGGCAGGCTGTACATACACTATGATTGACATCTTCCTCTCCTCTGTCCCTCTCCCCTAAGACAAACACATTCCCTCTTGCTCTAGTTAGCAAACTCAAGCCCCCATGCCTATCTAAGTATACAGACCCAGATGGGGAATGGAGAATGATGTATGGAGCTGTCTGCATCCATTTCAGCCAGACAACATGCCATCTTACACCCAAACCAAATTTATGGAGGAAACATCTCAGTTGAGTCCTAGACAGAAAGAGCAACAATAGGAGCTTGTTGTCCTGACCTATAAATCAGGTTGTAAAATTTTAGGGAATGCATCACAGTCTTCTTCCACATAAATTTTAAGGCATAATTGTGAGCTTTCCAGGTAGAATTAATTGTTGTCTCTTCTGTGGTCCTAGACCACATTTATTTATATCTCTATTATAATATGGATCCTACTTTTTTCTTGCATTACTGTGATTTATGTTTGTGCCTTATCTCTCCTCCTAGACGGTAAACTTCTTAAGGCCATAGACCATATTTATAGACTCAAACTGAATATTTAAATGCTTAGAAACATAACTTAACTCTTTCCGATATTCTCCTACCATATATCTATGAAACATCTAAAGTTAAAATCTAAAGTTCACAATAATGACTTTAATTCAGAATTCAAAGTTGATTAGAATGCTTAGGATTATTTCTTTGTAGAAAAGAAAATGTTAGGAAAGAGGATTATCAAGGTACATAACATGGCCTTACCATTTGGCCAAGTCAGATCCTAACAGTAGGAGAAATTCTGTGAAATAGAAAGAAAAGGCATAATCCTTTTTCTATTGACAGATAGTCTCTCTTCATAAAGCCAGGCTAGTTTCTCAACAGAGGACAGTGCTCCTAGGACTGTTGTAGGTTTGTGGAAAGATTCAGTTTTCATTTCTGTCCCAAATTCTGTCCCTAAGAGGTTAAAGATATATAGGATAAATAATACATTTCAATCAAAGAGAGATAATGGCTTTATCAGATTGTATCTGTTGTTAAAATTCTAAATGTTATTTATTTGATTCACTAGAGATGATCAGTTATATTGCTGTTCCAAAGCCCTTTGGAGCTACAAAGCCATTTTTCCTACTATTTGCCTTTTTGAGTTATATCCTTTTTCTGTCTCTCCATAAAGATCAAAGTATGATGTTTTAGAGATTTTCACTGATAAATTCTGAAAGGTCAGTAAAGTGACATTTTGCCCAGAGATCCTGATAATCAAGATTGTATCAGGGCTTTTCACTTGCTTATTATCTATTTATTATCTTTTTTCTCTCTATCTACCTATCATTTATTTTATCTCTCATCTATCCATCCATCCATTTATCTACCTTTTTTAGTCCAAGAATCTGCCTTTGATAAACAAACAGTCCTCTAATTTCACAAGCGTATTTTCCCTCCTTCTCTCCCATGTTCCCTCTTTCCTTGTCTCTCTTCCCTCTTTCATTCCATCTTTCCTTCCTTGAGATCCTACTTTAGGCCAGGCATTGTATATAAGGGAAATACAACCCATGATAACAAAGATTAGACGACTTTATGGTAGTGACACAGATTGCCAAAGAAGCCATTTTACAAAGCAAGAACAGCAGCTCTCATGAATATATTCAAAGCAAAATGAGAGTAGAAAGAAAAGAGCGGGTAAGAAAAAGGGATAACATCTGAGTCAAAATTTGAAGGATGAGTAAGTAGGAGTTTTTGTACAGACAATTCAGACAGAGGGAATTATATATGCCAAGACAGAAGAGAGGTGTGAGTCAACAGGACATGTTCAGAGCATTAGAGACATTTGATATTGCCTACAAGACAAGTGTGTAGGAAGAGTTGGGGATAGGATGATGGGAGACAATGATCTTGGCTGCCATACCAGGCAGTTTGTCCTTTATCCCAAAGGCTCTGAGAGCCATTGGAGGATTTTGAGCAGAGAATGACAAGCTCTAACTTGCATTTTAGATGGATGCAAGGCAAGACTGGAAGAAGGGAACCAGAAGGGAAAGGTGGCCTTCCTCCTTGTGTCCTTACATGTCTTTATATCTCACTCCAGGTGAGCGATGCTGAGAAACTGAAAAAGGGTAGTGGCAATGACAGTGGAAAGCAAGGGAAAATTAAAGAATTACATAGGAGATAAAATTAACCTAGTGATTGGATAAGGAAGGGAGACAGACTCTATAGTCTTCTAGCTCTTACTGCACTCCTTGTATATTTCTCATTTGAATTGTAACATTTTACACACTGAACTTTTATTATTAGTATTTTTTATTGAAGTATAGTTGATTTACAATGCTTCAGTTGTATATCAAAGCAATTAAATTATACTTATATATACATATATATATGCTTTTTCGGATTCTTTTTCATTATAGGTTATTTCAAGATGTTAAACATAGTTCCCTGTGCTATATAGTAGGTCCTTGTTTTTTACCTACTTTATATATAGTAGTGTGCATCTGTTAATCCCAAATTCCCAATTTATCCCTCCCCCACCACCACTTTCCCCTTTGGTAACCATAAGTTTGTTTTCTGTGTCTATGATAGACATTGAACTTTGCTATTTTATATGCTCTCCGGTAATCTATTGGTCAGAAAAGTCTATCAGTTTTAGTTGAAAAAGCTCCATTTTGGGGCCTACCATCAAATCATAGAGTTAGACCTCTGCTAAATTCCTGCCTGTGTGAGATTTTAATTTTTGAATGAGAGATTTTCTTTCAGAGAATCTCTGGAATACTTTGTAGGTCTATATTCCTAGTAGACTTCTCAGAGATGACTTGTTTTTTAAAAACAAGTTTTGACCCTCATGCGGGTAGCTTCTACCTAGTGCTCTTAAGCTAGGTTGAGGTCGTCTTATTCATAAGTGTATAAACCGCTTTTAAAAATGCCTGATTCATCAAAGCAATCACTATCAGGCATCACCATGGTCTTTACAGTGTACTATAAAGGTGTATGTTACCTCTGGGTTGGAGGTATATATTGGTTAATTTTTAGATATTCTGATCTGACATAATTAGAGCTATTAGATTCCCATAATTATCAACATACAAAATTTTTGGCAGTTTTAAAAGTTTTTTTTTTTTGAGGAAATGTTGTAGTTGGCAGACTCCTGTTTTTAACTTGTATTTAACATTCTACTTTTGTTCCATTCTGAATAGTTGGAGGAGTGCATGATTGAGCCTGTCAATTGAAATATGGTTTTTTAGATTTCAAGATATTGTAGAGATTTTTCTTTTACTCTTCTTTTCGTATGACTGAAGGAATTAAGTAGCTATTTTGGAAGATATTTTTGTTCCCATTTTGTGAGGCATTCCACCCAGGACATTCATTTCTTTTCCATTCCTTTAGTAATAATAGTAGTAAAATAATAATAATAATAACAGCAATTATAATAGCTAACAATTTAATACCTAACAATTGTTGAAATACAGGTATGTGCTGACACTATATAAATTGCTTTATATGAATTATCCCACTTATACTTCACAATAAGTCTATGAATCAGTGTTGTTATATCCATTTTGCAAATGAGTAAACTGAGGCATTGAAAGTTTAGGAAACTTGTTTAATGCTAACTGGCTTAAACAAACAGAGCTGGGATTTGAAACCAGTCTGTCTGAGGTAATCACTTTACTACATCAGAAGACCCTTTATATTCTTCCTTAAATATATATGTATATGTAATAATTATATATATGTAATATATATATAAAACTTAAAAAGGAACATTGTCAAGACTGGAAATCAGAGAACTTCATGTTGGACTTTGTTTCTTGTGTTTCTTGCTAAGTGTGTAATTTTAAAGAATCATTGATTTGCTTAAGCAAAACCTCTGGTAGCTGAAAATAGTAGCAAATGAATATACACATGACAAACAGGTAGGGTCTGTCTTAAGAACATAGATTCAAGTTTTAACTTTTATAGAGTTTGGGCAGAAAGGAGTTCTAAAATGTGCATTCAACTAAGAACCTTTTAACAGTAACATGTCTGAAGTTTTCAACTTATAACCACAGCTCTATTAAAAACCTCAGACATTTTTCTCACTTCAGTTGGTATTGAATAAATTTTTTTTTTAAAGTGGGTATCTCCTGATTGGGGGACTTGCAAATACCCATTTTTATTCAAAAACTTTAGTTACAGCTTTACAAATGAGAAATATATCTTAATTCAAGAAATTTCCAGAAATACACAAACTCATATAATGGAGAACATCACTAAAATGCAGTGAAATTAGGGATAGAAATTGACTGCAAGCAAAATTGTAAAGAAGACAAGTTGTGCTCTCAGTTACCAGCCTTCCCAATGATCATCTCTCCTTTTTGTCCTAGGATATCAAGTGTACTAGGGTCCCATATCCACCAAGATTGTCTTCCTGATCTTTCATTAGATCTGACTTGCAAATGATTGAAATGGATACCCTTCCATACATATTTCCATTTTAGAGGTATCAGAGATTTTACCTGAGGAGATAAATACATAACAAAATTTTAGGCAGGAACCAGGAAATAGAGGTAGTTATTTAAGCTCCCGGGAACTTTGTAAACTCTCTAGATACAGCAGTATTTGTCTGTATGCAAAGCTGGTCCTGTCTCTTTAGCTAATGTTATCTTTTTTCAGATTGAGCTAAGTCTGAGATTCTCTCTTCCTTGATCAATCAGTCAGTCAACCACATTCAAATGTCCCGTGTATACAAAGGAGATTATGGCAATGACTCATATCTTTTAATTTCAGCTAATGGGAGAGAAAGGAAGTGTAGATAATAAAAACCACAATTAACTTTTGTTTACTGTGTCACAGTTTGCAAAACACTTTTTACATGCATTATCTCATTTAATTTTCACCACATTTCTAAAAAGTAGGCATTTTCATTATATCTGTTTTACAGCTAAAGACACTAAGTTTTAGAGAGGATTGGAGCAAGTCTCAAGTCATCTGGCTATTAAACTGCTAAGCGAGGGCTTGAACCCGTGTCACTGCTTCCTGCAATTCTTGGGACATGGTTAGCTAGATAAATATTGATTTTCTTTCTCATTTCTTCACTTGCTCTCTGCCCACCTGCCCTCACTCATTGTTCCCTTTCTTCTTTGAATCTGTCAACTCACCAATTTCTCCTCATGGAAATAAATCACATAAATATGAAATATCATTAATATCATAAATAAATTTTAATAATAACTTGTTCAGTAAAGGTATGTGTGAAACATACGTATAACCCTTAAACAACAAATATTAGTTGAGGCAATGCATAGTGAATGAATGAGTAAATCAACGAATTAGAGCAGTAGAGAAATCTGGGCAAGTTGAGGGTTTGCCAGCCCAAGAGAAGTAATTGTGTGAGTATCTGAAAGACTTTCTGGCCTTCCCTCTCTATTAATACAGGTCTAGTCACCGTCTAGCAAGGATCCCATTTACTTTGTCCTTAATGAGTTATTTACTCAAAGACAGCTTTCGCAAACAAAGCCTCTAATTTAGAACTGAGGCTTTTTCATATTTTGGTTGTAAGGAGACATGAAAATTAGAGCAAAATCTATACTATCAGAAATTGGTCATTTTTTATTTGACCATTTGCTTCACTCTGCTATGTGCTTCACTGTGCTGTGGAGCCAGGAAGAGAGAGGCTTGCTGCTGCTGCTGCTTCTGCTGCTGTGTATGCATTGAAAAGAAGTCCAATCTCAGCTTAGGGCCTGGGAAAAGTGATGTGGCAGCTTGGTTCTCCATGTGGAGCAGGAGAGTGGGGAGAAAGAGATGAGTGGGCAGGCTAAGAGGGCCAAGGCTACAGCTGGGAGTTGGGCAGGAGCAAGGTGAGAATTTTGCATAGACACAGAAAGCACAAAGAGGTGCGTCAAAGGCAGGCAGGACAATCAGATGCGTCACAGTAGACCTAAGAGGACACAGCAACTAAGGCAGGTAAGAAGGAAAGGGTCAGATGACCTGAGTCCAAGGCTCAGCTCCACCATTCACTTTCCATGTGGAATCTAGTAAGTCACTTGTGTGTTATAAGCCACAATTTCCTTGTCTGTCCAAAGAGGGTATTGGCATCTTTGCATTTTAGTCATGGTGATGGTCTTAAAGTTAAAAGTGTGTAATGCAGTACACACTTGTTCACCAGCACCATTTGAAATGTAAAAGAGGACAGTTCCCAAAGGAAAATTAAGGTGTCTTACCAGTAGAATTGTGGAAAGATACTGAGCAGACAAAACCAAGAGATGTCCATCAAGGAGTTGACAGTATACATCTCTTTGATACGTTTTCCTTATTTATAACATAAGAGAGTTATGAAAGTGGAGTGCTGGCAAATGTTTAATAACTGGCTCCCCTTCCCCTCCTCCTAAATACACATACATACACACACACAAGTAACTATAATTTTATAATATAAAGAATAAGTAGCACAAACTTTTCTACGAATAGTATAACTTACAATACTCTTTGTTGGGAATCTAATATAGCCAATTGATCATCATAAAATGTTTTCATTAATTTTTGTCATACTTTTATATCTGTAGCCAACCTATGATTGCAATTGCTGTATAAGCATAGTTCCAACAGGAATGTTTATGTTAATAACTAGGATGAAAGAGAAACAATGAAAATATATGCTGGAACTTCACTTGTCCTTCAGTGACATGAATGAGTTCTTTGCTGAACTAGGTAATAGCTTTCAAATAGTAGAAGAATATTTTCTCACAACATACTGGCTACAGACATGACACACTTTTAAGTTTAATCTGCTTTAGTAATGTTTTCTCTATCATTTTTTGCTATGGACTGAATTGTGTCCCTGGAAAGTTGGTACGTTGAAGCCCTAGTCCCCAGTATGATTGTATTTGGATATAGTATCTATAAGGAGGTAACTAAAGTTAAATGAGGTCATAAGGGTGGGGCCCCAACACTTATAGGATTATAGAGTCTTATAATAAGAGACACTAGGGTGCTTGTTCTCTCTTTCCACTGTGTGAGGACATGGAAAGAAGGTGGTTATCTGCAAAGGAGGAAAGCTCCCACTGGAAACTAAACACTGACAGACTTGATATTGGACCTTCCAGCCTCCAGAATTGTTGGAAAATAAATTTCTGTTGTTTAAGTCACCCAGGCTATGGTACTTTTTTATGCCAGACTAATACACTTTAAGTCTAGTTCAAGGTTCAGCAAATTATGACCCTCAGGCCAAACCTGGTTGGCCGTGGGTGAAATCTGGCCATGTCTATTCATTTACATGTTGTCTATGACTACTTGCAGGCAACAGTGGTAGAACTGAGTAGCTGTGACAGAGATTACATGACCTACAAAGCCTAAAATATTTCTTATGTGGTGCTTTACAGAAAACATTTGCCGACCCTGGTGTAGCCAATCTGCAAACAATAGGTCAAGACTTGTGACATTTGCTGACTTCCTTGGTGTAAATGTTCACACCATGGCTGATTTCGAGATGCAAATGTGACATCACTGAACACAGAGCTGGGAAGGAATGTGCAATAATAGATTTCCATCACAGACACAATAGATGCAATTTATAACCTTAAAAACACATGATGGTAAAGTGTTGTAAAATAACTGGGAATTGATGACTTTTGAATATTATTACCTTAGTTCTAAGATAATTTATTTACTTGTAATTTATATAATATAATTTTTAATAATGGCTATCTTAACACTCAGCTTGCAAAAATTCCTAATTATTTAACAATCAACTCTCATGAGCCAGTAGGAGTCAGTTCTAGCTCATCACAGTTCACCTTAAATTCCAGATAGTATTTAAGGTTCCTGTTAGTTGCTACATTGCGGTAACCTGAAATACCTATGTCTAGAAGTTTCCATAACCTGGGTTTTGCAAAAAAGCAGAAAAATAATAATTTAAAAATAAAATTCCATTTGGTCTCTTATAGATACAAATAACTTTCACATGTTTCTTCTAATGATTTCCCAAACTTTCCTGATTGTAAGTATCATTTGCAATGTTTCTTAAGAGATATAGATGCCCAGACTGCTTTCCTGGAGACTCGAATTCTGCAGGTCTGGGTTGGGACCTGGACATCTTTATTTTTAACTAATCCCTCAGTTGACTCCTATGATTATGTTGAGAAACCTTGATTTTGGACTGTGGCTTTAATAAAGGACTTTGGTAACTATTATCCATTTGTAAGAAGATAAAGTTGTATCCTTCTAACACCAAAATAAATTTAAGTAGATTGAAGATTTAAATGTAAAGTCTTTAAAAGAAAACATGACTACTCCAAATGTTGGAGAACATCCAGCTTTTCTAAGCAAGAAAAGAACAATGCATTTTATAGCATAAATATGTTAAATGTACCTTCAATTTAAAAAATGATTAACTGGGAAAATATATTTCATGTGATAAAGGGTTGATATTGCTGATTTAGAAAGA
Source organism: Mesoplodon mirus (assembly GCF_964341445.2). NCBI lineage: Eukaryota > Metazoa > Chordata > Mammalia > Artiodactyla > Ziphiidae > Mesoplodon > Mesoplodon mirus. The sequence goes on along the minus strand of NC_138986.1, from coordinate 41,177,733 downwards.
GCTCTTTGAAATCAATCAGAACGTGCCATCACCCCAAAAGAAAATGGATAGAAGACCTGAACAGGCAATTCAAAAAAGTAGAAATATGAATAACCAATGAATTTATGAAAAAAAGTTGAATTGCATGAAAAAATAGAGATAAAATTTCTTCTGTCAGATTAATGAAGATAAAAATAATATCAAAACTTTAAGTCAATAAAGGTATGTGAAAAACTTCAGATTTATGGACCATTAGTGGGAGAGTAAATTGGAAAAACTTCCAGAGGGTTTCAAAATGCAAAATATTCATGATTTTAGATTAAACAATTCCATCTTATTAAAATTTTTTCACTTTAAAGAGATATTTATATACAAACGTGAACTCAATGGAGTTGTGTTTTAATAGGACAAAAATTGGGATAAACTTAAATGCCAGTTCATAGGGCACATAGATACCAAAGAGCCATTACAACAGATAACTTACATCATAACAGATACCTTTATTGTAATGAAGTAGAGCTTGCTTCTGGTTATTAACAGCTGCAGGTAAAATCTAGTGCTGATTGTAGAACTTTTGCATAGGGAAGGTGAGAACAGCAATGGTTGGAAGTTGAGTGGTAAGGACTTGAGAGAACACTACAGTTTTTCCTAGATTGTTTGCTTATTTAGGGTGGTTTTGGGGAGGAAGAGCTTATGGAGATTATTAGTGTTATTGACTAATTTATCCAGCACTCTCTAGATCCAATTTTGCAAATATAAAGTTTACCGTGTTTTGCCTTCTTTGTAGGCCAGGACTCCTTGAAAGTTAATCATATTTTACAGGCTTCAGTTAGGCTAGTACCTTTTTCTTATAAGTATTTTAGATTCTAAACTGAGGTTGCACTGTGTGTTGTATTTCTCTAAGACTGATCATATTTTATTTAGTTCCCATGCATCTCAGCCTGACACTCAAGGAAAAGTGCTCTCTAGATCACTTGAGCAGACTTTTTCTACATTATGTCAATTTTTTTTTCCCCAAAGCATGTTACTAAGGAGAAAATGAAACCACTGATACGTCACCTACCTCACACTTTTTCTTAAAGACCGAGTCCAGAGGTTAGAACCCTGCTTCTCAGATTGGCAGTGGGTTACCCTTAGTGCACACAGAATAAACATGTAAAGTTTATTTTGTGGAAAACAATTTTCGAATGACTTCATATTACAACCAATAACGATTCATTCCAGGGTATGTTGCTTATTTGTATTGATTTTTAGGTTAAACCAGGAGAGTTCAAAGATATTTTGAACTTGTTGCTAATAGATTTAGGGCTCTTTCATAACTCCCTGTCTCCATAGTCCCACCTAGACTATGGTCGGTTCACATTGTCATTCTTTTCTGCCACTTAGGGTTTTGTTTTATGGAAGTTTTAGAAAAGTACTGGGTTAGAGACTTGATTTCTGCTTTCTAGGATGATACGGTGCAATGTAGTTTGCAGTTGGATTCCTTTTTCTTATACTTGGCCTGCCCTCCCCAGATGACACTCAGGCATGTATAGACTTAATCCCTGCAGCCACAGAGCATCCTTAAAATTCACCTGTCAGGGGCTTTCCTGGTGGCGCAGGGGTTGAGAGTCCGCCTGCCAATGCAGGGGACGCGGGTTTGTGCCCCGATCCGGGAGGATCCCACATGCTGCGGAGCGGCTGGGCCCGTGAGCCATGGCCGCTGAGCCTGCGCGTCCGGAGCCTGTGCTCCGCAGCGGGAGAGGCCACAACAGTGAGAGGCCCGCATATCGCAAAAAAAAAAAAAAAAAAAAAATTCACCTGTCAGACCTGTTCACAGTGGTGCTGATTCCCCACCTGAAGCTTGTCCGCACACCGCTTTTGGCTCTACGAGGTCCTGAAGGCAGACATTTCCTGCATGGCTGGTGTCCTCCAGCCCTATTAATTTCTGTAATTCAAATAAACTAATGTAAACACAGGCCCCCAATTCACATTGTTTCCTAATCCTTGTTTCATGGACGCTAAAGATCAACTTGGAAAGTTAGGGTCACAGCAGAGGAGAAACCAACAGAAGAAGCTGCAGTATTTCTCCGGATGTTTCCCTCTCTGTAGATTGCTCAGCTTAGAGAGGACTTGAAGGGCATTAGAACTCTTTCATGATTACAGATACCTGCAAGAGACTTAACCTGCCCATCTGTGACACCCACACAAGTGACAGTCTTATCCTTACTCTCATCATACCAGCAACAATTTTTTATTGATTTCTTTCATGGTTCAGAGAATAGAGTTTAACTATTAGACTTATCTCTGTTCTAGTGTTGCTAGGCTATTTGGATTGGAAATCACAGGAAAAGAACTTGTTGGTAATGTTAAAAAAAAGTTTGGTTAGCTTTCAAGTATTTTACTCGGTAGGTGAATCAAAAAATCATTTTGAGTCTGAAGGTTACTCATGTAATAATTAAGATGACACATTTCGAGCTCACCCTTCCTGACAAATGTTTCTTTAAAGAGACACTGATACCTCACGGAAAACCTGCAAGATGTGACACATCAGCAGAAATTGTTTCTGCACAGAATGTTTTTCAAGGATTTTTCCTGAGTAATCACTGGTATTCCCCTCCTTTTTCTATAGTCTTTACAAAACCTTCTGTTGCTTCATGTTTGTTATTTTTGTGCTGTTAGGAAAGGTTTCATTTTTGAAACAACTTCTAAAACCACAGTATATGTAAAATTGGGTTTAAAATCAGCCAAACACTCTGATTTGAATACTGATTAGGATAAAGCACACTCATCAATAAACATGGAGCCACAATGACCTCAGGAGGGCGAGGAGCTTGCCATGTGCATCAATTGTGTTTGGGAAATAGCTTTTACTATGACTCCAAAGTCTGCTTAAATTCAGGTTCTCAGATGCAAAGGATGTGAAGCGTCTACCTCACCTGCCAGCACTGCATTAGGCATGGCTTCTATTTTAGTCAGGAAGTCAGGCAGCATAATAACAACATAGTCATTTCTCTAGGCTATCCTTTTCTTTTTCCGATCCCAAATTGCTTTTCGGGGTTTTGGGAGTGGCTTCGCATTCCGGACAGGCACTTGGGAAGGTTATGAATCATTATTCCTCAGGCTTGCTCTGATTCTATTGCACAGATTTAAAAACAGGAAAAAAAATTAAAATGTACTAATTTCCTGTCAGAGGAATAGGATGGTTTCGTGCAGTATGACTAGATTCTGATCCTGTAACAGGCTGGTGGAGGGCGGCAGCTGGGAAGTCGATGCCATGCATGTGATTGTTGCAGGAGGGGCCTGCCTGGGTGCCTGGGGAAGGAGTCAGGGAACATCTCGTCAGCATCCATTTCAGCCTCTGTTTGGGGAACTAGTGGGTACATTTGTGTAATGTGGGCTTCATTGGTCAGTAGGGTGAGGTCAGCTGGAAGCTTTCTCCAGCCTGAAAGCCCAGTTCCAACAGCCTAACACTGTATGTTCAGGGATGGGGTGGATTCCAGCCCAGCAGGAAGAGGGACGACCGTGACGGCTCCATTCTGCCCCATTGCTAACACTGTGTGGCCAACTGGATCCCAGGGGGAATGTATGGGTGGCAGGTGACCCTAAATTAGTGTGGAGGGAAAACCTGTCTCAATATTTGTGCCTGCTGGGTGCTACTCTCCTGCTCGTGCCCCGGCTCCACTCTTCTCACCCAGGCTGTTCCCCTCTTCTTCCCAACCCTCCAGGTTCTGAGCCTTACTTCTCGCAGGCGAGCTAAGACTCGGAGCACAGATTTTCCTTGTTTGTTTGCGCAGAAACCTTTCCACAATGCAGAGATTTCACACTAGTTTGAAACTGAAGAAAAATAAAATGGTGGTGGGGAGGGGGTAGAAAAGAGAATGGAAAGACAGAGAACAAGGGAGAGAAGCCACACACTAAACCAGGAGAAATCCCTGGAAGCAGCAACCCTGTGGGGACTTTACAACCTACTGATGGCTACTTAGTCACGAGTCTGAAAGATCCCAGGCAGGTTAATAAGCTTTGACAACTGGTGGCTCCATCTCATTTTTTTTCACGGCTTTATGAAATACACTACAGACCCCACCTTATTGCTATGGATATGGTAACAGCTGCACGGGCTCGCCTGGTGTGTTATCAAACGCTCTGCACTCAGCCCTGCCGTGTGCTGTACGTAGGTCCGCCTCGCAGGAGCTGTCCTGAACCTTCTGTGGATGTCTGGGGGCAGAGCTTTCTGCACAGGTGCACTCTGTCACTTCCAAATGGGGATCCTGGTGAGATATTCAGATTTGACACAGTTTGGTAGATTTTAAGGTATAATATGTCCTGAATTACAGGTGCTATGGAAAAGATGTGCCTTGTGTTTGTCCCAGACAGCTTTCTTGGCCTCGGTCTCACTAGGGAAACAACTCATGGGAAAATAATTCAGTGCGTCTGCCTCTTTCAGAAAGGGAGAGGTGACTATCTTTTTTTTAGCAAGTTCGATAGGCATGGTTGGGATGCATGAAGTGAGGTTTCACACTATAAACACAGTCCTGAGAAGTACATTGGCTTACTTTTAAAATTTAAGCATTTTTCAAGGGCTGAGTTTATCACCGAGGTCCTAGGAAATAGCAGATTATATTGGATTTACTAAAAATCACTTATAAGGAGTGACAGTGCAGAGGACATAGTACTCCTAGAGAATGATCTTAATACTGATTTCTGTTTGTGTTTCCTAATGGAAAATAGCTGCAGTAAAATGCAATAAATATTGATGGGGACAAAAAACTTGTATTGGAAAGGTCATTATAGCTTATTATACTATAATAATAAATTAGTGATTATCTCCAAACATCACCAGCAGCCCATACAAGACAATCAGGTGAAGAGCTAATAGTGACCCCAGATGGGGCACTGTGGAGGTTTGGGATCATCTTGATCTTTTCTGTTGAACCTTCCTTATTGTATGACATCTTTTACACAAATGTAGTGTTTTCACACAGAGGTGTGAAGACCTTTATTTACATCCTGTACAGGAATCTGCACTGCAGGTACTGTGAATAAAAGAGAATTTAGAAGCTGAAGCATAGCTTGAGAAAGATGGCGAAATGATGACATACCACACATGCTGTTGGGAAGAGCAATGCCACAGGAGAATGTATCCTCCAAGAGGAGCATATCCATCTTTGTTCTTGCCCATGCACTGCAATTCACTCTCCCGTGGTGGAACTTGGGGCAGGTCATTCCACCATTTGTGTTGATTCACCCATCTGTAGAATGGGAATAATCACATATACTCAACTTGTGTATGCAATACAAATAAGATAACATGAGGAAAAGCTTTTGAAAAGTTTATAAAACCTTTTATAAACGACAGGGACCCTTGAGTAAGACAGTAGCATGAAAGTTACCTTGCACGTGACACTCTAGGGTGGGGTGGGGCAATAGGAGAACAGACATCTCTTTTAGGGTTAGAGCAAAGGCAAAGAGGCGCAAACAGCAACATGCTTTGAATGATTCACTGATCATGGAATAACAGGTGAATGGTTTGCTGAGGTCTGGGAATAGTGGTCCTTGAAGAATAAATAGAATAAATAGAATTTTATCAGGCAGCTAAAGGAGGCAAGAAGGGGCAGCACAGTGGAACAGTCACTTATGTTTTTAAGGCTCCGGGATGCCTCTGCTACAAAATCTTTCCCTACTTTTAGTAAAATTGACTCCTTCCACTTTTCTGCCCCATTTGTACCCTTTGTAAGATTTTATAACAGTACTTATACCATATTTTAGAACATACTATTTACATATGTCTGATGAGTTCTACTAAATTGAGCTCCTGAAAGTTGGGGGGTGTGATTTAATTTTAAATGGCAAATTCCTACTATCAATACAATGCCTGCCATGTGGTGAGTACCTAATATGTATTTCTTGGATAAATTAATAAATGAGGTCAAAGGAGTGGGGGTCTAAAAACCAATATGTGAAATTGGCACATTTATGAAACCATGCAGTACAGCAAGGCTAATTTATAGGCCGCTTGGGTTGGGGAAAACAGAGTTATGTACAGGAAGTCATGACAGGTACGATTAAAGAAGGAGGACAGACACCTTGATCTTAGACTTCTATTTTCCCGAATGGAGACAAATTTCAGTTGTTTTAAGCCACCCAGTTTTTGGTACTTTGTTACGGCAGTCCTAGAATACTGTGAAGACTTTGGGAAAGAAGAAACTTAATACCAACTCCTTGAAGTAATTGCTATTAGCATTTTGGTACATTTTCTTCAAATCTTTTTAAAGCTTCTCCCAGGAGTAAATGACAGGGCCTGACTCACCACATTCTGTCTAGCATTGATCATCATTACTTTGCTAATTTTATAGGTAAAAATAATTTGTGTCCTTTTCCCATTGAGCCCCTTGTGTAGAAGATGTTGAAGTATTACAGGAGATAAAGATCCCCTTTCCTATGCCAGTCACTCATAATCCCACACTTTTGTGTCACTCTCAATATTTTAAAAGATTTCCTTTCAGTTTCCTACAAATTTTTTCCAGTTTAGTTCATATTGTATAAAAATTTTTGAGTTCTACTATTGAAAGGAAATATTACAATATATTTACCTTCTCATGTCATTGGAAACCTCAGAAACTTGATATTCCATGGTACATTGTAGTATCCTATCAGCAGATGTACCATGACATATTTAATCAGTTCCTTAATGGTGGACCTTCGTGTTGGTTTTTGTTGTTGTTGTTATTAGTAAAAACACACTGAAATAAATACTCTTTTGCTTTCAGAATGTGTCTACATTTCTGATTATCTCCTTGGGATATTTTCACAGAAGAACAATTACTGGGTAAGAAGGAAATGAGCAATTATAAGACTCTTGATACGTATTGCTACTTATTGCTTTCTGGGATAGTTGCACCAATTTGTACTCCTACAAGCAGTATATGAAGGAGGTTATCTCATCTAAGATCACTTGGAGGCTTTCATTTAAAAAGTCTTAGTAATTTGATAGGAAAAAACCCCATTATATCATTGCTGTTTTAAATGACAATTCTTTCATTGATAGTGAGTCTGAATATTTCCCCGTATCTTATTTAGACATTCATATTTCATCTTTTTAAATAATTTGTTCACATTCTTTACCTATTTATGCATTGGGTTTTTAGTGTTTTTCTTATCACTTTGAACTTATTATAAATTTAAAATATTAATGCTCACATACATAATTTCCTTTAATTCTTTTTTTAAGTGCAAAGGAGCTAATGATTTTCAGAATTTTTTTTCATTTTTCTATTTCTTCTTTTTAATGTATCCATGTCTTAAGTAAATGCAGTAGGGTCTCCTAGGTAACCTAAGCTAAGATTCTGAGTTTGCCTGTTCGTGGAACTTGTGGGTGGAGCCACCTCATTTACAGAGAATGTAATTATTAGAGATGATATTTATTATAATTCAAGGAAATGGCTAGGCACAAAATAAGAAGGTCGTTTTTGCCAGAGATGCTGGTTCACTGACTAGTCTGGCAGAGAGAACTGAACACCACAGGTTTCCTCCTTGACTCTTTGAACTGGGTGGTAGTTCTAGGAAATGAAGCATGAGAAAAATGATGGGGTGGATTTCTGAGAGATGCTGTAAGAGCAGTAATTCTGCTCCCAGACCAGGAGACAATATGCAGCCTGAGTGGGGCGAAGGGCCATGTTTTCATTTGTACATAAAATATGACGCTCCCTGATGTCCCAAAGGGAAACTTGTGGGAGAACCTTCTAGGCGGCCTCATTTATTTTGTAACTTTGGGCACCATTAGTGGCAATTATGAAGCACCTAAGGGTGGCATTCTGGGCAGGCCTTGTACTTATTTAGGGAAGCTAATGCAGAGAGAACAAAAACTGCAGGTGGTTTGTGAGCACATGTAAGGCTCTTGCTTTGCAGACGGGGGATATCAGAGGCCCACATTTACAGGTTGTAAAGGGAAAAGGAACTTGGATTATTTAAGTAAGTGTGATTATACCTACAGGTGCTTGAGTCTTAGAATATATAGTTAACGTTTAGAAAACTTTCCACTCTCCAGAAATTTGAAAAATATTGAGAGATATTTTGAACGTAGAATTGACTAGATTTCGTGACTGACTATCTCTGACATGTAGGAAAAGAGATGCTTCCCTGGGGCCTGACTGTGCTGTAATTCCCAGCTTGGGTAGCTGGGTGGATTCTTGCCTAATTCTTTATTGTGGTCTCAAGATGTATCTAGGTAGAAAGTGTTCGAAAGCACTTGGGAAAATAAGTGGTTGAGTTTAGGAGAGAGAGCGTTCAGGAGATACTTTTGGAAATTGTGAAATACGAGTAAAGGTTAAAGCCATGAAAGTAGGTAAGATCAATTAGGGAGAATATTATCTATTCATGCATTCATCCTGTCTTTTATTCCATGATTCATTCCTTGGCTTTTTCAGAAAATATTTAAATCTCTGAAACTCAGAGCATTTAGGAATCTTGGTTTCATGTGTGAGAGATGTTTCAGTGAAGTGATGGGGGAGAAGCCAGATTGCAGTGGGCTGAGGAGTAAATGAGAGGAGAGGAACTGTGGGCACAGAATTCAGGGTCTGGAAGGAAGGGAAGGAAAGAAAAGATGTTGTAATTAAGACTGGGAAACAGAGTCCTTAGAACTGATTCTGTTTCGGATGGGGAAGAAATAAAGGAAAGGAAGTATATTTACTGAGTGAGCATATGTATCAAGCATTGGGCTGAGTGCTTTATGTGCAGTATCTCATTTAATCCTCCTCCAAGCTCTTTTGAGACATGGATTATTACTTCCATTTTGTAGATGAGAAAACTGAGGTTAGAGAGCTGGTCCATGGTTACATAGCTTGAAACTGATGACACAGATCTGTTGTCTTCAAACCTCTCAGCTGAGACATAAAATGAAGGTACAAGAATGAGGTGCTTAACTGATGGAAAGAAACCCTGGAGTGTATTGAAAAGGAGAAAATCCATTCACAGGTGGTTCACATCAAATGGAATATGACATTTTCCTCTGAGAAAGGAAGGAAGGAAAGAGAAAAGGATGAGTATCGAGTTAAAGAAGTAACAAGGAGGTAAAGAAGAAAGAAATGGAAGAAATTTGTACATGATGGTCTCTATTTTCAGTGGGGTATTATGACGTGTGATGGCAGTCAGATCCTGGAATTGGTTTTAGGGGGATTAGGAGAAGATTAAAAGATTAAAAATTTGAAATAGCTGCATAAGAGATAGAGATAGGCCAGGGAGTGGAAAAAGTGATAGAATTGCTGGGTATCACCGTAAGCCCCTGAGGTTGAAAACTGTGTTTAGAATAGATCTAATTAGCATATGTGTATGATTATTCATCTGCCTTACCAAGTGACCTGGGAGCAAGAACAGATGTTTTAGCTCCTTCAGGTTAAGGATCCACAAGGAAATACCCCCAATCCATTCATTAGACATTTATTGAGTACCAGAACCTGTGCTAACTGCTGGGGCATGTGCACGAATAAGTCAAGGGTCTGCCTTTTGTGAGTACACTGCCAATGGAGGCATCTAAAAGCAGAAATTATATTATTGGGATTTAAGAAATATGATGAACAACACTGCAGTGGAGGAAGCTATCTGGGAAGTAGGGAAAGATCTCAAACAGGTGCTTATTTAAAGTAAGCCTTGAAAGCATTCTAAGACTCCATTATTTCTGGCTCTGCTGTAGCTTTGTGTGTCTTATATGACTTTTTCTTCTGTCCTGCAACAACAGAGGCATTCCAAGTGGGCTTCTAGTTTCTGGCTGTTCCTTAATCAGACAAAACACACAAACCTCTTCTAAGTACAGTTGGTCTTAAAAGGTGAAAACTCTTCCTTCATGTACTCATATCTTGTGACTTGCACTGATTATTCTCCAGAAAGCATGAAATAGAACAGGTAAGACCTGCCCCAGGATGTGGATGGTCTAAAACCAAATAAATTGCTCATTGTTTTTGAAAAACAGGGAGACTACCCAAGGGTTACCCTGGAAACTGGAATGGATTTTCCTCCACTCTCCTCCTGGCACTTTGCTTCTAGCTGGCTCCCCAGCGTCTTAAGAGGAGGGAGGCCTCTGCTGCCTCAAGTAAATGCTGTGTGGGAGCACGCTGGGGGAGGAGATGTGTCTGCCTGCACGGTGGAGAGCTAATGTCCTTCTGCCATTTTGATAGCATTCAGTCAGTGCATTCTAGGCAGAAGCTACAGAACTGTGGATTAACATGCTTCTCTAGGTCAGACAGGCAGAAAGCATTCATTCTGTTTAATAAGAACAAAACCTCCTTAAAAGGTGGCCTTGGAATGATGGAGGGAGGTGTGGAGTTGAATAGCTATTTCTTGCTTCCCTTAAATGCAGTCCTAATATTCTTCTCAAAACTTTCTGTATAAAGGCTACAGTGTATTTTTTTTTTCTCCTCTTTTCTCTGAGAATGAGTATTTTCCAGAATAGCTTTAATGGGTGAAAGAGACTTCAAGCTTCTCATTTGCATTGTGGTATTATGTTCTTTCATAGTTTCATGAACAATAACCTCCCACTTCACCACAGGCTGATGGGATAATTTGCTCTGCTGAGGAGATGAAAACCAAAATGCAGAGTTTTTTTTTAAAGCATGTGGTTCAATGGAAAAGCTTTCAGCAGTGCCAGCAGTGAAGTTTCAGGTCTTTTAGATTATAGGCTGGGATAAAAGTTCTTCCAGTAAGGAAGACTATGTACAATCCATGCGATCGATACATTTAGACTTAAAATCCTTTAACAATATAGCTGTTTCTCCTGTGGTTTCCTGGTACTGATGCTGGGAGAGAGAAACATATCTAGCAGGCTTGGTTTCAACTTTGCCTGCCAAGGGTAGACCCCCCTTTTTCTTCATTTATAATCTGGGGTTTCCTTTATGAATTGCAGTCTTGGTGTTTGGGAAAAGGTAGATTGTGGAAGACTGCCCTTGAGAGATCAACTTAGCCCTGAGAGTCTTATTTAGGGTCCTGACTTTTCCTTTGGTGCCCCCTGTTGGTGGTACATTTGAGAGCTGCAGCATGCAGTTCCATCCATTCATACTTTCCTATGAAAGGTACATTCTCAAGGAGGGCCGTGGGAGCAGAGAGAAAAATCTGTGGATTTTTCTGATTTCCTTCCTAGAGATACTCTTATTACACTACTGGCTAGTTAAAGGACTGTTCCACTCAGCTTTGGCCTCTGAGAGTATTTAAGAACAGCTGATGGGAGACTGTTTGTTCGCCCTGCACTTTGCTTAGTAACTGGGGGTTGGTCAGGAGAACCTTTCCTTCCTTTCTCTAACACTGTCATTTGAACTTCGCCCAGGGAAAGAAAAAGTTATGATGCCCATTAGGATACTTTCGTTAGTGCTCACAGGAGAGTCTAGGTAGCCCTAGGAAAGCATAATGCCAAGAAGCAGTAATCATACTTTAGATTAATCTTGGGTGTTTGTTTGCTTCTGAGTGAGGGACTCATGGGGTATTATAATGGGGGCATTCCATAATCATTACTGTTGTGTTTGCTGTAGAAAATGCCATTATCTTAACAGATGTTATTCATATTTGTGGAAATGTCTAATGCTTTTTTTGACTTTCACTAAAGCCTCATACTTCATAGCAGTGAAATCTGCAGTAAGCATCGGGCACAGCTGACTTCCATGCTACTTCTCCTCATTCACAATCCACCCACACCTGCATCCATAGGAGAAATGTTGCCATCAGTTTGACACCTCAAAACACCTCCTAGGAAGGCCAACGGAGTAGATGAGAGGTACATGTGGCTGGTGTGACAATATACTATATTTCTTTCTGGAAAATCTTCTTCTATACTCAATACCTCATTTTCTCCAGAATTAAACAAGGCTTCTTGCTGAATGAAATCTGCTGTGCAGGGATTTCAGTTAGAGTAGTAGGCTGTGGTAACAAATAAACCCCCGTTTTCCATTTCTCCTGGTAGTTCTAATGATGCTTGTTTGTAAGTTTTGAGGCTGTATTATTAGGTATTTTACAATGGTAAGAGTGCAAGTCCAGGCTCCCCATTCTGATTTTGCTGCCATGGGTTGGGCCCCAGTTTTTTCCGTGGCATTTGTCTGAAAGTTTTTTTTTCTTGCTCGATCTTATTTTTGGTCCTTTGGCTAGAAAGAGCAGGGTTTTTCTGGGGCTTTTTTGTTTTTCCCTGTTGGTGTTTCTAGGTTGCCGGCTTCTTCAGCAACAACTCTGAGGTCTGTAAAACAAAAAGAAAACCTGGAGACACACCACTGTGTTGTTTCTTAGGTTTCAACGTTCCTAGCTGGTCTGGCTTCTTCCCTCTACTTTTCAGGGTCGTCTTATGTTTGTTTTATATATGAAGTTCCAATTATTAGTTGTACTTAGAGGGAGGAGTAGGGAAAAGTTAATTTCCTCCATATTCCTGGAAGAGGAAGTCTCCAGTGTGTCCTTCTCCAATGTGTAATTTTCTTAACACACTTAAATGTGTTTCTGAAAAGCATTTAGCTTTTGTTTTTCAAAAATCCATTCTAAAAATATCTGTCTTCTAAATGGAGCATTCAGTCCTTTTACATTTAATATAATTCTTGATACAACTATATGTACTGAACTGTCTTGTTACGGGCTTTCAGCTTGTTACTCCTTTTATGTTTCTCGTTCTTCTTTTTTCTTAGATTTTCTCATTTGTTTTTTCATCTACCTTTTTAGAAATTATACTCCACTTCTATTTTTTTATAGTGGTAATATGCATATTTAATGTATCAAAGGCTACATCTAATAAATACCTTTTGCTCTCTCAGATAACATAAATGGTCTTAGACTCCTTAACTATATTCACCCTTTCTTTCAGTTTATTTATTTTTTGGTGGTTGTATATTTTAATTGTCTTATTTGTTTTATAATACATTGTTATTATAGGTTTGAATAGTTAATATTTATTTAACTGTGCTAATCAATTTATGTGCTATTCATTTCTTCTTAGAGCTCAGGCCGTCCTTCTGGGATCACTTGCCTTCTTCCTGAAATGCATCCTACCAACTTTCTTTTAGTGAAATAAATACTCTTAGATCCTGTTTTTCTGAAAATGTCCTCTTTTGTCTCTGTTCTTGATAGATATTTTTGCTAGGTACATAATTGGATGATTTTATTTCAACATATTAAATAATCAGTCTAATTTCTTTGCTTATGGAATTTTTTTCACTTTGTTTAAACCTTCTTTCTTATTTTTCATCTTTTTGTCTATGCTGTCTACAATCTAGATCATTTCTTCATTTTCCTATATCTATTTTCCACTTCACAAATTCTCTCCTCATTTATTTGTTTTTAAACCTCCCCACTTTGTTTTAAAATTTCACATCTAGAAGTAATGTTTGTTTTAAATATGTTTTGTCTGTCTCGCATATATTTCCTAGCTTTAAAAAGTTTCTTTAAAAACATTAAACGGGAGGTGGAGTCAAGATGGCAGTGTGGGAAGATGGTACAGTCTCCCCACAACTAGGGCACCTGCTGGCCGCTGGTGGGGGACTCTGACACCCAGGGAAACAGGAGGAACCCCAGAGTGAACTGGTAGGATATAGGGGGACTGCGAGGGGAGGAGAAGTGGAAACCACACAGGATCTGTGCCCCTGAGGCTGGGGAGATGAGGAGAGGCGGGTGGGAGGGACTCTGGGAAGAGAGGGAGAGGAGCAGGGGGCGATCGCCTGGCTCACTATGGCCAGGGAGCCTGCTGAACTCCCAAGCCAGTTGCCCCCCACCACTCCAAAGCCCCATTCAGGCCGCATGGGTCCTGGGGGCATAGGAGGGAGGCTGGGGAGATCAGGAGTGGCAGGGGGGTGGGGCCATCCAGGCGGAGCGGGAGAAGAGCAGAGGGAGATTGCCCTGCCCATTCGGGGCGGGGAGCCTGCTGAGCTCCCAAGCCGATCCACTGCCCTCCAAACACCCCGCCAGGCCATATGGCCACATGGGTCCTTGGGGGCATAGGAGGGAGGCAGGGGAGATCAGGAGAGGCAAGCAGGAGGGGCCCTCCCAGACTCCAGACAGGAGGAGCAGGAGAGGGGAGGAGGGCATTTGTCCCCCCGACTGGAGCCCAGGAAGCCTGCTGGGCTCCCAGGTGAGGTCCCCTGCCCTCTGAGACCAGGGGTGGGGGGCACGCCTGAGCCCCTTCTGTTCCTTGAGCCTAAGCCCCACTCCCCACAGGCTCCAGGACCTTTTCCAGCCCTGTGGGTCCTGAGCATTGGCCCCGCCCACAACCCAGACCTCACCCTTGCTTAGGCCCTGCCCTCCACAATCAAGACCTTCCCCCCACTTCTTTTTTTTTTCTTCTCCGGCCTCCTCTTTTTTAATACTGTGGTACTGATGTACCTTCCAGTTGTTGATTCATCTATATTTTTATTTTTACATTCTTTGTAACATATCTTTTAGTTTCCTAGTCTAATTTTATTTTTTATTTTGTTACTGTTCTCTCTCTTTTTTTTTTCCACCCCACATGGCTTGTGGGATCTTGCTTCATGATCCCGGGGTTGGGTGGAAGATCCTGCAGTGGGAGCTCCGAGTCTGAACCACTGGACTAACAGAGAACCTCAGACCCCAGGGAATATTCATCGGAGTAAGGTCTCAGATGTCCTCATCTCAGCACCAAGACCCAGCTCTACCCAATAGCCTACAAACTCCAGTGTTGGAAGCCTCACACCAAACAACCAGTAAAACAGAAACACAATCCCACTCATAAAAAAAAAAAAAATGTCACAGATGAAGGAGCAAGATAAAAACCTACAAGACCAAATAAATGAAGAGGAAATAGGCAGTCTACCTGAAAAAGAATTCAGAGTAATGTTAGTAAAGATGATCCAGAATCTCAGAAATAGAATGGAGGCATGGACTGAGAAAATACAAGAAATGTTTAACAAACGATCTAGAAGAACTACAGAACAAACAAACAGTTGAACAACACAATAATTGAAATGAAAAATACACTGGAAGGAATCAGTAGCTGAATAACCAAGACAGAAGAACAAATAAGTGATCTAGAAGACAAAATGGTGGAAATAAATGCTGAGGAGCAGAATAAAGAAAAAAGAATGAAAAACATTGAAGACAATATCAGAGACCTCTGGGACAACACTAAATGCACCTACATTTGAATTATAGGGGGTCCCAGAAGAAGAAGAGAAAAAGGGTCTGAGAAAATATTTGAAGAGATTATAGTTGAAAACTTCCCTAGCATGGGAAAGGAAATATTCACCCAAGTCCAGG
Organism: Mesoplodon mirus; assembly: GCF_964341445.2. NCBI lineage: Eukaryota > Metazoa > Chordata > Mammalia > Artiodactyla > Ziphiidae > Mesoplodon > Mesoplodon mirus. The sequence goes on along the minus strand of NC_138986.1, from coordinate 41,162,553 downwards.
AAGCACAGAGAGTCCATACAAGATAAACCCTAGGAAAAACACACCAAGACACATATTAATCAAACTAGCAAAAATTAAATTCAAAGAAAAAATATTAGGGAAAAAAAAATAACATACAAAGGAATCCCCATAAGGCTATCAGCTGATTTTTCAGTGGAAACTCTGCAGGCCAGAAGGCAGTAGCCGGATATTAAGTGATGAAAGAAAAAAACTACAACCAATATTACTGTACCCAGCAAGGATCTCATTCAGATTCGATGAAGAAGTCAAAAGCTTTTCAGACAAGCAAAAGCTAAGAGAATTCAGCACCACCAAACCAGTTTTACAACAAATGCTAAAGGAGCTTCTCTAAGTGGGAAACAAGAGAAGAAAAAGACCCACAAAAACAAAGCCAAAACAATTAAGAAAATGGTAATAGGAACATACATATCGATAATAACCTTGAATGTAAATGTACTAAATGCCCCCACCAAAAGACACAGACTGGCTGAATGGATACGAAAACAAGACCCATCTATATGCTGTCTACAAGAGACTCACTTCAGACCTAGGGACACATACAGACTGAATGTGAAGGGATGGAAAAAGATATTCCATGAAAATGGAAATCAAAAGAAAGCTGGAGTAGCAATACTCGTATCAGATAAAATAGGCTTTTTTAAAAACATCTTTATTGGAGTATAATTGCTTTACAATGGTGTGTTAGTTTCTGCTGTATAACAAAGTGAATCAGCTATATGTATACATATATCCCCATATCCCCTCCCTCTTGCATCTACCTCCCACCCTCCTAACCCACCCTTATAAGTGGTCACAGAGTACCGAGCTGATCTCCCTGTGCTATGCATCTGCTTCCCACTAGCTATTTTACATTTGGTAGTGTATATATGTCCATGCCACTCTCTCACTTCGTCCCAGCTTACCCATCCCCCTCCCCGGGTCCTCAAGTCCATTCTCTATGTCTGTATCTTTATTTCTGTCCTGCCCCTAGGTTCTTCAGAACCATTTTTTTTCTTTTTTTTAGATTCCATATATATGCGTTAGCATACGGTATTTTTTTTTTTCCTCTTTCTGACTTACTTCACTCTGTATGACAGACTCTAGGTCCAACCACGTCTCTACAAATGACCCAATTTCGTTTCTTTTTATGGCTGAGTAATATTCCATTGTATATATGTGCCACATCTTCTTTATCCATTCATCTGTTGATAGACAATTAGGTTTGTTCTATGTCCTGGCTATTGTAAATAGTGCTGCAGTGAACATTTTGGTACATGACCCTTTTTGAATTATGGTTTTCTCAGGGTATATGCCCAGTAGTGGGATTGCTGGGTCATGTGGTAGTTCTATTTTTACTTTTTTAAGGAACCTCCATACTGTTCTCCATAGTGGCTGTACCAATTCACATTCCCACCAGCAGTGCAAGAGTGTTCCCTTTTCTCCACACCCTCTCCAGCATTTGTTGTTTGTAGATTTTTTGATGATGGCCATTCTGACCGCTGTGAGGTGATACCACATTGTAGTTTTTATTTTTATTTATCTATTTTTTTTGTGGTACGCGGGCCTCTCACTGTTGTGGCCTCTCCTGTTGCGGAGCCCAGGCTCCGGACGCACAGGCTCAGCGGCCATGGCTCACGGGCCCAGCTGCTCCACGGCATGTGGGATCTTCCCTTACTGGGGCACGAACCCATGCCCCTGCATTGGCAGGCGGACTCTCAACCACTGCGCCACCAGGGAAGCCCCACACATTGTAGTTTTGATTTGCATTTCTCTAATAATTCGTGATGTTGAGCATCCTTTCATTTGTTTGTTGGCAATCTGTATATCTTCTTTTGAGAAATGTCTGTTTAGGTCTTCTGCCCATTTTTGGATTGGGTTGTTTGTTTTTTTGATATTGAGTTGCATGAGCTGCTTGTATATTTTGGAGATTAAGCCTTTGTCAGTTGCTTTGTTCGCAAATATTTTCTCCCATTCTGAGGGTTGTCTTTTTTGTCTTGCTTATGGTTTCCTTTGCTGTGCAAGAGCTTTTAAGTTTCATTAGGTACCATTTGTTTATTTTTGTTATTTCCATTTCTCTAGGAGGTGGGTCAGAAAGGATCTTGCTGTGTTTTATGTCATAGAGTGTTCTGCCTATGTTTTCCTCTAAGAGTTTAATAGTGTCTGGCCTTACATTTAGGTCTTTAGTCCATTTTGAGTTTATTTTTGTGTATGGTGTTAGGGAGTGTTCTAATTTCATTCTTTTACACGTAGCTGTCCAGTTTTCCCAGCACCACTTATTGAAGAGGCTGTCTTTTCCCCACTGTATATTCTTGCCTTCTTTATCAAAGATAAGGTGACCATATGTGGGTGGGTTTATCTCTGGGCTTTCTATCCGGTTCCATTGATCTATAGTTCTGTTCTTATGCCAGTACCATACTGTCTTGATTACTGTAGCTTTTTAGTATCATCTAAAGTCAGGGAGCCTGATTCCCCAGCTCTGTTTTTCTTTCTCAAGATTGCTTTGGCTATTTGGGGTCTTTTGTGTTTCCATACAAACTGTGAAATTTTCTGTTCCAGTTCTGTGAAAAATGCCATTAGTAGTTTGATAGGGATTGCACTGAAACTGTAGATTGCTTTGAGTAGTATAGTCATTTTCACAATGTTGATTCTTCTAATCCAAGAACATGGTATATCTCTCCATCTGTTTGTATCATCTTTAATATCTTTCATCAGTGTCTTATAGTTTTCTACATACAGGTCATTTGTCTCCTTAGATAGGTTTATTCATAGGTATTTTATTCTTTTTCTTGCAATAGTAAATCGGAGCGTTTCCTTAATTTCTCTTTCAGATTTTTCATCATTAGTGTATAGGAATGCAAGAGATATCTGTGCATTAATTTTGTATCCTGCTAGTTTACCAAATTCATTGATTACCTCTAGTAGTTTTCTGGTAGGATCTTTGCGATTCTCTATGTATAGTATCATGTCATCTGCAAACAGTTTTACTTCTTTTTTTCCAATTTTGATTCCTTTTATTTCTTTTTCTTCTCTGATTGCTGTGGCTAAAACTTCCAAAACAGTGTTGAATAATAGCAGTGAGAGTGGGCAACCTTGTCTTGTTCCTGATCTTAGTGGAAATGGTTTCAGTTTTTCACCACTGAGAATGATGTTGGCTGTGAGTTTATCATATATGGCCTTTATTATGTTGAGGAAAGTTCCCTCTAAGCCTGCTTTCTAGACGGTTTTTATCATAATTGGGTGTTGAATTTTGTCAAATGCTTTTTCTGCATCTATTGAGAAGATCATATGGTTTTCCTCCTTCAATTTGTTAATATGGTTTATCACATTGATTTGTGTATATTGAAGAATCCTTGCATTCCTAGGATAAATCCCACTTGATCATGGTTTATGATCCTTTTAATGTGCTGTTGGATTCTGTTTGCTAGTATTTTGTTGAGGATTTTTGCATCTGTATTCATCAGTGATATTGGCCTGTAGTTTTAATTTTTTGTGACATCTTTATCTGGTTTTGTTTTCAGGGTAATGGTGGCCTCGTAGAATGAGTTTGGGAGTGTTCCTCCCTCTGCTATATTTTGGAAGAGTTTGAGAAGGATAGGTGTTAGCTCTTTCCTAAATGTTTGATAGAATTTGCCTGTGAAGCCATCTGGTCCTGGACTTTTGTTTCTTGGAAGATTTTTAATCACAGTTTCAATTTCAGTGCTTGTGATTGGTCTGTTTATATTTTCTATTTCTTCCTTGTTCAGTCTCAGAAGGTTGTGCTTTTCTGAGAATTTGTCCATTTCTTCCATGTTGTCCATTTTATTGGCATATAGTTGCTTGTAATGATGTATCATGATTCTTTGTATTTCTGCAATGTCAGTTGTTACTTCTCCTTTTTCATTTCTAATTCTGTTGATTTGAGTCTTCTCCCTTTTCTTCTTGATGAGTCTGGCTAATGGTTTATCAATTTTGTTTATCTTCTGAAAGAACCAGTTTTTAGTTTTATTGAGCTTTGCTATTGAAGATTATATTTGAAAACTTCCCTAATATGGGAAAGGAAATAGTCAAGTCCAGGAAGCACAGAGAGTCCCATACAAGATAAATCCAAGGAGAAACATGCTAAGACACATGTTAATCAGACTGTCAAAAATTAAATACAAGGGGGCTTCCCTGGTGGCGCAGTGGTTGAGAGTCCGTCTGCCGATGCAGGGGACGCAGGTTCGTGCCCCGGTCCGGGGAAGTCCCGCGTGCCGCGGAGCGACTGGGCCCGTGGGCCATGGCCGCTGGGCCTGCGCGTCCGGAGCCTGTGCTCCGCAGCGGGAGAGGCCACAACAGGGAGAGGCCCGCATACCGCAATTAAAAAAAAAAAAAAAATTAAATACAAGGAAAAAAATTAAAAGCAGCAAGGGAAAAGCAACAAATAACATACAAGGTAATCCCCATATGGTTAACAGCTGCTCTCTCAGCAGAAACTCTGCAAGCTAGAAGTGTGTGGCAGGACATATTTAAAGTGATGAAAGGGAAAAACCTACAACCAAGATTACTCTACCCAGCAGGGATCTCATTCAGATTCGATGCAGAAATTAAAACCTTTACCCGACAAGACAAAGCTAAGAAAATTCATCACCATCCAAATAGCTTTACAACAAATGCTAAAGGAACTTCTCTAGGCGGGAAACACAAGAGAAGGAAAAGACCCACAATAAGAAACCACAAACAATTAAGAAAATGGTAATAGGAACATACATATTGATAATTACCTTAAGTGTAAATGGATTTATACTGCAACCAAAAGACATAGACTGGCTGAATGGATCCAAAAACAAGACCCATATATATGCTGTCTACAAGAGACCTTCTTCAGACCTAGGGTTACATACAGACTGAAAATGAGGAATGGAAAAAGATTCTGCATGCAAATGGAAATCAAAAGAAAGCTGGAGTAGCAATTCTCATATCAGACAAAATGGACTTTAAAGTAAAGACTATTACAAGAGATAAAGAAGGACACTGCATAATGATCAAGGGATAAATCCAAGAAGATGATATAACAATTGTAAATGTTTATGCACCCAACATAGGAGCACTTCAATACATAAGGCAAAGGCTAACAGCCATAAAAGGGGAAATCGACATTAACACAATCATAGTAGGGGACTTTAACACCCCACTTACACCAGTGGACAGATCATCCAAACAGAAAATAGATAAGGAAACACAAACTTTAAGTGATACAATAGACCAAATAGGTCTAATTGATATTATAGAACACTCCACCCAAAATTGGCAGTTTACATTTTTTTCTCAAGGGCACACGGAACATTCTCCAGGAATAGATCACTTCTGGGTCACAAATCAAGCCTCAGAAAATTTAAGAAAATAGAAATCGTATCAAGCATCTTTTCTGACCAAAACACTATGAGATTGGAAATCAACTACAGGTAAGATACTGTAAAAAACACAAATTCATGGAGGCTAAACAGTCCACTCTAAATAACCAAGAGATCACTGAAGAAATCAAAGAAGAAATGGAACAATACATAGAAACAAATGACAATGAAAACACAACAACTCAAAACCGACAGCAAAAGCAGTTCTAAGAGGGAAGTTTATAGCAATTCAATCTCACCTCAAGAAACAAGAAAAATCTCAAATAAACAAACTAACCCTGCACTTAAAACAACTAGAGAAAGAACAAAGGAAACCCAATGTCAGTAGAAGAAAAAAATCATAAATTTCAGAGCAGAAATAAATGAAATAGAAATGAAGAAGACAATAGCAATGATCAATAAAATGAAAAGCTGGTTCTCTGAGAAAATAAACATAATTGATAAACCATTAGCCAGACTCATCAAGAAAAAAAGGGAGAGGAGGCAAATCAATAAAATTAGAAAAGAAAAAGGAGGAATCACAACTGACACTGCAGAAATACAAAGGATTATAAGAGACTACTACAAACAGGTATATGCCAATAAAATGGACAGCCACGAAGAAATGGACAAATTCTTGGAAAAGCACAATTTTCCAAGACTGAACCAGGAAGAATTAGAAAATATGAACAGATCTATCAGAAGTAATGAAATTGAAACTGTAATTAAAAGTCTTTTAACAGACAAAAGTCCTGGACCAGATGGCTTCACAGGCGAATTCTGTCAAACATTTAGAGAAGAGCTAACACTGATCTTTCTCAAACTCTTCCAAAAAATTGCAGAGGGAGAAAAACTCCCAAATTCATTCTACAAAGCCACCATCACCCTGTTACTAAAACCAGACAAAGATATCACAAAAAAAGAAAATTATAGACCAATATCACTGATGAACGTAGATGCAAAAATCCTCAACAAAATACTAGCAAACAGAATCCAACAGCACATTAAAAGGATCATACACCATGATCAAGAGGGATTTATCCCAGGGATGCAAGGATTCTTCAGTATACACAAATCAATCAGTGTGATACACCACATTAACAAATTAAGGAATAAAAACCGTATGATCATCTCAATAGATGCAGAAAAAGCTTTTGACAAAATTCAACACCCATTTATGATAAAAACTCTCCAGAAAATGGGCATAGAGGGAACCTACCTCAACATAATAAAGGGCATTGTATGACAAACCCACATCAAGCATCATACTCAATGGTGAAAAAATGAAAGCATTTCCACTAAGATCAGGAAGAAGACAAGGATGTCCACTCTTGCCACTCTTATTCGACGTAGTTTTGGAAGTCCTAGCCACAGCAATCAGAGAAGGAAAAGAATACAAATTGGAAAAGAAGAAGTAAAACTGTCACTATTTGCTAATGACATGATACTATATATGGACTATCCTAAAGATGCCACCAGAAAACTACTAGAACTAATCCATGAATTTGGTAAGGTTGCAGGAAACAAAATTAATGCACAGAAATCTCTTGCATTCCTATACACTAATGATGAAGAATCTCAAAGAGAAATTAAGGAAACACTCGCATTTACCATTGCAAGAAAAAGAATAAAATACCTAGGAAGAAATCTGCCTAAGGAGGCGAGAGACTTGTACTCAGAAAACTATAAAACACTGATGAAATAAAGGTGACATAAATGGATGGAGAGCTATACCATGTTCTTGGCTGGGAAGAATCAACGTTGTGAAAATGACTATACTACCCATAGCAATCTACAGATTCAGTGCAATCCCTGTCAAACTACCAATGGCATTCTTCACAGAATTAGAAAAAAATCTTACAATTCATAGGGAAACACAAAAGATCCCGAATATCCAAAGCAATCTTGAGAAAGAAAAATGGAGTTGGAGGAATCAGGCTCCCCGGCTTCAACTATACCACAAAGCTACAGTAACTAAGACAGTATGGTACTGGCACTAAAACAGAAATATAGATCAATGGTACAGGATAGAATGCCCAGAGATGAAGCCACCCACATATGGGCACCTAATTTACAACAAAGGAGGCAAGAACATACAATGGAGAAAAGACTACCTCCTCAATAAGTGGTCCTGGGAAAACTGGACAGGTACATGTAAAAGAATGATATTAGAACACTGCCTAACACCATACACAAAACTAAACTCCAAATGGATTAAAGAGTTAAATTTAAGACTAGACACTATAAAACTCCTAGAGGGAAACATAGGAAAAACACCCTTTGACATAAACCACAGCAAGATCTTTTTTGACCCACCTTCTAGAGTAACAGAAATAAAAAGAAAAATAAACAGATGGGACTTAATTAAACTTAAAAGGTTTTGTACAACAAAGAAAACAATAAACAAGACAAAAAGACAACTCTCAGAATGGGAGAAAATATTTGCAAATGAAACAACAGACAAAGGATTAATCTCCAAAATATACAAGCAGCTCATGGAGCTCAATGTCAAAAAAATAAACAATCCAGTTAAAAAATGGGTGGAAGCCCTAAATAGACATTTCACCAAGGAAGACATACAGATGGCCAGGAGGCACATGAAAAGATGCTCAACATCACTAATCATTAGAGAAATGCAAATCAAAACTACAGTGAGGTATCACCTCATGCTGGTCAGAATGGCCATTATCAAAAAAGCTAGAAACAATAAATGCTGAAAAGGGTACCCTCATACACTGTTGGTGGGAATATAAGTTGATACAACCACTATGGAAAACAGTATGGATGTTCCTTAAAAACTAAAACTAGAACTACCATATGACCCATCAATCCCACTACTGGGCATATACCCTGAGGAAACCATAATTCAAAAAGAGTCATGTGCCACAATGTTCATTGCAACACTATTTACAATAGCCAGGACATGGAACCAACCTAAATGTCCATCAACAGATGAATGGATAAAGAAGATGTGGCATATATATATAGTGGAATATTACTCAGCCATAAAAAGAAATGAAATTGAGTTATTTGTAGTGAGGTAGATGGACCTAAAGTCTGTCATACAGAGTGAAGTAAGTCAGAAAGAGAAAAATAAATACCATATGCTAATGCATATATATGGAATCTAAAAAAAAAATGGTACTGATTGAACTAGTTGCAGGGCAGGAATAAAGAGGTAGATATAGAGAATGGACTTGATGACATGGGGTGAGAGGGTGAAGCTGGGGTGAAGTGAGAGTAGCGTCGACATATGTACACTACTGAATGTAAAATAGTTGGCTGGTGGGAAGCAGCAGCATAGCACAGGGAGATCGGCTTGGTGCTTTGCGATGACCTAGAGAGGTGGGATAGGGAAGATGGGAGGAATGCTCAAGAGGGAGGGGATATGCGGACATGTGTATGCATATGGCTGATTCGCTTTGTTGTGCAACAGAAACTAACATGGTATTGTGAAGCAATTATACGCCGATAAAGATCTATTTAAAAGAAAAAACAAAACAAAACATTAAACATAATTATTTCAGTGTTTTTGTCTGAAAATGCTCTTCCTTATCTGAAGTCCTTTTAGATTCTGTTTTCTTTCTGCTGATTCTCAATCATGGTTCCTCTTTCTTTCTGTTTTTAGTTTCTGTTTGTGAGCTGATGATGTTCTTTGAAATGAGAGGAGTTTCTTTTGTGAGGATTTTCATTTGCTTTTTTGTCTGGCAACCAGGGAAAATTCATTCCAAAATAATCTAATTTTCATTCTTAATGCTTTCCAAAGACTGAGACAATGTATATTGTCCTGTGGACACTGGTGAGGATTGGCTTGTGGTTCCAAATTCTCAGTGATGATTTTTTCCCTTCGTTTAGCCCTAAGTTTTGAGATACATAAATTTATTTTCAGGTCTCTATGGATGAAGGGCAGAGGGTTATATTTGTTTTTTTTTTTCTTTTTTTAAATTTAACTATAGTTGATTTACAATATTGTGTTAGTTTCAGGTGTACAGCATCAGATTCTTTTCCATTATAGGTTATTAAAAGATATTGAATATAGTTCTGTGTGCTGTACAGTAAATCCTTGGTGTTTTTCTATTTTATATATAGTGGTGTGTATCTATTAATCCCATACCACTAATTTATCTCTTCCCCCTTCCCTGTCCCCTTTGGTAAACATACGTTTGTTTTTTATGTCTGTGAGTCTGTTTTTGTTTTGTAAATAAGTTGATTTGTATTATTATTTTTTAGTTTCCACATATAAGTGATATCATATAATATTTGTCTTTCTCTGCCTGACTTCACTTAGTATGATAATCTCTAGGTCTGTCCATGTTGCTGCAGATGGCATTATTTCATTCTTTTTTATGGCTGAGTAATATTCCATTGTACATATGTGCCATATCTTCTTTATCCATTCATCTGTTGATGGGCATTTATGTTGCTTCCATGTCTTGGCTATTGTAAATTGTGCTGCTATGAACACTGGTGGGCCTGTATCTTTTCAAATGAGAGATTTTGTCTCTTCCAGATATATGGCCAGGAGTGGGATTGCTGGATCATAGGGTAGCTCTATGTTTAGTTTTTTAGGAACCTGCAGACTTTTTTTCATAGTGGCTGCACCAGTTTACATTCCCACCAACAGTGTAGGAGAGTTCCATTTTCTCCAGTATATTTGGTTGACTGTTCATTGAGGATTTATCTCTTTGGTGTTACAGGCTCCAAAATCTCATGAGTGGGGGCTTCCCTGGTGGCGCAGCGGTTGAGAGTCCGCCTGCCGATGCAGGGGACACGGGTTCATGCCCCGGTCTGGGAGGATCCCACGTGCCATGGAGCGGCTAGGCCCGTGAGCCCTGGCTGCTGAGCCTACGCATCCGGAGCCTGTGCTCCGCAACAGGAGAGGACACAACAGTGAGAGGCCCGCATACCGCAAAAAAAACCCCAAAAAACCTCATGAGTGTATGAAAATTGAAGCTTAATTTTACCTAGTTAAGCAAATGATCTCAGGGTGAAAGTTGGCTTCAGTGTTCTACTTCTATGGATTCTAGTTCTCAGACTTTTTTCACTTGAGAATTTGTTTTATTCTTGCCAGCTTATTGTTTCTGTTAAGGATATTTAAACATATTTATTATATTCAAGATTATTAGTTATTTTCAGTAAAAAATTGTTCCAGTTACTTAGCCTGCCATGTTACTAGAACCAGAAGTAAAACCATATTTGAATCTGAGCTATAGTAATTATATTGGCCCTATTTGGAGCACATGTATATTTTTCTTCTAATTGGTCAATATTTTCTTTATTGTCTTGTGTCTTAGCTTATGGTGATCCCTTCCATTATTTTTCTTTTTATTCTCCTTTGTCTATTCAAAGACTGCAAATTCTAATGCATAAATGTTCTACATGTGTATTTCTGACCTCTGGGGATACGTTGTAATACCTGAAGAGTCAGGGCAGTTAGTTTGCCTTTTTAATTCATTTTATTTAGTAAAAATAAAGTGTCCAATGAATCTTTGATTTAATATGTATTTGGCCAAGTAGTGTCTTCCATAAGGTTTTAATAGTATTGTTTAGCATTATTCCTAAGCAATGATAGCATTTACTCAAATAAGTTAGCGATACATTTTTAAAGACCAAAGTAGAGTTGATTTAATTTCCTCACTCAAGAAACTGAAAGTGTTGATTTAAATCTTAATTTGAAAATCTCTAAAATCTGTTCCTATATAAACACTGGAAAGAGTAAGTTTTACTTCAGTGTAAGATTTTATAGAGGCATTAGATTTGTTCGAAAACCTGAAGTATGAGCCACTTAGAACTTAAATGCTTATGTTACTAGAAACTTGATATAACTTCTGAAAGGATGGTTATTCAAAAACTCATTCATAACTTAATGCTCAAAGTTCATTCATCATGAGTACTTTATGTCATTCTTAAAAAAAAAACTTTATCAGAGATTCAAATTTCTGCAAGGCACATTGTGATATGTCCATATGGTACATTTTGCAACTAACAAAAGGAGAAGGAAATAACATCCTAATCTGTTTCATTCATTCATCTGCTCTCTTTATTTCATTTGGGAGGATTTTCAACAGAAAGAGCTTCAGTGATGGTGGAAGCTGCAGAAATAATGTCAGGAATGCATTATTGGATGCAAATTTTGGAGAAGAGTGAGGAGCCTAAGTAATTCTTCCTGTTTTGCTTTGCATAACTGAGCCTATGTTCCTATCAGAAAGAGAGAGAGGTTTTCCTATAATATTTTCTGTAGGGGGAAAAAGAACCCGGGAGTTTTATTTTTTGCGGTGGGAGATTCAGGTTAAAGTGTTAACTTAGAAGAGTGTTTGGGGTAAACTTTTACAGGGAATGATATAACTCAAAGTACACCAGGGCAATTTAATGAGCAGTTTATGAAAGCCAGCACTCTCCAGTAGAAATACATTTCAAAACAGATATGTAGGGCTTCCCTGGTGGTGCAGTGGTTGAGAGTCTGCCTGCCGATGCAGGGGACACGGGTTCGTGCCCCGGTCCGGGAAGATCCCACATGCCACGGAGCGGCTGGGCCTGTGAGCCATGGCCGCTGAGCCTGCGCGTCTGGAGCCTGTGCTCCGCAACGGGAGAGGCCACAGCAGTGAGAGGCCCGCGTACTACAAAAAAACCCAAAAACAAAAAACAAAAAAAACAGATATGTAATTTTAAATTATCTAATAGTCACATTAAAAAGATAAAACCAAACAGGTGAAAGTAACTTTTATGCTGTATTTTATTTTACCCAATTTATCCAAAATAGTATCGTTTCAGGATATAAAGAAAAAAAATTGAGAGTTTTTACTTCTTTTTGATACTGAGTCTTCAAAATCCAGTATAAATTTTATACTTACAGCACACCTTAATTGGCAAACTAATATGGAAATATTTTATCTGCATTTAGAATTCATAGAACATACAAGAGAAAAAGATTCATATCTAAGTTGTTCCAAAATTGTCTAATAACTGAAATGAATATGTTTTAAAATTTACATCTAAATAAATTAAAATTATAGAAAATCCAAATCACTCTAGTTATATGTCAAGTGTTCAGCAGCCTCATGTGGCTAGAGGCTGCTGTATTGGACAGCACAGCGCTAAGCCAGAGTTAGATTTGAAAAATGAAATCTTATTAAATACATACAAATGAGGTTAGCCTCATGTTACTGATGATGACTTGACAAACTAATATAATTTATGTAAAGTTGTGTAAACAGAGCAACTTTTATAGTGATCTTGTCCTCAAGACTAAAAATTCTATGCTAATTTTGGCAGAAACATAGATGCAGTCACTTGTTCCAGATTTGCTATTTCTAGGCTAATCAGAGTCACAGCTCATAGTCAGCAACAACAAAGCAAAATCTAGGTTAGGTGCTGGGCTTGGGTCAGAACCCCAGAGTTCAGAGTTCAGAGTTAAGGGTGGGGTGAGGCAGTGGCAGCAATGTAACAGTGAAAAGGGGTTTGCCTCTCACCCCAGAAGGCTCAGAGGCTCAGTCTTGTTAACCTTTGCTGCCCAATCAGCCTTCTGTCAGGTCCAGGGAAACATCTGCAGCTGGTAAGAAACCAAAATAACCAAATAATTGCGCCATTCATCCGTCTGTCTATCTATCTACCTATCTACCTATCTATCTATCTATCTGTCTGTCTAGTGAGTCATCTACCTACCTATCTAACGAAGAACCATACTATGCCTTCTAGCCTTTGTGTTAGAGGTGAGTTATCCAAGGTCACCAGAAGAGATATTTTGATACTGCAGCATTACAGGTAGGGTTTTTGAATGGGCAAGAAGAAACTACACACACGCCTGCTAAAATTCCCAGTTTGTTTAGCCATGCTACAGTATGTAACGAGAGTGAGGTTACTTTATGCAGCAGGAGCAGAAGCCAAGTATCTTTGCATAGCTTTTCCCTTCTCCTTGTTCCATGTGGGGCAAACTGTAGCCTGTGACAGTTTCTTCTCAGCTAAGATCTTGCCAGAATAAGAATGAAGATGGGTTTTTTGTCAGGCACAGCTCTTTTTACTGGCGCTTATAGCACTGTTTTAGAAGAATTACGTGAACAATATTGGTACTTCCATTTAAAGGAATGTCTACAACCAGAGTTTTTCAGTTCGTGAACCAATTGAGGCATCAGCAACTGGCCATCCTTGTCAGTACCCAGGTAACCCTAGACACACCCCCGACTCTGGTTTCAGTGACCTGGAAAATCTACTTCTCCATTGATATTTGCCCAATTTTGTTGATGTTGTTTCTCCAAGTAATTCCTTTGTACCCTTTGACCAGAATGTGCAGTAGAATCTGGGGGAAAGAAGGTGAGAGAGGACCTGAATTGACTTAAGATTTTTTTTTATCACCTAGCAAATCCAGCACTCAAAATGGAAATTAAATTCAACCATAAAATAGAAAATTACTTTTCTTAAACACCTAAGTTGGTTGACCTAAGATTATTTATACTTGTTCCAAGTTGGGACTATCCAGAATTTTAAGAATCCTCATGATCACCCATCTCTGCACCATATTGATTATAAACCCTGGTCCAAAATCATCTAGAGGCAATGGGCGTTATCCTGTGAGGGATCTGGTGTATAGAAGTGAGAGGGACTCAGAGGTTACTAAAGATTTCAGTGAAAGTTTTAGTGTGAAAGAGAACTATATGATATCTTAAATTTCCCTGTTAAAAGAAATCTTAGATAAAGGAGGACTGGCAAAGGAAGAAAGGGAGAAAAATGGAAGGTGATTTTTGAAGCTATTAGGGACTCGGAATTTCTAAAATAGCTAAACTTCTTCCTGGCCAAGGAAGAGTCCTTTCAGCAACATCAACTAAACCAGTCTACCCTTCAGTCTGCCTACATATATGGGAGATGCGTCTACTGTAATTTTTTTTCATTACCAGGAATTATGTTTCAACTTGCTGTTCTTCCTCCATTTAAGGTAGAATTTGTGAAGCATCCATTGTCACAGGTCAGAGTTATTGTAATACAAAAGCAGAGAAAGGGATTTTGAGTTTTGAAAATCCAGGCTGTTGAATATCAAAAGAAATGATCATAAGGGAACTGGCTAACAACAGATTTGGAAGAATATATATTTTATTAATAAGAATCTATTTCCACTAACTCAAGGTGGACACATTTTTTCCCAAACCAGAGGCAAAGGAGTGAAAACTCTATACAACCACAAGACAATTTAGGTTCTGTTGAGTCTCTGTGAGGGGACATTGTTTCTCCCTGTGTTGAACAAAGACCTGAGAGATGAGATATAACAAGATGACAGTGGCTTGAACAGTATGAAAGCAATGGAGGTGGTGGGAAAGGATCAGGTACTGAATATATTTTTGAAGTAAGAGAAAACAGAGTTTGTAGAAAGATTGGATGAATGTTATAAGAGTCAAAGTGGCCTCAAGTTTTTGACTTGAGCAATAGGGAAGAACTACTGTTATCTGTGATAAGAAACTGCAGGCAGAGCAGATATTTTGGAGAGTGGTGAGTGTGAAGATCAATGATTTAATTTTAGGCAAGGTAAATATGAGATGGCGATTAGGCATCCAAAGAGAGTAGTTAAATAGGCAGGTAGTGAGGTGGGGATTAGAGATGTGACTTTGGGAGTTATTGCTGTATAGATGATGGGACTGGATAAGATCACCAAGGAAGTGAGTATAGGTAGAGGAGAGAGGAGGTCCAAGGAACAAATGCTTTGGGAGTTTAAAGTTTTGATGTATGTTGAAGAAAAGGATAAGTAGGATTGGGAAGCAATCAGTGAGGTAAAAGGAAGACCAGGAGTCCTTCTAAATGCACAGCAACTCAACAACCCCACACCCTAACGCATTTGTGTTCTGGTGAAATCTACTTGAAAGGAGGCCATTCTTTAGAATGGGAGGAAGAAGAAAAATGGAAAAATATTGATAGGACCCTCCTTCTTCCTTCCCCCACTCTCCATGCCTCTTGATTTCCCATGAAGATACGGGGCTTTGTGGGATGATTGTATTTTACAATACCCTCAGCTTTGTTTCAGCATCTGCTCTTGACAGATCCAACTTTTTGTTTCCTGCCTGACCTCTCCATGAGTCACGGGTACAATTTTCTGTGGATTAGCAGAGGGTTTCTCAGAATTCAGGTCCAAAACATGAATACCTCAATCTTTCTGTTTTGTAATTGTCTCATTCCACCATTTCTGGAAATTTTTTCAGCTCTTGAACTGTTTCTTGTCATGAAGTTTTCTAAACAGATTTCGGAGAAGTATAACCCATTCTTGATGGATTTTCTGCTTCTGGAATGAACTTGGTTTAGTTAAGACAGATAATGTTTCTCATTCTTTTTTCCTTATTGTAACTTCCTATTTAGGAATGCTTGAATTCTATATATAAATTGCTCATGTTAAGAGATTATTATCAAATCTATTGATTTAGTATCTGAATTGAACAATCATTTAGATGAGATAGGTTATTTAGGAAGTAAATGAGGAGTAGAAGGCATGCCATTTTCTAGTGTATTAAGGAAGAGTACCTGAATAAAAGAGCTCTTGGGCGCAGTGATTCAAGTGGATGCATCATAAGCCTTAAATGTAATCATATAGATTCTGAGGCTTGTGAGAAGATGACTTCCAGAGAACAGACCATCCTTCACTGG
Source organism: Mesoplodon mirus (assembly GCF_964341445.2). Classification (NCBI taxonomy): domain Eukaryota; kingdom Metazoa; phylum Chordata; class Mammalia; order Artiodactyla; family Ziphiidae; genus Mesoplodon; species Mesoplodon mirus. Next base: position 41,146,588 of record NC_138986.1, on the reverse strand, counting down.
CTGACTGATAAGGCAAAACTGGTAAATGCCGAAGGCATTCCCTACCTTGCAGTCCTTTGTATTTCCTCTGTGCTTCATTTTGACCTTTTGACATTGGAAAATAGTAAATTTAAGAGCTAACATTTTACATAAGAATAAATCCTTTTCTCCCCTTCTTACGTACAAATTTAGTGATAAATATATTCAGAACACAGGTAACTGGCTCTGAAAATAATGCAAATAATATTTTATGTCTTTCCTGGTGTCATTTATTTGTATATTGTACATTTGTGTCTTCCAGTGCATATAACAGTGTTTTCCTTTGAGCTCTGGAAAGGAAAGGATTATGTCTTTTCCATGTGATTTGTACAATATCTAAACCCAATATTCCACTTACACTTGGATTAAAATATAACTTAGGGCTTCCCTGGTGGTGCAGTTGTTGAGAGTCCGCCTGCCCATGCAGGGGACATGGGTTCATACCCCGGTCCGGGAAGATCCCACATGCCGCAGAGCAGCTGGGCCCATGAGCCATGGCTGCTGAGCCTGCGTGTCCGGAACCTGTGCTCCACAACGGGAGAGGCCACAACAGTGAGAGGCCCGCGTACTGCAAAAAAAAAAACCCCAAAAACAAAAAAATAAAACGATGATATTATGCTTAGATAAATTAATGATATTGAATATTGCATAGAGTATAATACATATTTATTGGTCAAAAGCAGAGAAGTTTTCCTTTTTTGATCAATATTTCTATACAAGTATATAATTAGAATGATTTCTATATCTTTTCTTTGCAGAACTGCCTTCAAGTCTTAGTTATATCTTTAGCTGTATGTTGTGCACTGTGACATAGTCTGTGGCACTGGAGTCTGACCATTATGGTATTTGCCAAGCAGGCACAAAGGTTAATTGAAAATCTGTAATAGCTACAATACTATACAGCAAAATCCTCATAGCTATTTTATTCCTTTATAAAGGCTTGAGCCTGTCTTACCATTAATGTCAGAAGCACAAATGATGCCTTTGAATGGGACTTTAGAGCATGCAATCTGCAAAAGAGGAAAGAGTTGATGCATGTGGGTTGCTTTCCAGGCGGTATGCAATTCCTTTTATAGGCTTACTTTAAAATGCCTTCCTTACATCTGCCTAAAACATACAAGTATGTACTAGTGGTGGAATAAGAAATCAATTGTAAAACTAACATGAAGTATAACTGAGTCATACAATTTGGGTTTTTTCCCCCTGAAATAACCAACTTTTAATTAGGACTTTCAGATGATATTGTAATACAAATATTCTAATTTTTGCATAGAAGAATAAAAATTTTTGTGACAAAAAAATGGATAGAACTAAACCCAGAGCCCACAGACCTTGAGCCTTGATGCTCTCAGGTGATTTTCTCACATAATACTCAGTGAATTGACCCTCTGGGCTGGGACTGTCAATTGAGACTTGAAAGACTCTGATTTTTTTTTTTTTTTTTTTTGCATTACACGGGCCTCTCACTGTTGTGGCCTCTCCCGTTGCGGAGCACAGGCTCCGGACGCGCAGGCTCAGCGGCCATGGCTCACGGGCCCAGCCGCTCCGTGGCATGTGGGATCCTCCCAGACCGGGGCACGAACCCGTGTCCCCTGCATCGGCAGGCGGACTCTCAACCACTGCGCCACCAGGGAGGCCCGAAAGACTCTGATTTTGAGATTGTTTGTTTTACTGACATTTGATCTTGGCTAAATCACAGAACCGTCTCATTGGTAAAAGAAAGATGATCCTTGACACCTACTCAGCTCGTAAGATGTTATTAAAGTACCTTTGGTTAACGTGGTATGAAAGAGAATTTTTGGTATCTTAAAAGCAGATTGTATCTAACTAAAAGTCTTTATTACTGTGAGGTCATTGCTGTTGACTTTTTGTACGTGTGGGAAAAATTCATGTTGCCTATACTTTATAGTTCTTTGAAACACACATAAACAACAATATTCTGTTTTGTACAGAACAACTGATGTGGAATACATAAAGTCAGGCAGAATTGCTACTTGTTCCATTCCATTAATTAATTAAGGATTTTTCTTGCTCTTCTGCTGAAATTTGGAACATATTTGCTTCATTTAAGAGCTCTAGCTGGTTTCTGTCCTCAATTTGAATTTTGAAGTCTAACTTCACAGCAGAGAGCCTGCCATATAAATATGTTAAGTCATAAGTTCCCATCTTAAGCTAATAAGTGATTATCCTTCACAGTAGAACTACAAAAGGAGTCTAAATTAATGAACGTCTTAAGTGTCTTTTCCTATTGCTGTAGTATAAAGAAGGCCTAAACAGGTGAGGTAATCACTCAGATAAAAAAAGGGAAAGCAAATAAAACACATCTGAGGACTACACTTGACAGTTGTCAAGACAGTTCCTCCATTATTCAACTCACCTTACAGTTTAAAACATTGAAATGCCTTTGTGCTATTATTGCCTATTTTGAGTGTTTCCTAAGATTTTCAGTTCTTTGTTACTGCTTTACAGCTGAGAATTGCTTGCTTCTGGGATACTAAGATTATTTTTCATTGTGCTTTTCCTTACAACTTCATAACTTGAAGAACTTGTTCCTCTCAGCAGAAACTAGTTCCTTGTTATTTTCACATCTTCACTTATTTCTAATACACTAGCCAGCCAGGAATCCAATAAAATGAAAGGCCTGTTGGCAACATTATGTGTGAGATTTTCTATGGGTAAAGATTTATTTTACTCACTTTTTTTTTTTAAGGTGTCTGAGAGGAGGACATGAGGCAAAAAGCTCGAATTGGATTTTTAAATGTAAAAATATAGGAAAAGGCACTAGCTCAAAAACAGGAGACTAAAATGCATCTTAATTCTAAGAACTGAGTATAGCTTTCAGATTGAATTCTAGGGGTTCTTCATTTTGGGATCAGCTTAGCTTAGAGAACAGAAGGCACCATGTGGAATGGCCTCCAAAGTAATTATACCAATAAGAGTTTGTAATGCAATGGTTTAGAAATAATAAAACCTAGATTAACTAGGACCTAGTTAACTGGAACTTTCAATTATCCATATTTTAGTCCCATTTTCTCTTTTAGAAGAATAGCTAAATGACGATAAAACTTTTGAGGTTAAACATCCCTTTTTTATTTTTAATTAATTAATTTTTTATTAGTTATCTATTTTATACACATCAGTGTATACATGTCAATCCCAATCTCCGAGTTCATCACCCCCCACCCCCCACCCCCCACCACTTTCCCCCCTTGGTGTCCATACATTTTTTCTCTACATCTGTGTCTCTATTTCTGCCTTGCAAACTGGTTCATCTGTACCATTTTTCTAGATTCCACATATGTTTTAATATGTGATATTTGTTTTTCTCTTTCTGACTTACTTCACTCTGTGTGACAGTCTCTAGATCCATCCACGTCTCAACAAATGACTCAGTTTCGTTCCTTTCCATTGTATATGTGTACCACATCTTTAACCATTCCTCTGTTGATGGGCATTTAGGTTGCTTCCATGACCTGGCTATTGTAAATAGTGCTGCAATGAACATTGGGGTGTATGTGTCTTTTTGAATTATGGTTTTCTCTGGGTATATGCCCAGTAGTGGGATTGCTGGGTCATATGGTAATTTTATTTTGAGTTTTTTAAGGAACCTCCATACTGTTCTCTATAGTGGCTATATCAGTTTACATTCCCACCAACAGTGCAAGAGAGTTCCCTTTTCTCCACATCCTCTCCAGCATTTGTTGTTTGTAGATTTTCTAATGATGCCCATTCTAACTGGTGTGAGGTGATACCTCACTGTAGTTTTGATTTGTATTTCTCTAATAATTAGTGATGTTGAGCAGCTTTTCATGTGCTTCTTGGCCATCTGTATGTCTTCTTTGGAGAAATGTTTATTTAGGTCTTCTGCCCATTTTTGGATTGGGTTGTTTGTCTTTTTAATATTGAGCTGCATGAGCTGTTTATATATTTTGGAGATTAGTTCTTTGTCCGTTGATTCATTTGCAAATATTTTCTCCCATTCTGAGGGTTGTTTTTCATGTTGTTTATGGTTTCCTTTGCTGTGCAAAAGCTTTGAAGTTTCATTAGGTCCCATTTGTTTATTTTTGTTTTTATTTCCATTACTCTAGGAGGGTGGGTCAAAACCTTTTTTTATTATATTGAGGAAAATGCGGCCCATGGCCTAAAGATTAGTGCCTATTTTTCTGCCTAAATTTGGAGCTCTAACAACCATCTTTTAAAAGAGATGTGTTAAGAATAGGAAACCCCCTAATTTGCAGATATCAAAGATCATTATAAAGTCAGTCTACTTTTCTGTAGTTTTCATAGACATACCTACTGTACTGCAAAAAGGGGACTAGATTAGGTGTCAAGACCTGATCCAAGGTCTGCCACTATCTAAGTGTGTGGCCCTGGACAAGTACCTTCTGTCCTTTATATCTCAGTGTCTTCATGTGTGGAATGAGGAGGTTGGATCTGTCCCCTTCAAGCACTAAAATTATTTTTAATCTGGTAATCACTGAATCGTTAGAATGATTGTCCTGAGGCACTGCCAGATCTTCAACTAAAATGAGCAATTTTGTTGTTGCTATTGTTGTTCACAATAGTTGTAGTGTATTGTGAACTAGGGAAATTGCATACCTACTTTCAGAGAAAACAGTGGCTTGGAGAAGTTAGGTAACTGGCCTGTGGTCACATTATCAGAGTTGCAGTATCAGATTGGGATAAGAACCCAGGACTCTCTGAATACAGAGTTTATGTGTTTCCACTACATCAGTGGGTATATCCCAAGGACTCTGTTGAATTTGGGATTTTGAAATGGGAAATACTGATCCCACTCATTCTATAAACTGAAGGCAGATCAGAAGTATCTAGAAATTCTCATGAATTTGCTCTGAAGACTAGGAATTGCAGAAAATAGGGAGATGGGTTCAATATGAATCAAAGACACAATATAATGAGATAAGTGTAAAATAAATGTTTAATTTCAAATCAACATTTATATAGTTTGGGCATCCAAATAGATATTATTGCCTCTGTTGAATTAGGATTACTTGCTTCATTGATGATTAGAATAATGTTAGAAAATTATATCTAAAGCCAGCAACACATTTTTTTTTCAAATGTGTCAGCCTTGATGATGAATTCTCATCTTTTGAAGATGGATATTTTGGAATTGGTAAAATGTCAATAAACCTCTTAAGAGAAAACTGTTTATTTTCCTTATTTTATATCTCACGGTGCCTATCCTAGTATCTTTTACTTAATGGACAGTCAATAAATAAGTTTTTTTTTAATTTGATTTATTATTTTTTTACCAAAATAAATGTAAGTGAGAATTTTGTGAAATTCTTACTTTTAATAGGTGTATTAGTTAGGGTTTTCCAGAGAATCAGAAGCAATAGGATATATAGAAATATTTATTTATTATAAGATATTGGCTCAGGTGATTATGGAGACTGAGTTGTCTGCAAGCTGGAGACCCAATCTGGTTCTGAAGGCTTGAGAACCAGGAGCACCAAAGACAGGTAAAGGTGGGTGTCTCAGCTCAGCAGTCAGAGAATGAATTCAACTTCCTCCACCTTTTACTTTCATTCAGGTCCTCATTAGATGGGGTGATGCCCAGCCACATTGAAAAGGGCCATCTGATTTACTTAGTCCACTAATTCAAATGCTAGTCTTACCTAGAAACACCCTCACGGACATACCCAGAAATAATATGTAACCAGTTATTTGGGTATCCCTTAGTTCAGTCAAGCTGACACATAAAATTCACCATCATAATGGGTTTATACAGCAGAGGAAGAGGAGTCATTTAGGATAAGACATTTTGCTTGTTGTTTTGACTGTATCCAGGAATACTCTTAAACTACTCTTAGAAACTACTAAAATTGAAGTATGTTGTAAAGTTTGATATTTCTCCTGGGATCCATAGAGGCAGGTCTCAGAGGCAGCAGCAAAGGTTTGCCTCGTAGGAAATTGCTTTTGTTTTTTGGGGGGAAACATTCAAATGATACATTTCACTATTTATAGTGTTTTAGGTCATAGGTGCAGAGTAGCCCTTCACATTTTTCATGTGGTGGCTCAGATGAAAACTGTGCAATGTGACATTAAAATTTAAGATGCCTGTTTATGCCAGTTCCACTTACGGATGACTTGCCTTGGGAAAGCTGCACTGTGGGTTCTACACCTGACATCACACAGGCAGTGACTCTATGTATCTGTGCTGGAAGGTATTTCTCAGAAAAAACCTCATGTAAGGCATAGAACACTCAAACAATTTAAACTTAAGCAAGTGGGAAAAGGCATTTTCCTTGACTTTATTTGATGATAGTCACTCCCCTTTCATTTTCTCGTGTGAAAAATAAACCCAACCATATATTTTCCATGACAGTTTTAAGCATTTCAAATTCTTTGTTTCAGGCCTGAGGGATTTTAAGCAAAGGTACAACCTACACAAATCTCCATGATCCTAAAAGGAAAAGAAGAGCTTTCAGGGATAGGGGACACTATGTTTTTTTGCCGCTAAATGAGAATCACACAGTTACCTTGCCTACTGAAATGCTATGCCTATTTTTCCTCTGGAAGAGTCCAAGCTTGTGTGTAAAGGTTCCCATTAAGGCTGGTCTTTCAGAAATGGAGTTGGAAGGGCCAGAATTGCTGTAGCAGACAGGAAGCTTCTGGGTTTTATCCCTCCTGCCTGTGAATCAGCACATCCTATTATGTATGTTTCAAGGAATCACATTTTGCTGCTCCTTGCAGTCTTGCAGCATTTCTAATTAAAAGTGCCTGCTCTTCTGAACAGGTTTTGTAAGCTTTTAAAAGATACTTTTGTGTTTATTTCCCTTTATTTGTGTTTTTAGTGCCATTTTTTGATATCGCCTTTAGCAAAGGAGGAATATGGAATGCTTAGAGTGCTGTTAAAGTGCGTATAGCAGTAGTATGTGGTTACTTACATAAATAGATATGAAACATCTGTTGGGGTATAGGAAGTTTCAACTGGACCAATGGTTTCCCAAGAGCAGCCTTTGAAGTGAAAGTATATAAGCTGGCTTGAAAGTTGATCTAAGATAAATTTTTTAAGGAATTGGAAATATTTAAGTTTAATTCTGGAGAGAATAAGAGCTGAAGTTGGAGAGATTGAAATAATAGGAAATAGGAGTATAGAAAGGAGAGTTTGAAATGGCCAGACTGGAACTGAAAAGACCAAATTGTGGGGAGACTCAGGCATCCATCAGTGAATTGAGACATCTGGAGACTGCAGTCTAGTCCTCAGTCACTACACCCCTGTTCCCAGATGTCACAATGAAACACAAGGAGATTAAGCAAAATTCCTGAGATCATATGGCTAGAAGATGATGGATCTGGGACTGAAAAACAGGAGTTCCGAAACAATATTACTTTTACTATGGAAAATACCTTTGTGATTTGTGTCCACATTATACAATCTCTATTTTTGATATCAGATTCCCCCTCTGATAACACTTTTATTCATGCCCTTTGCCACCACCAAAAAATCTTCATTAGCTCTTTGTGTTTGAAACCATCTCTTAATCTTGAACAGAGTGCACATTTTGTCACCGTGTTTCTGTCTTCGACCCTACCTGTACCATGGGATGATGGCTCATTGATGATGGTTGTACGTATGACTCAACGTTCTACAACTCCTTTCAATTGAGTAATTAACCTGAGACCTTGCTTTTAAATTTAAACCCATGTCTTTCTTTATTTCTCCTGTCCCACTGCTGCCTCAGCCCCAGCTCTGACAAGAAGAAAATATTACCAAAGGAGCAGTGGGAACAAGAATTTGAATACCTTAAAGAGAAGGAAGTAACCTTATTTTCAGGCAGAGGAGGCTAGATAGATGTTGGGGAACAGCACTATTTCCCTGAGAGATAATTTTCATTTCTTTCACAGTCTTCATGTATAGGACTGTTATTCAGTTTGCCTTAGGATACCCCCGAGTGCTCTTTCACCTTCTTAATCTATTTGTTTGATTATATTAACTTGGCAGGAGAAGATATTTGAACATGTTAATGTTTAAATATTCTTGTTTGAAAAACAAGCCAGAAGAACAAACTATACCCCACTTGTGTTACCACATCTGTATATCTCCTTACTTTGAAAGTCAAAATATGTTCTTCACTAGTACCTCTTGATCTCACTCCAAGCTTTTATGAGAATATAAACGTTACTATATGTTAGATACAAGAGAATGCAATACTATTTATTTGTTTCATCAATTTGCTGTCATAAAATGAAAAATATTAAAAGAAAATTGATGGTCAACAGTGAAGGAGTAGGAGTAGATTGTTGGGATAACTGTCTTGCAGATAATAATTATAAGTTATGAACAAAATTACACACACGTATGTGCACAATTATTTAAAGTCATGTAGAGCAATCATAAACAGGCGTAAACGAGAGGTTTTGGCCAAAAAAGGTAAGTACTTTGAAGTCTATATTTATGGGGCTCCTTCTCCTGAGAGCATACTATTTAGTATGGCCTGCAGGGAGGCTAGACCTCAAGTAGAAAGTTACATCTGACTAAATTCAACATCCATTCGTGAACGAGGAGTAGAAGGAAGCTTCCTTAATTTGGTAAAGGACATCTACAAAACATTACAGCTAACTACATACTTAATGGGAAAAACCTGAAATATTTATCCTTAAGAGTGGGAATAAATACAGTTTTTCTGCTTTTACCACTTCTGTCCAACATTGTACTAGATAGGTATAGCCAGTGCAATAAGTAAAGAAAAAAGAAAGAAATGGTATATAGATTTGAAAGGAAGATGTAAAACCAAATCTATTCACTGATTGTCCACAGATAATCCTATCAAGTCATCTACCAAAAACACCCAAACAAACAAAAACAACAAAAAACTAACTAAGTTATAAATGGATTTAGCGATTTCTCAGGATATTAGGTCAATAAAGATAATGAGCTGCATTTCTACACACTAACTGCAAACAATTTTAAAATTAAATTTAAAAAGGTTTATTTAATATAGAATCAATAAATATAAAACATCTTAGGAAAATGTAACAAATACATGCAAGACCTTTCTACACTGAAAACCGTGAAACTTTGCTGAGTGAAATTAAAGACATTCTAAATAAATGGAAAGACTTAACCATATTCATGGATTGGAACACTAGATTCAATGTAATCCCTATCAAAATCTCATCCAATTTTTTATAGAAATGGACAAGCTGATTTAAAATTTATATGGAAACGAAAAACTGACAATAGCCAAAACAATAGTGAGAAAGAACAAAGTTGGAAAACTTAAGAATACCTGATATTAACTCTTACTATAAGCTATTGTATTTAAGACAATGTGGTACTGGAATAAAGATAGGCAAATAGATCAGTGTAATAGAATAGAGAGTCTAGAAAGAGATCCACAATTATGCAGTAAAGTGATTTTCAAAAAAATGTACCAATACAGTTGAATGAGGGAGGAAAAGTCTTTCTTCCAATAGAACTAGAACAGCTGGGTGTATGTATGAAAACAAATGAACACTGATTTCTACCTCACATCCTACATAATAATTGATTCAAATTGGAGTGGGATTTAAATGTAAAACTAAAGGTATAATGATTCTAGAAAATACATTGGCAAATATCTTTAAGACCTGGGGCTAAACAAAGGTTGTATAGACACAAAATAAAAAGTACTAACGATGGGGCTTCCCTGGTGGTGCAGTGGTTGAGAGTCCGCCTGCCGATGCAGGGGACACGGGTTCGTGCCCTGGTCCGGGAAGATTCCACGTGCTGTGGAGCGGCTGGGCCCATGAGCCATGACCGCTGAGCCTGCACGTCTGGAGCCTGCGCTCCGCAACGGGAGAGGCCACAATAGTGAGAGGCCCGTGTACCGCAAAAAAAAAAAAGTACTAACCATGAAACTAAAATTGACAAATTAAATTTCATCAAATTTTAATATGTTTGCTCATCAAAATACACTAAGAAAGTGAAAAGTCAAGCCATCAATTTGGAGAAATATTCTCAACACATATCCACCAAAGGACTGTATCCAGAATATGTAAAGAACTCTCACAAATCAATAATATAGAGAGAAGAAAAATGGGTAAGAAAATTGGGCAATTAACAAACGAAGATGTACGAATAAAATGAATCTATGTAAAGATACTCAACAATATTAGGTGACAGAGAGATGCAAATTAATCCAACATGAGGTATGATTTCACGCTCACTAGAATAGTTACAATAAAAAGGAGTGATGATTTAAATGTTGTTAAGGATATAAAACAACTTGAGCACTCATACTTTGCTGGTGGGAGTGTAAAATAGTACAGCCCCTTTGGGAAACTGTCATTAAATCATCTAATCCAGCAATTCCAATCCTAGGTATTTGCCCAAGATAAATAAAACCGTAAGTTCACAAAAAGAATTGTACAAGAAAATTTACAGCAGATTTATTCATAATAGCCCACCAGAAACAACCCAAATGTCCATTTGAGTGTGAATAAACAAATTATCCTGTATATAATGGAATACCACACAGCAATAAAAAATAATAAACAATTATACATGCAAACAGCATTTCAAAAAGCATTATGTTAAGTGAAAAAGTCAATATGATTGCAAAGGGTATATAGGGTGTAATTTCATTTATATGCATTTCAAGAAGTAGCAAAACTGAGATGCAGTAATAGAAATTATGGAGGAGGGGATTGACTGGAAGGCACATGTGAATTTTATGATGTGAAGGAAATGCTTTATATTCCTGATTTGGGTGGTGGTTAAATAGCTGTATACGTTTATCAAAACTAGTATTTTGTACACTGAAGATCCAGTGTATTTTACTATATATAAATTTTAAAAAATTGCTAGTTTCTTGTATGTGTCTAGAACAAGCTCTAGACCTACATTTGTTTCTTTGTCTATCCAATCCTCATTTCCATCTGTAGTCCTGTCTCATGTTTAGAGACCACACTTAGTACTGTGCTAAGGGCTTTATATGTATTGTGTAGTTTAATCATCACAACGTTACGAGGTAGGCATTGTGGGAGCTTGTCCATCTGACTATCTGTCCACACCTGTCTCCTCACTTCAGCCTCTATCGTGTAATGCCATTTCTTTTTACAGCTTTACTTCATTCACGGCCACTCTAAAATCTACTGAGAGCCAATCAGATAAAACTTGTTTTCAATATTGGTCCAATCCCAACTAACGCCAAACTTCTTATTTTAAAGAGCTATCTCAATCAAGTGCCGACTTATTCCTGTCCAAATCACTTCATCTTGCTGTGCCTTACCTATTCTGATTTTAATGAGGAAGAATACATTCTTACATCACCTAATATGTGTTGAACAGAGAAGCAGTGGCTTTTAATGGTGGGATGAAAGTCATATGAATATCTATGGAAATATTGAGTATGTATTTGTATTGTTTATTAATAATAATGATTTAGTTCATGCTCTTTAATGCCAGTTAACACCAAATTCATATAATCTAAATATTTAGTAAAAAGGGAAAACTGTCCTTAACACTATATTTGTAGGAAAATCCAAAAAGACTATATGTTTATGAAATGGACTGCAGCTTGATGGGCTGATTTTTCTGCAAGCCAAATCCTAGGAAATTGTTAAGGAAAATGGAGATACTCTTGTTAAAGATCACAGCCAAGCAGCAGGATAGAAGCAGGGCACCCATCTCCACACTAATGGTTCCTGATACACAGAGGAAACTAGCAATTTTCCCTCATTGAGGGGAGGAACAGGGTATTACATTCTCCTGTGTCTAATCAGGAAACCAAAATAGTAAAACATATATTCTCATCAGGGAAGCTGTTGGGTGGTGTGTTTGGTGAAGGACAGACTGTGACTTTCAAAAGAGGGAGATTTACAAATGTAGTAACACAAAGGTAGTGACAGATGCAGAACTGAAGAACCACAGGGTAGAGGAAGACTGAAGAACCACAGGGTAGAGGAAGGCTTTTTAGCTGTTGCTTATTAAAATACTGTGTGGGAAGTGAGAAACTTTTCATTCTGCACCAACACATTCATCTAACGGTATTTGTCTTTGTGATGTGAAGGAAACAAAATCCTGTGATTCTTAAACTGTTCTACCAAAGTGCCTTAATAGTGGATGAAATCACAAGTTTACCTGGGAATTAGAGGTGAGAAAATAGAGGGAGAGAGGAGGCTTGGCAGAGGCAGAGGGTATAGACTATAATGGTCCTATGCAAGCGGGAAAGTTTCTTGAAATCTTGTTTGATCTTTTAAAAAAAATGTAAATAGCACCCACTTTTTATAATGCTTTTGATTTTTCTCAATTGAAGTTATTTACCCACAATTTATCATGTGAATTTTTTCTGTGACCTAGCTTGGGAAATTGGATGAGTACATTATCAATGGTCTTGATCTTTTTGTTAAGCTTTCCTTTTTCCTTTCAGAGGACCAGATATAAGTAGTCTTATGTTGTTCCTCTTTCTACTATTCCCTGGTACACCCAACCCTGGACAGGTGATGGTGGTGGGTCATGGTAAGGGTGATAAGAAGGCAGGCAAGCAACAGAGAGTGAACATGCACCTTCCTCCAGCCATGGATCCGTGACTTCTGTGGTTTCCCTCCCGGCATCAGCCTTGGCAAGAGGGCCAGCTGAGAAAGCACGGAAATATATCTCTGGGATTTATTGCTTAATGCTGATGCCAGGAAGCCAACCAAAGTAATTGGAAGGAGCTAGAGATGAGTAGTCTCAGGATGCTAGCAATAGGCTGAAGTTAACTAACCTTTTATAATGTCATACTCTTCTTTTTCATGACACCATTCTTTGTCAGAGATACAAATTCTTTCAAGAGCTCTTCTCAGATGGTCTTTGAAGACACCACCCATGATTACACTTCACATGCATTTATATTTTATTATTCTAGTGTGGGTGTCATAGGTGTGGGTGCTATAGCAGGACCAGCAATGGCACATGCAGAGAGCAGCTTTTGTCCTGAGCCTTTATCTCTTCTAGATCCTATTCTCATCATGATGTTTTCTTCCCTCAATCTGTGATTTAAAATATTTAAGTCATTTCACTGTTCTCTCCTTTTCCTCCCCTTGTTCAGTCTCAATACCTCCTCAAGGCCTGTCTGGAGATCTCTCTTTTCCTTTCCCAGTCCACCTCAAAGATTACATAATTTTCAAAACTTTCCCTGAATTTGCTAATTTAGCTTCTATTTCTGTAATCTAACTTGATGCTCTCTCCTTCTTGCACTAATATATATTTCCTTCTCTGATGAATATTTCCACATAAGTTTCACGTGGGTTGTGTTGGTGGCAATACTTTATTTGTAAGGCTTTTCAGGCATGCACTTGCGTGGATAATGATAATAGTCAGTATATATTGAGCGTTTGCTATATGCCAGACACTCATTGCATGTACTTATTTAATGCCCATAATTTTTGAAATTGTGATAATTATTATGCATTTTGCAGATGAGGAAACTGAAATACAAAGAGCTTAGCAATTTGTACAAGGTCCCAGTTCTCATAGCAGTAAATATAGAGCTGAGATTTGAACTCATCAATTTGATTCAATGTAGTGTGCTATGCTGCCATCAGCACTAATTCTAAGAGTATTATGATGGTGTCCACTTTGGGCAATCTCTTTTATAAGGCTTTGATAGAATAGTCAACATTAGATATTGATATTTAAGTACATTGTAATTTCCCTGTAGATTTCTCATTGTAGTGAACCAACAGTTTAAAAGTTAGAAATCATCCTCAGGAACCCTACTTATGTTAACAGGCAGGCAGATAAATGATCAGTTCAGTGCTGAGTCTTGAAGCAAGAGTATGTGTTCAGAGATTGATGGAGCTCTTGAATATGCTGTCATAGAATATTGATTTTTAAAACTAAAAGCGATCTTAGATAACAATAATATTAGTAATAAACTAACAACTACCAGGCGCACCAAGCTTTCTATATCCTAGATCTTTTACTAAGATCATTATATATGTTATTTCATTAAACCTCAGAATTACACTATGAGATAGGCTATCATTTTGTACTATGATATTTTACAAGTGAGAAAATAAACTTGTTATAGTTTGGTTAACTTGCCCAGGTGGTAATTGGCAAAGTTGAGATTCAAATACTGTGTGCAGAATTCATGTTCTTAAATGTTCAGCTATTTAGTAATGTTTATTATATCCACAGATTTCTACAAATGATGAATTCTTGTTTAGAGAAACTACCTGGCTTTCCAGACCCTACAGCTTGTCAGTGACAGAGTTGAGGCTTTTTGTTGAGCCTTCTTCCCATTACTGGTTACATTTTCTTTCATGTCACTTTCCTTTTTATACAAGGTTTTAACTATTACCATTCTTTTCTTCAGACATTATTTCATTCAGTGCAAAGCTGAAGATCGAGCTTAAGCAGAGCAAAAGTACAATGAAGGATACAAAGATGAATATGTGTTCTAAGATCTTATAACCTCATGAAGGTAGAGAAGAAAAATACATATGCATCTGATTATGTTTGAAAGCAGAAACAATTATATACTAAAAGTACAAGCAAAGTATATGATAGTGCAGAGTAAGATACAGTCTTAAGTTGGAGTTGGAAAGAATACTTAGAGAATGTGGAGTTTGAAATTAGCCTTGAAGGAAGGGTAGGGGATTTGAAGGCAGGGTATTCCATCGAGGTCAGTGTATATGAGAGCCAGCTAGGTTCTGTGAGAGGTACAGAGGCAGTTCAGAGAATAGTCTCTCATCACAAGGAACTGAAATGCTACCTGAAGGTGCTAGACACATACATGCGAAATGAACAGTGAAGTGTTTAAGAGTTGTAGGAGGTAAGAATTAGAGAAATATCTGAGAGCTAGAATAATCAGGGAAGGTGCCTGGATGGAGCAGAGCCTGAATAGGACCTTGAAAGATGGGCAGGGCTTCTGGGGAGAGAAGAGGCAGTGCAGGTAAGGGGAGGGTCCCAGGCACAGCCACATGGGAATGCACAAGGGTGTTTATGGCTTAGTGAGGAGGTATACAATAGTACGTGTGTATGTGTTCATGTGGTGGTTAAAGAATAATTGTGGCAGACAAGAGATGCCATCAGGCAGTGAGATGGCATGTACCAGTCAGAAGTGAGGGACCCAGTGCCATCTCCTGTAGACTACTGAATAATGACAGACCCTGGAGAAGGTTGTTATATAGCCCTGAGTGATTGCAGCTCATGCATCAGTCATGCGAGTGCCCCTGGCTGAGAATAATCTTGTTAGCAGCTTCATGTTTAAATATGAAGAGCAAAAATAGTCCACAGCAGACTATATAAATATACAAGTGGTGTATATTTAAAGTTTTTTTTTTAACACAAACAACAATATTCTGTTATGTGCAAAATTTTACAAATGCTGAAGTCTGCATCAACCTACATTGCTTTTCCATAAGTATTCATTAGAGTGGTCTCTAATATACTTGTATGAAAATCTAAATCAATTGCTAGTGGTAAAGACATTTGAATTCTGGCATATGAAAGTAGTGGAGTAGGAGAGGGAGCAGAGAGATGAAACTGACTTAGGTGAGGGGTCTGTTACGAGGAGAGTAGAGAGCTGACAGTCTCCATCGGCCACGCTCTTGGGATGCAACACACTGAGGCCGTGAGATGCTTCCCGCTGATGCCCAAGCATTGGTGGGGAGGTGACAGGGACTGGAGACTTCTGCCCAATGCGGGACTCCTCTATGATTGATCTTTGCATTGAAGTGCCTGGTGGGCTGGCCAAGACTTTCTCAAGCTTGCGCTGTTGTCTGAGACTCTTCCTAATGAATCCTCCCTCTTTCTTCCTTTCCTTTTGTAAATGTCAGTCTTGTATCTTGGTCTGAAAGCTTTCCTTGCCTCCTCTTGCTCCCTATCCACCCCCCCCCCAAATAAATCTCTTGCCCTTGAATTTTTTCTTGATATCCGTTTCCTGGAAGTCCCAAACTTACAAACATCTTTATGATGATTGAAGTCTAATAATAGAACTGTAGTCCAGAATAGAGGTCAGTAAACTTTCTGTAAAGGGTCAAATTGTAAATATTTTAGAGTCAGTGGGCTGCATATAGCCTCTGCCACACAATTCTTTGCTTTTTCTTGCAACCTTTAAAAAATGTAAAAACCATATTTAACTTGCAAGTTGTAAAAAAATTGGCCCTAGTTTGTCTATTCCTCCTGCTCTAGGATATAAAAGATCTAATTTCAGAGGTGTATTCTTATTTGCTGCGTGTTTCTATTTTATTATCTGTAAGAAAGTGGCTAATTTCTGCCCACCAAGCTCACAGGGATGTTTGTTAGCTTTAGCAGTGGCATTAAATAATTTCAAAATGATTTGGGGGTCTGAGGGAGCAGTATTCTGAGATGTGGTAGAAATTTAAGAAGTGGAGGTGAATGCCAGTGAATATATATACGTCTCAGGCAATTAGACTGATAAAGAGAAAAGTACAAGAACAGTAAAAGTGGTAGCATCAGAAGCCCTTCCTTACATAACTTCTGTAAAAGCCAGCTGTGCACGAGAACCTTGAAGGAAAAAAATGAAAGAAGAAAGCTAGAGGCTAAGCATAGATGGAGAAAGAAAGTAAAAAAGACAGTGAGAAGAAGGGCAAGAACATGGAAAGAAAGCAGAAATTGTTACGTAATCTTTTCTATTCCACATGATAAAATGGTTAAGAAAAGATGGAATGGAAAAGGGAAAAAAAGGCAGCCTATGGGAGTGGAGCAGGTAACCTAAAATTCGATTGAAAGAAGTAGTTGTCCAGAAATTATGTTTTACATTGCATAAAGGTAACTCTCCAGGAAGAGAACTGTGTCATGGAACCCTGATTAGAATCAGTTAAGATGAACCCAAGGAAAACATTCTTAATCATTTGGATTTCTGGAGTTTGATGAGAATGCAGAGAATTGCTGTTATTTCAATGACTGTATTAGAAGAAAATGTTTTAGACCACTTAACAGAACAGTTGTACAAGTTTTGTTCATTCCCTCTAGGAAAATATATGGTTTGGGACGTAGGACTCATTGTTCTGCATTAAATGTCATAGTAAAAGGAACATTCTGGTGTGGTTTTAGATTAGAAAATGTAAATATTGGATGGAACTAAAGCAAGGGTCTAGATGGGATTAACTATCTGGGGCCAATATGTTCTGTGTTTCATCACACCATTCCCTTTTTCTGGGCACACCTTGCAGTTAGGTTTCAGCCAGTGAGATGAAGGCAGAAATCATACAAGCCACTTTCAGGCCTGGACCATAAAACATTTCTCTTGACCTTCCAGCTTTTTCTTTTGTGGCAGTGACCTTGGAGGCCAAATGCTGCAGTGGGAATAGCTACAAAATGCTGCAGTGGGAATAGCTAAAATGCTATGCCTGGTGAGAAGTAAACTGTAATTGAGCTAACCCGATGATATTTGGTGGTTTATTTGTTATTTTACCAGAGTGTGGCCTATACTGATCAGTAGAGATTCCACAAGTACCAAGCCACAGTCAATGGCTTGCTGCAGGTAGGGCTCAGGAAAACATCTGAATGTTAAGTTTGGTTAGCCAATGTCATTAGAGTGGCATTAGAGACGGCAGAAATGCCGTCTGTTGAAAAGCAGATTAAAAGGACAGCAGATGCTGCTGGAATCATTTCAAGGGTACAGAATTCTAAACAAGGAACAACAACAAAACGCTCAGTGAATGAACCTGCCCAGATGAATGCAAGCAAGCCTTGTAAGGCTAGAGGAAAAGAGGGAAAGTCAGATATGACATGTACGTTTTGGAGATGTCAACACTGAGGCAGAATACAATGGGAATTGCTGACGCTGTTAGTGCTGGTTGAGGGTAGGATCAAATTCTCCTTCCTAATGTTTAAAAACTAGTGACAAGGGAAAGTTCTCCTGAAGAGAAATTGTTGCAAATAGGAGTTAATGTATTAAAGGGTAGATATCTGTGGTGTGGAAGCCTGATGTGGTAATTTACCTCACGTAAAGAGCTGATCTGCCCCGACCCCTGCCTAAAACTGCAGGGCTCCCTCTGTCTCCTGCCTTGAACACCATGCATGCTGAATTATTTATTGTCTCCCAAATTAATCTTCCATTCTCTCACTTTAATGCCTTTACTTATCTCGCTCCCTCTGGTGAACACGATCTTCTTGGCCACTTTTTTGCCTGCTGAATTCTAGCTCTTTTTGAAGGCCTACATCAAATGCCATCTTCACATAAAGGATTTCCAGATGACTCTTGTGTATCAGATTCTCTCTCAGTTCTTTCATAGAACCTAATAACTTTGATGCCACTTTCTTTCTACTTGTACTGTAGTTGTTTGTGTTCCTGTCTGTTCTCTCCCACTATTTGTAAACTTCCTGAGATCTTGTCAAATTTACTTTTTCTACACCTCCTAGGACAAATCAAAATCTCTGGTCTTAGAATCGGATAAATGAATGAACAGATAAATTGATAGAAAGATAAATAAATAGATGTTCAATTAAATTGAAGAGAACTGAAGAATGAAAAGAACACGTCTTTTTGCCATTATTAGATCGTAAAACATATTAAAAGTGATAATTAAATTAGCAGAGTAGTAGTATTATAAGGAATGGGAAAGTGGGAGGAAGGGAAATTTTGGTAGCCAAACAGTTCTTAGTAAATACAGGTGATATAAGTAACAAATTTTCATAAATCGATGATGCTAGGACACTCAGTTTGCTATTTGTAAAAAAACAATGTTGGTTTAAAGTGGTTTAGAGCTTACCTTATACTCTATCAAAATAAATGGGGCTTCCCTGGTGGCACAGTGGTTGAGAGTCCACCTGCCGATGCAGGGGACACGGGTTCGTGCCCCGGTCTGGGAAGATCCCACATGCCGCGGAGTGGCTAGGCCCGTGAGCCATGGCCACTGAGCCTGTGCATCCGGAGCCTGTGTTCCGCAACGGGAGAGGCCACAACAGTGAGAGGCCCGCGTACTGCAAAAAAAAAAAAAAAAAAAAGTGGCAGAGCTAAACATTAAAAAAAATCAAGCCATAAAACACTGGAAAAGATTAATATTTATCTTGTGTCTAGATTTGGAACAAGGTAACCTTAAAAGCACTGGAAGAAATTTTTGACAAATGTAATTGACTTGAAAAACAAGTTCAAACAACTTTGATTCTTCAAAGCAGTATAAACATAAAGACAAGCATTAATTTGGGGGAAATATTTGCAAGAAATATGACAAAAACAGAATTTACATCCTCTAAATATAGAGCTTACATAACTTAGATGGACAATAAGACTACAATAGTACCTGAACTGAAAACTGATAAAAGGGAAAATAAAATGTTCAATCTCATTAGCAGTTAAAGAAATGCAAGTTCAAAAAACAATGAGATACAATTTTTGACCTATCAGATAATATTAAAGATTTAACAATCGATAATACTGAGTGTAATGTAGGTCAGTGAGTCATACATTTATACTTACGGGAGTGGAAACTTTCTAGAAGTCAATTTAATAATATGTATCAAAAGACTAAAATATTTATCACTCTTGGCTCATTAATTCCACTGCTTGAAATCAATCCAAAAGAAATGGTGTATAATATAGACAAAGTTTTAGGCACAATGATGTTTGTAGAAATGTCACTAAAAATGGTGAAAATTAGAAACAACTTAGATATCTAGCATGAGGGGAATGGTTCAGTAAAATATAATATATTTAGTGAAAAATATTATGCAGCTACTAAAAATTTTTATAGAGTTTTAAATAATGTGAGGAATTGCTTATATGATGTTGAACAAAAGCATATGATACATACCTGTGTAAAATTTTATATAGAGAAAAATTTGTCGAAAGCTTTACTGTACTTATTCCTGGTGCTAGCATTATAAATGAGTTTTTTCTTTGTAATTTTCAGAATTTCTACAATAATCATGCACAGATTTCCAAACAGAAAATCATAAGCAAAATCACAGATTTTAAAAAGACTGATAACTTGAATGAAAAACTGGAAAAGTAAGATGATAAAGCCCATACACATACAAAATAAATTCATGAATTTGAACATCAGAATGTTTTTAAAGGTCTTTAAGAAGCTATAGCATTTAGAAGCACATTCAATTGGGTAGTTTGAGGGAAGTCTGATAAAGGGATCACTTACTAGATTGTACAAAGTGCTAAATGAAACTAACAAAAGATAGTTCAGAATCCCAGGGTTAGCAAAATGAGGAACTGTTTCTACCTCTAGATCTGAAGTGGAAACAAGACGGTGGTTTCCAGCCCTGGGAAATGGTAGCCATATGGAAAAGGGTCTCTGGCAGAGGCCGCCAATACAGGGACATCAGGATATAGATCGGGGGGACAATGACCTCAGCTTTACTGCCCTCTTGTCCTCCAAGCTCCAGCCTATGCTCCCCCTTGGGTAACCTCTCAACTAGAAGCCAGAGAGCAAGGGAGCTTGTTGATGAAGAACAGCTTCTCACTGCACAGAGCAAGGTGTAAGGAGGAGACTGGATCTGGAGGATAAATAGAAAATACAGCACAGATGCTATTGGAAAAAAATCCTCCAGAAAATAAAAAACAACCCAGAGCTTGTCAGATCTCATAAGAAATTCTTTACATAATGAATTGTTGGTTCAAGTCAATATAAATTGGAGGATTGTTTGATACAAAATCTTCCAAATGAAGGAGACACCTGGTTGATCAAGGTTTGGCCATGTCACAAGTAGCAAAAGGATTTTTGGACACAGCTAATATTATAGGAGAAAGAAAATAACCTATAGAAACAAAAAAGCAGTATATGGAGTCTCATTAAAATAAAAGCTGAACAACAAAGAATCATCAATTTAGGGATAAAAATCCCCTGGAATAGGAAAATGCTATAGTTCACAAGTATGTGAGTGGGGATCAGGGAAAGAGCTAAGAAGGCTGGGACAAATTAGAGTAAAGAGAATACAGAAACTAATGAGAAGAAAATGATGATAATTAAAAAAATTGGAATGTAGGAGAGGTTTATATACATTGCATACATTTTGGTATATTTCTTTACGGAAAAAAGTATAAGAGTGAAAGTTTGAAAATGGGATTTGAAGTTAAAAATTACAGTTTTGTTATTAGTGCTTATTTAAAGCTAAACTGAATAATTTTGCAATTTTCCTGTCTGCTTTATTGAGTGTTGCATTTTCAATGATGTTTAATTCGTTTGAAACACATTTTTGTGAATTACTTAGGAGTGAGGTCATGTTATAAAATTCAGAATATGGTAGCCTGCCAGAGTTTTTGGATAATTGTTTTAAGTGGTAGTATTAACCTTGGAAAATAACATATGGCTGTTTTGGAAAGATAGCATTTCCTTCAAAGGTTAAAAATATATTGACAGACCCTGAGACTCAATAGGAATTCATCTTTAAGATACAGCCCACATAAAAATTTTAGATATTGCCTGATGGCAGAGAGATAAATGGTTGTCAGAAAATGGGAAAGACTCATTTTCTAAGTCTGAGTGGCAATTTTCCTATAGCTCTGTCACATGGATAAAGTACTTGCCTTTCCGAAGCAGGTTGCCTGAAGGGAAGGAAGGAATGGCCAAGATGAATGAGATAAGCCAAAATAATATTTATTTTCTGAGGTACACTATTAACATTTCAGAGTGGGTCTGCCAGAACTTTTCTTCCAGTGTCGTTATGTGGATGCCATAATTAAGACATTTGTTAAGTTAACAGAGGTGGAGAAGAGAGACCCTCTGCAAAAGCATATTTGTCAAAAATGAAGGCATCTGTTGCAACTCTACCTTGTGTCTGTTGCTCTTCTTTTGCCTGATCCTATCCCCTGTGTGCTTGAAATGTGTTCACTGTTCTTCCCTTCTATTTAGAGCTAGATGAAGAAAACTTGGAATGGATATTGTGTCATTTATAACTTTTTTTTAAATTTAATTTTATTTATTTTTTTATACAGCAGGTCCTTATTAGTCATAATTTGATACACATCATTGTATACATGTCAATCCCAATCGCCCAATTATCACACCGCCCCACCCCCCTGCCTCTTTCCCCGCTTGGTGTCCATACGTTTGTTCTCTACATCTGTGTCTCTATTTCTGCCCTGCAAACCGGTTCATCTGTACCATTGTTCTAGGTTCCACATATATGCCTTAATATACGATATTTGTTTTTCTCTTTCTGACTTACTTCACTCTGTATGACAGTCTCTAGATCCATTCACATCTCAACAAAGGGCCCAATTTCGTTCCTTTTTATGGCTGAGTAATATTCCATTGTATGTATCTACCACATCTTCTTTATCCATTCGTCTGTCGATGGTCATCTAGGTTACTTTCATGACCTGGATGTTGTAAACAGTGCTGCTATGAACATTGGGGTGCATGTGTCTTTTTGAATTATGGTTTTCTCTGGGTATATGCCCAGTAGTGGGATTGCTGAATCATATGGTAATTCTATTTTTAGTTTTTTAAGGAACCTCCATACTGTTCTCCATAGTGGCTGTATCAATTTACATTCCCACCAACAGTGCAAGAGGGTTGGTTCCCTTTTCTCCACATCCTCTCCAGCATTTGTTGTTTGTAGATTTTCTAATGATGCCCATTCTAACTGGTGTGAGGTGATACCTCATTGTAGATTTGATTTGCATTTCTTCTTTAATACTTTAATACTTCATGTGTTTCTTGGCCATCTGTATGTCTTCTTTGGAGAAATGTCTATTTAGGTCTTCTGCCCATTTTTGGACTGGGTTGTTTGTTTTTTTAATATTGAGCTGCATGAGCTGTTTATACATTTTGGAGATTAATCCTTTGTCCGTTGATTCATTTGCAAATATTTTCTCTCATTCTGAGGATTGTCTTTTCGTCTTGTTTATGGTTTCCTTGGCTGTGCAAAAGCTTTGAAGTTTCATTAGGTCCCATTTGTTTATTTTTGTTTTTATTTCCATTACTCCAGAAGGCAGATGAAAAAGGGTATTGCTGTGATTTATGTCAGAGAGTGTTCTGCCTATGTTTTCCTCTGAGAGTTTTATAGTGTCCGGTCTTACATTTAGGTCTCTAATCCATTTTGAGTTTATTTTTGTGTATGGTGTTAGGGAGTGTTCTAATTTCAGTCTTTTACATGTAGCTGTCCAGTGTTCCCAGCACCACTTATTGAAGAGACTGTCTTTTCTCCATTGTATATCCTTGCCTCCTTTGTCATAGATTAGTTGACCATAAGTGCGTGAGTTTACCTCTGGGCTTTCTTTCTTGTTCCATTGATCTATGTTTCTGTTTTTGTGCCAGTACCATATTGTTTTGATGACTGTAGCTTTGTAGTAAAGTCTGAAGTCAGGGAGTCTGATTCCTCTAGCTCCGTTTTCCTGCCTCAAGACTGTGTTGACTATTCGGGGTCTTTTGTGTCTCCATACAAATTTTAAGATTTTTTGTTCTGGTTCCATAAAAAATACCATTGGCAATTTGATAGGGATTGCATTGAATCTGTAGATTGCTTTGGGTAGTATAGTCATTTTCACAATATTGATTCTTCCAATCCAGGAACATGGTATATCTCTCCATCTGTTGGTATCATCTTTAATTTCTTTCATCAGTGTCTTACAGTTTTCTGCATGCAGGTCTTTTGTCTCCCTAGGTAGGTTTATTCCTAGGTATTTTATTCTTTTTGTTGCAATGGTAAATGGGCGTGGTTCCTTAATTTCTCTTTCAGATTTTTCATCATTAGTGTATAGGACTGCAAGAAATTTCTGTGCATTAATCTTGCATTATTATTATCCTGCATTAATCTTGTATCCTTCAACCAAATTCATTGATTAGCTCTAATAGTTTTTTGGTGGCATATTTAGGATTCTCTATGTATAGTATCTCGTCATCTGCAAACAGTGACAGTTTTACTTCTTCTTTTCCAATTTGGATTCCTTTTATTTCTTTTTCTTCTCTGATTGCCGTGGCTAGGACTTCCAAAACTATGTTGAATAATAGTGGCAAGAATGGACATCCTTGTCTTGTTCCTGATCTTAATGGAAATGGTTTCAGTTTTTCGCCATTGAGAATGATGTTTTGCTGTGGGTTTGTCATATGTGGCCTTTATTATGTTGAGTTAGGTTCCCTCTGTACCCACTTTCTGGAGAGTTTTTATCATAAATAGGTATTGAATTTTATCAAAAGCTTTTTCTGCATCTATTGAGATGATCATATGGTTTTTATTCTTCAGTTTGTTAATATGGTGTATCACATTGATTGATTTGTGTATATTGAAGAATCCTTGCATCCCTGGGATAAATCCTACTTGATCATGGTGAGTTATCCTTTTAATGTGTTGTTGGATTCTGTTTGCTAGTATTTCGTTGAGGATTTTTGAATCTACATTCATCAGTGATATTGGTCTGTAATTTTCTTTTTTTGTAGTATCTCTGTCTGGTTTTGGTATCAGGGTGATGGTGGCCTCATAGAATGCGTTTGGGAGTGATTCCTTCCTCCGCAATTTTTTGGAAGAGTTTGAGAAGGATGGGTGTTAGCTTTTCTCTAAATGTTTGATAGAATTCACCTGTGAAGCCATCTGGTCCTGGCCTTTTGTTTGTTGGAAGATTTTTAATCACAGTTTCAATTTCACTACTTGTGATTGGTCTGTTCATATTTTCTATTTCTTCCTGGTTCAGTCTTGGAAGGTTATACCTTTCTAAGAATTTGTCCATTTCTTCCAGCTTGTCTATTTTATTGGCATAGTGTTGCTTGTAGTAGTCTCTTAGGATGCTTTGTATTTCTGCAGTGTCTGTTGTAACTTCTCCGTTTTCATTTCTAATTTTATTGATTTGAGTCCTCTCCCTGTTTTTCTTGATGAGTCTGGCTAATGGTTTATCAATTCTGTTTATCTTCTCAAAGAACCAGCTTTCAGTTTTACTGATCATTGCTATGGTATTCTTTGTTTCTATTTCATTTATTTCTGCTCTGATCTTTATGATTTCTTTCCTTCTGCTAACTTTGGGTTTTGTTTGTTTTTCTTTCTCTAGTTCCTTTAGGTGTAACGTTAGATTGTTTATTTGAGATTTTTCTTGTTTCTTGAGGTAGGCTTGTGTATAGCTATTAACTTCCCTCTTAGAACTGCTTTTGCTGCATCCCATAGGTTTTGGATCGTTATGTTTTCATTGTCATTTGTCTCCAGGTATTTTTTGATTTCCTCTTTGATTTCTTCAGTGATCTCTTGGTTATTTAGTAATGTATTGTTTAGCCTCCATGTGTTTGTGTGTTTTACGTTTTTTTCCCTGTAATTCATTTCTAATCTCATAGTATTGTGGTCAGAAAAGATGCTTGATATGATTTCAATTTCCTTAAATTTACTGTGGCTTGATTTGTGACCGAAGATGTGGTCTACCCTAGAGAATGTTCCATGCACACTTGAGAAGAAAGAGTAATCTGCTGTTTTTGGATGGAATGTCCTATAAATATCAGTTAGATCTATCTGGTCTATTGTGTCATTTAAAGCTTCTGTTTCCTTATTTATTTTCATTTTGGATGATCTGTCCATTGGTATAAGTGAGGTGTTAATGTCCCCCACTATTATTGTGTCACTGTCGATTTCCTCTTTTATAGCTGTTAGCAGTTGCCTTATGTATTGAGGTGCTCCTATGTTGGGTGCATATATATTTATAATTGTTATATCTTCTTCTTGGATTGATCTCTTGATCATTATGTAGTGTCCTTCCTTGTCTCTTGTAACATTCTTTATTTTAAAGTCTATTTTATCTGATATGAATATTATTGCTACTCCAGCTTTCTTTTGATTTCCATCTGCATGGGATATCTTTTTCCATCCCCTCATTTTCAGTCTGTATGTGTCCCTAGATCTGAAGTGGGTCTCTTGTAGACAGCATATAGATGGGTCTTGTTTTTGTATCCACCCCTATAATGTGAATGTTGTTGCGTCTAATGTTGTCCCAGGGGTCTCTTAGGCTGTGTTCATTTCTTTTCATTCTTTTTTCTTTATTCTGTTTTGCAGCAGTGAATTCCACCATTCTGTCTTCCAGGTCACTTATCCATTCTTCTGTCTCAAGTTATTCTGCTACTGATTCATTCTAGTGTAGTTTTCATTTCAGTTATTGTATTGTTCATCTCTGTTTGTTCTTTAATTCTTCTAGGTCTTTGTTAAACATTTCTTGCATCTTTTTGATCTTTTCCTCCATTGTTTTTCCAAGGTCCTGGATCATCCTCACTATCATTATTCTGAATTGTTTTTCTGGAAGGTTGCCTATCTCCACTTCATTTAGTTGTTTTTCTGTGGTTTTATCTTGTTCTTCACCTGGTACATAGCCCTCTGCTTTTTCATCTTGTCTGTCTTTCTGTGAATGTGGTTTTTGTTCCACAGGCTGCAGGATTGTAGTTCTTCTTGCTTCAGCTGTCTGCCCTCTGGTGGATGAGGCTATCTAAGAGGCTTGGGCAAGTTTCCTGATGGGAGGGATTTGTGTTGGGTATAGCTGACTGTTGGTCTGGTGGGCAGAGCTCAGTAAAACTTTAATCCGCTTGACTGCTGATGGGTGGGGCTGGGTTCCCTCCCTGTTGGTTGTTTGGCCTGAGGCAACCCAACACTGAAGCGTACCTGGGCTCTTTTGTGGGGTTAATGGCGGACTCTGGGAGGGCTCATGCCAAGGAGTATTTCCCGGAACTTCTGCTGCCAGTGTCCTTGTCCCCACGGTGAGCCACAGCCACTCCCCGCCTCTGCAGGAGACCTTTCAACACTAGCAGGTAAGTCTGGTTCAGTCTCTGCTGGGGTCACTGCTACTTCCTCTGGGTCCCGGTGCACACATTACTTTGTGTGTGCCCTCCAAGAGCGGAGTCTTTGTTTCCCCCAGTCCTGTCGAAGTCCTGAAATCAAATCTCACTAGCCTTCAAAGTCTGATTCTCTAGGAATTCCTCCTCCTGTTGCCAGACCCCGAGGTTGGGAAGCCTCATGTGGGGCTCCGAACCTTCACTCCAGTGGGTGGACGTCTGTGGTATAAGTGTTCTCCAGTCTGTGAGTCACCCATCCACTAGTTATGAGATTTGATCTTACTGTGATTGCACCCCTCCTACCGTCTCATTGTGGCTTCTGCTTTGTCTTTGGATGTGGGGTATCTTTTTCGGTGAGTTCCAATGTCTTCCTGTTGATGATTGTCCAGCAGCTAGTTGTGCTTCTGGTGTTCTCGCAAGAGGGAGTGAGAGCACATCCTTCTACTCTGCCATCTTGGTTCCTAATCCATTTTTAACTTTTAATAATAAAGATAAACTACAGTTTAGCCTAAGCACCAATTTCAGCAGTAAAATTATTGCTTATATCAGAGAGAGAGAAAGAGAGAGAGAGAGAGAGAGAGAAGGAGAGACAGAGAGACTTAGGGAGAAGATTTATTAGTATAAGTTGTGACCTAAAACTTCAAAAGCACTTTTAATTAGCCAGGTACAGTGTGTGTTTGCCTGTTTTACCCTTTTACTTTCTTGTGTATTAAAGAGTATTTCCAAGTCTGGCTGAGTGGCCTTCTCACATTGAGGAAAGTAATGCTTAGGGGAGATAGTGTTGCCAGATATCAAATTTATGACTGATAAATTTGTTAACATAGAGTATAACTCAAATTTGGGTAATTTCACCCTCGTTTGCCCCAAATGCTAACTCTCTGGTGCTAGTATAAGATGTGAGGTAATCTTGAGCTTGTATGTTATTTCCCTGCAAACGAAGTTATTATATCATGAAAGTGCAAAAAGCATCTAAAGATATCTTATGCAAAGTGCACTAATAAAATGAGCAAGAGCATGTGTGTGCCTGCATGGGCATCTTTCCTTGTCCAGCATGTTCTTTTGGTTGTTTTTGGTCCAATCCTCAGATCTGCATAATTGTGAGAGATTCTCAGTGGCCCATTAATCCCACTCTCCAGAGATAAACTCTGTTATTAGTAAAATGTTTATCTTTCCAGCCTTCTGCAGTGCACATTTAAATGTATATGTTTTCTATATTATGCATACTGAATTGTGATTTGCATTTAATGTATGGTAAGCCAATACCTAGCAACTACCTGATCCTTCCTAATGGCTGCATAGTATTCGGCTTATGGATATCCTCTATTTTAAAAACTTTATTAGACAACATGTACATTATTTCAAATTTTACTAATGAAACAAATGCTCCCAATCCCCCAGTGAACTTCACAGTAACATGTATCTTTGCATTTTTGCTTTTCTTGTTCCTGTAGGATAAATCCAAAATGTGGAATTGTTGTGACAATAAACAGTTAGATTGCTGGGATGGGTGCATTGCAACATTGCCATCCAGAAGCTTGTGCAGTTTATATTCTGAGTGTAAAAACTCTATTTCCTTGCACATTCTGCATTGGAATCTCTAGCACTTTTTAATTTTTGCAGGAATGATAGGTAGAAAGTGGTACTTTATTGTTTTAATTGTTACATTTCTACTAGTTGAAAGGTTGAGTAAAATTTTTAAAAGTTTAATGCCATTTGTAACAGCATGGATGAATCTTGAGGGTATTATACAAGTGAGAGAAGTCAGACGGAGAAAGACAAATTCTATATGATTTCACTCATACTTGGAATCTAAAAAAACAAAACAAACAAGCATATAAAACAAAATAAGTGAACAAATCAAATCAAACAAAAACAAACACAGAGAGGAAGGGGTGTGGGGAGACTGCAAAATAGGTAAAAGGGGTCAACTGTATGATGACAGCTGGAAATTAAACCTTTGATGGTGAGCATTCTGTAGTGTATGCAGAAGTTGAAATATAATGTTGTACACAAAAATTATGTTAAAAACCAATTTAAATAAAGAAATAAATAATAAGGCTTTGGGGTCATTGACCCTTTGCTTCAGCCTTGTGCAGCAGCTCAAAAAAAAAAAAAAAAGAAAAGTTTAAAATCCAACTAACCAAAAAAAAAAAAAAGGGTAATTTTTTTTCCCAGAATACACTCATTTTCCTCATTATGGAAGCTTTAGGAAGCCTTTGTGTTTGCCAGTGCTCTTCCTGTAATGTTGTGACTGGAGTTATTGATCCTTATTATAATTTGTGTGGACTCCTCTCTTTCTGGAAGAGTGCATTTCTCTCTGCAGTATTAACTGAGAGGGAAGGTTCTCTGTTCTTTGATGAGATTGATGCTGATCCTGACACGACTCACTAAGTGGATCCTGTTTCTTTCTAACTTAATGGTGATTTTCGCAGCTTTGAAAATAGCTTCTATTTAAGATTTGCCTATTACTTAGGGGTTTATTTTTTCTTGAACAATTTCCTGTGTATAGCAGTGTATATGATTTCTGGTTGTATATATTATAGCAATGGATCAGAATTTTAGTATGGATCAAAGCATAAATGTCCAAACTCAGTAGTCATTAGATATTGATAGCTATTTAAATTTCCACCAGACACATTATTTCTCTGTATGTTCAAACTTGGATTTCACAGTAATTATAGAATACTTTTTTGCTTGTTTTATTTAAGAAATACATTGAACTTTATGAATCTTGTAAAAGGAATGTGCTTGAGATTTAGAACCTAGTGTATTAACATTTCAATGATGTAATCGTATGTATTGAGGTGGTAAAAAAGGCACTTGCTCTGGCTTTGTGTGAGATTGATACTACAGTATATATGTGCATGGGAAGAATTGATGAGAAAAGGAACTGTGAGTAAAATTTTTCATATCAGTTATGCCTAAGACCATGAGAATATGATTACCTAGAATAAGAATTTTTGAGTTATTGTCACACATTGGTTTCTAAGTCCAAGATCTTAACCTGTAAGCAGTTTAACCTCTTGGAACAAAGGTTACTTAATCTGGAAAATTAGGATAATAATATTACTCCTGTCCCACATATAAAACAATGTATTTGTAATAAAACAGATCTGTATTTGAAATGAAATCAAATATGCATCTAGTGTTGTCTTCTTCTAATCTTTATTATTACCTAAATCCTACATTTTTGCTGCTAGTGTAAAAGGTCAGGAATTTTAAATGGCTGTTTTAGATGCTTCATATTAATTGCATAAATTATTCAAGTGCATAGTTTATGGGCTCATCTTAAAAAAAAGGATCACTTTCTATAGAGAGAAATAGGGACATAATTGAGGGGAGAAAATTGAGGCAAATATGCCTCCATTGTACTTTCATTTCACTTTGCATTCTTCTTTTCCATATTCTGGATGTGATTTTTAATGCAGTGTCAAACATATATATTAACTAGTATCTAAGACTCTGCATTAGACACTTTTAAATAAAAACAATTTCCATTTTACAGATGAGGAAACAGATTCACAGAGAAGTTAAGTGACTTGCTGGAGCTCATACAGTTAGTAAGTAAGTGAGCTGGGCCTGGAACCCAGAGTTCTTTGGTACCTAAACATTGTTCCTAACCTCAGTGTTCCTTGTCTCATGGGGCACTTGTCTTTGTATACCAATATTGTGTAAATTTGTATTTCATGAGTACCAGCTGAGTTGTAGAAAGAATGTTGCTACTAAAAGTCTGGAATCTGGGGTTCTAGATCGACTTTTTCATCTCATTAGCTCTCTGGTCTTGAGTTATAATTTAAATGTCCCCTGAACTTCCGTTTCATACCCTGGAGAATGAGGCTAGCAATACCATCTACTTCTTCCTCCCCGCTTCACAAGAATGATATATGTGCATAATGAAAAATTTATGTAGATACTGTAAAGCTTTGTGATAAACTCTATTACTGTTCAAAATTTTCACTGTCCCTCCCTATGGAAAGATTTATACCCCTTTTCCTGCTGATATCAGATTGGGCATGTGTTTTGCTTTGGTCAATGAAATATGAGCAGAACTGATATGTTTTAAGTGGAAGTTTTTTATTTCTTTTCCCTGACTCTATTCTCTTTCATCTGTGCTTGCAAACAAGCCACTTTTTTTTTAGAGTTCATCTCTTTTTTTATAATAAGTTGTTGAACATAACCAAGAGTAGCCCAAACATAGTATTAAACAGGTTCCAACTGTTAGAAGATAAAACTGTGAACATCTGGTAGCAACTTAGGCTAATTAAAACTGAAAAAATGGCTTGAATAAAAGCAAGAGTATGGCTATAAATCCCACTGCTTAAGATCTTCAGATTGACTAAGGTGATAGCCAAATTCCTTCAGCTGGTTAAAATTTCCCAGGAAGATGAGACCAAGATCATGGTTCTCTTATAGAAGCCTGACAAGCTTAAACTAGAGTGGAGGCATGTTCCAAAAAGAATTGCTATATTGTCATTCTGGACACATGGTTCTGGTTTCAGTCAAACAGATGAGAAACTATGTTTTTATAGACTAGTATGACCCAAAAATCCACTAGGCTCAATTTTCAAACTTAATATGACCCTTAGGCTTCCAATCTTTTACGGGTAGAAAACAGGATGTGAAATTTTCTCAGATTCCAAAAAGATCATTTGCTCTAATGTCTTCCTAAAGAAGTCGAGGGAGATGATGGAAAAAGACTTTCCAGAGGGTTAAGCCAAAGGCTATTGATAACAATGGAATAGAAAGCTCTTCCTCCAGGCAGAAACATGGCTTAATCAAGAAACATGCTCTACTGTATTGGTCTGCAAGGGCTGCTGCAACAAAATACTGCAGACTGATGGTTCAAACAATAGAAATTTCTCTTCTCACAGTCTGGAGGCTGGAAGTCTGAGATCAGGGTGTCAGCATGGTCAGTTTTGGGTGAGGACTTGCAGACAACTGCCTTTTTACCACGTAATCCTATGGTCTTTCTTTGGTTTGGAAAGAGAGACGAAGCTCACTGGTGTCTCTTCTTGTAAGGATGCTAATCATATCAGATCAGGGTCCTAACCTTATTGCATCATTTAGCCTTATTCACTTCCTTAGAGGTCCTATCTCCAAATACAGCCACACTGGAAGGTTAGAGCTTCAACATATGAATTTTGACAGTACACAAACATTAAGTCTGTAATACCTACCTTTACGGTGAGGTCCTTACGATGCCTGTTAGCAGGATTTTGAATTACTATGGATCAGTGGCCACTTGTGTCCATCATTCTTCCTGTTTCTGAATGGGTGTGATTATTATGAAGCGGGGTGGGGTAGGGAGGGCTGATAAATTGTTTTTTTAGTTCTGTCTGGGTCTTTGGATCAAGAGGATCCACATATGAACCTAGTGTTGAAACCCTCATGTGAGTGTGAACCTCGTGCCTTGATGAGATGATGGGACTTTCAGATTGCTTCCTTTTGGAGATAGTATGGGAATTATATTTTAAATATGGAAAAGAGGATATTAAATATTTGTGAATAAGAGAGCAGACTGTTATACTTTATACTATGGTTTAACTTTTTTTTTCCTGCCCTCCTTGCAATGCCCCTTCTTGTCATGTATCTCCCTGTGGAAGGATTATATATTTGAATCCCACTGATGTTAGACTTGGCAATATGACTTGTTTTGTTTGGCCAAGAAAATGAACAAAAATAATGTTTGTCACTTTTAGTGGAAATGTTAAGACAGAGTGTGCTCGCTATGAGGTGGACAACATCTTAGATGAAAGCTACTCTATCAGTCTAAACACTGTTGAGAAGGTAACATTGAGCAGAACCATGTGGTATGAATAAGAGGAAAAGTACAATAAAACAAAACTTTTGTTGCTATGAGCCATTGAGCGTTTGAGATTGTTTGTTATCACATATAACCCAGCCTAAGCTAACTGATAGCATCCTACGTATATATGGGGAATTAATGTTACACTTAGTATGTAAGTTCCAAGTTTCTCCAAATTGACCAAAGGATTAAACATGCTATTTTATTTAATTTGCTAGAATCTTGAGGTTAAGGCCGAACTATAGAAGGGCACATTTTCATATTGAAAAGCAGCCCAAAGAAGAATTGAATCATTTATTTTACTTCATTGTTAGTATTATAAGATCCACTAAGCTGTTCTTAACACAAGCTTGGTGAGTCTCAAAATGAAGAGTAGAGATTCTGGAAAATCTCCTAGGGAGTGTTCCATGACTCTAGCTCCTTTTCCATATCATGATAGGGGTATAGTGCACTATTTCTATTTCCAGGATGACAAACTTGCTGACTCATCCAGTCCCATTTCATTATAATAAATTTAGGATGATTTCAGCAACATTTTCTATGAACTGGCCAAACCTATTAAGAGGCCAATTCTGCTTTTTCCTAATTTAAATTCAGTTGATGCTCCAGTGTGAGATCTCTAGCTTATCTGGTCTTCATTAAAGGCCTATTAAACTATTTTAAAAAGTATTACATTTTTGGAAATTTACACCATTGCATACAGTATTAATTGCCGAAGTGTACTAATTAGCTGATTAGAATAACTGTTCTTTGTATTTATATCATTTCACTTACTATAGAGTCCACATTCTGAGTAGCATTAAGAGTAAAGAGAGAATTTTTATGTTATAAGGGAAAGGGTCACCCAAGTGTTCCATGATCATCAGTATTCTTTTCAAAGTTGTACCAACTAAAACTCCTTTAGTCACCACCTTGCTTTCAATCACTTGAAGGGACTGGGCCCTCATTAGTAAGCTTCTCCATCCAGTTTCTGGTGCTGAGCATAGTGTTGAAGGAGGGAGATAAAATAGGCTTACTCAGCACTGCAGATAGAGTCAATTGATCTTCCAGGCAGCGAATACTTGATCAGCTCTTCTCATACTTACCAGCATCTCTACATGGAGATGTCTGAAGTCAGTGAACAGCAGCAGCTTAGCCAAGTGGGATACTAATAGGATGTGCTGTAATTGTGAGGATGTTCTGTCTGCCTACATTAAGACCCATAATAATTTGTGGTCATGAGAGCCCAGGCTAATTAACAAGACTATTTTTTTTATCCTATAAACGCTCTGTTAAGTTTTTATTAAGTGAATATAAAATACTGTCCTAGTAGAAAATCTTAATTTTATAGATGTGAAGTATGAATATTTCCTTAAGATCATATCATGTGGAAAAAAGAAAATCAAAACAGCATGATTCAACAGGACTATTGAGTATAATGTGATCACTGATAATAGCCCAAGTTGGAGAAATCTTGGTAGAGAGAAAGCTAAGTATTCTGGGGTCAGGCTACGAAGTCCTGCAATGAGAATATCTGAAAAGAGGCGACTTCCTTTAGGAAAAGAGAAAAACTAGTTCTAGCATCAACAGTATGTTATTTGAGAAGTCTGTGTCTATGTTTTCTGAATAATGGCAATAGAAATGCTAATAAAGCTCATGGAATTTTCTAAATGTTGTGGTTCCCAAACTTCTAATATTATGTATTGCTTACTTACTTTCTTGTTTTGCTGTTTATTTAACGTTCACTTTATTTTCATTTTAATCAGTTTATGCTTTCCAAATATTTGGAGAAGGTAAATCCTTATTGTCAAAACTTCCTGCACTGTAACAAGGATAATCTAATGTTCTTGTTCATATTTGTTCAATACCTAGTTCTAAGTGCTTATTTAGTTTTAACAGTCAGCTTTTGTGATGGCAACAGATTTCTATTGATCACTCACTTGAGTGCTTTCTTATACAATGGCTTGACTGAGGCCTATATTTATTTTGATGCACGTATTCAGCATTGACATTCCCTGCTGTGTAAATAGGACCATTGTTAAAGAAGAGTATGGTTTTTCATAAGTATATGTTCAAGAAAGGTTAAGTACTCACCATTGGGAAACACCTGTTAAGAGACCATTACCCAAGAAATTGCTCATCTGTGTTGCTATTCGCCTACAGGATATAGTGTCTAGTGCTGGATATATATATCTAGTATGGGATCTCGTGTAGCAGTTTGGGAAAATACTGAGAAATAGAGAAGCAAATATGAAGATATTTCTACATGGTCTCAACTTGGTTCAAATATTGAGAATATTTAATAACACTAGAAGTAATTTAATAACATTAGAAGTAGAGTATGAAACTTTAGAACTGAAAGAGCCCTCAGAAAATTACTTTGTTCAGCTCCCATGCTTTAGAGATGAAAAAAATGATCCAGGTATATCCAGTGCCATAGTGCAAGAGAGTGACAGTTTTAAGGCTTGAATAAAGGACTTTGTGACCAATCACTGCTCTTTCTCCGGCTCAAAGTTGACTCCTTATGGTCTTAAAAATCACAACTTGGTGAATTTATTAGGGAAAAGTCAGGGCACAATTCTCCTATCAGTGTGTTGGTTTTTTGTGGTTTTTTTTACCAGATCAGATGGGCATTGTTTGCTGTTATGACCCAAACTGTAAAATGATGATTCTCCTTGAACTGAATTCTAAAATTCATGGTTTCTGGAAGAATTAGTGATAATTAAGAAATTTAATTGTCCCAAGGTAGATGTAATTTCCTAAAGTTATTTTTTATTTATTATTTTTTTTTGCGGTACGCGGGCCTCTCACTGTTGTGGCCTCTCCCGTTGTGGAGCACAGGCTCTGGACGCGCAGGCTTAGCGGCCATGGCTCATGGGCCTAGCCGCTCCGCGGCATGTGGGATCTACCTGGACTGGGGCATGAACCCGTGTCCCCTGCCTTGGGAGAGGACTCTCAACCACTGCGCCACCAGGGAAGCCCTCCTAAAGTTATTTTTAATCTGGCCTGTAACTCATCTTTTCTTTCTGTGTGCAGCTTCTTTTTCTCCATTTACTGCACTAAAGGCCTGGATAAAGGATCTTATCAAAATTCTGTTATTCTGTTGTTTGTGATATGTGGGAATGTCTATTACAATAAAGTGAGGAGCATTTATTTTTCAAACATGTTCTTGCAAACACTGTAACGTGGGAATGTGACTTCCTTACACCATTATCTCTAATATAGGTCCATGATAGGAGAGCTTGATTAGTATAATGCTCCCAGAATCTCTCCTTTTCTTTACTTGCTCCACTCCTGGCAAGTAAGGGTGACTTACCTGATTGAAGCATTTGGTAAAAGTAAACCTATCGTGTTTGTCTTAGTTCTGCTTTTATTTTTTCCTCTCCTGTTGGGGTCTAGCTGTCCCAGGAAGCAGGAGTTCTGCAACCTTACTACCCAGAATAGGGAGATCATCTGCTGTTTAGTTTTTCCTGTAACAAGCTGGTAAAATCTACTGAATTACTGGGCTTAGTTATCAGGGTTGTCATGGTTCTCACAGGAAGTTATCTTCTCTAATGGTCTTTATGGCTAACAAATGTGATATTTTGATCTATAGCCCTTTCTTATCTAAGTTTTCAATTTGTTTGAAAAAAACAAGGACACTACAGACCTCAACCGATGCTCCTGGCATAAAATAATTAAATACATAACCCACGAAAATATAATATTTAAAAATTAGCTTAAGAGCATGGTAAGGAGAAGGAAAACTCCAATTTTTTTCCCGTTTCCCATCAACTCTATCAGTGAACTCCTGAATGAGTGACCACTCCTAGGCCAGTTTTTTTTTTTTTTTTTTTTTTTTGCTGTACATGGTCCTCTCACTGCTGTGGCCTCTCCCGTTGTGGAGCACAGGCTATGGACCCTCAGGCTCAGCGGCCATGGCTCACGGGCCCAGCCGCTCCACGGCATGTGAGATCTTCCCGGACCGGGGCATGAACCCGTGTCCCCTGCATCGGCAGGCGGACTCTCAACCACTGCGCCACCAGGGAAGCCCCCCCGAGGCCAGTTTTAAACAAGGGATTTCTCCTTCTTGGTTTTGTACAATGAGATCCTCCTCTTCCCACCTTCTGGTTGTTGGTACTGGGCTTTCTCTCTCTTGCTTTCTCTCTCTCAGCAATCCATCAACTTTGCACATCCAGTATTCCATGGAATCCTGGCTATCTCACACCTGTAAGCCTCCCTCTGAAAAGAAGCTCATATTTCAATTTTTATTTATTTTTATGTCCATGTTTTCTCTTCTTCCCCTAAAATTCTGTTCTCCTTGGAGTCTCTCTTTTTCACATAATTCCTGCAATATTCCTTCCCCTCAGTCCCCCACACGCACATGTAACTTACATTTATATATTTCTGTATACTGTATGTAATCCTTACATTTTGTACTGTAGAAAAATGAAGATTGATGTTTAGTGACTAATTCTCCTCTACTTTGCCACTTATGGTATCTATATATCTGATATTGCTCTCCAAACTCACCAAAGAGGAGTTACTGGAACTGACAGTGTGAGAAAACCTACCTGACTTCACTTACAACCCTCGAAGAAGGGGGTTCCTTCTTCCTTGAAGAAGGAAGTCAATAATGTATATCGAGTGACTACTGCAATCTGCTGAGCTAGATACAGTGCTTGATGTTGAGGTGCATTTGCAAATTTGATTTTCTTGAGAAGGAAATATGTGCTACTGAATATTAAGGGAGCTTCAGTGAAGAGTCATTTAAAAAAATCTATTGCACTTTCTTTGTTCTGATTACAACTTTCAATATTTCATATCCTACAAATCTTCACTTGGAACACAGTGAAAAGAAACAATTGAAATTTCCTTCTTTTGGAGCCATATTATTAGAAGAGGAGCGATTTTTTTTTTTTTTTTTTTTTTTGCGGTACGCGGGCCTCTCACTGTTGTGGCCTCTCCCGTTGCGGAGCACAGGCTCCGGACGTGCAGGCCCAGCGGCCATGGCTCACGGGCCTAGCCGCTCCGCGGCATGTGGGATCTTCCCGGACCAGGGCACGAAGCCGTGTCCCCTGCATCGGCAGGCGGACTCTCAACCACTGTGCCACCAGGGAAGCCCAAGGAGTGATTTTTAAGATATTAGAAAATGATCAGTGCCTCATTTGACAAAACGGTATGGAGTAATATGAACTTAGGAAATTTTTCCAAGATGCCAAAGCTAGGCCATATTTAACTAGTGTTGCAAGAATCTTATCCATAAGGGCTTGAAATTCAGGTCAGCTATTGAAGCCAAATTAAACTACTTAGCAAGTTTTATCTATGACACTAGAATTACATGGATTCATGGATCAACGCTAAAGTTACTTAAAGACTGAGGCAGGGTACTTCCCTTGTGCCGCAGTGGTTAAGAATCCGCCTGCCAGTGCAGGGGACAGGGGTTCGAGCCCTGGTCCGGGAAGATCCCACATGCCACGGAGCAACTAAGCCCATGCGCCACAACTACTGAGCCTGCGCTCTAGAGCCCTCGAGCCACAACTACTGAGCCCAGGCGCCACAACTGCTGAAGCCCGCGTGCCCTAGAGCCCAAGTGCTCCGCAACAAGGGGAGCCACCGCAATGAGGAGGCCATGAACCACAACGAAGAGTAGCTCCTGCTCACCGCAACTGGAGAAAGCTCGTGTGAAAAACGAAGACTGAAAGCAGCCAAAAATAAATTGAATAATTAATTAATTAAAAGAAAAAGCCCGAGGCAGGGTTCACTGAAAATCAACTGTGTTGGGAGGATGTTGAGTAAATTGTTCTGTGATGGACTGAAGAGGGGGGACTCTGTGTAAGGGAGGATCTCTGCTAAGGAGAGCTCAGTCCCAGCTAGCAGCACCTTTGAAGACTGAGAAACAACTCATGTCACACTGATGTGAAGATGAGAGGGTGATCAGGAAAGACATCCAATTGATTGGGAGGTGCATACAGAACCCAAAGCAGTGTTAATCCTAATGGGGAACTGAGAGTTTTAAAAATAAATCTTTGGTTTCATTAAAAAAAAATTAGTTCCGAAAGATCAACAGGAAATGAGGTATTGACTACGTGTTGACATTTCAGGCCATAAGGGACTGGAAGGAAAACAAACATACCCTTCAAATATGCTGATGCATTTGAGTGACATTTATATTGGAGAAAAATATTAAAATCATATTTCCCCCACTCTTAAGGCTATGCACCAAGGTTAGGGAATTAAACAACTGGCCTTTTCTAAGGAGTTTCTAATTTATAATGCCTGGTTTTGCTCCAGTGGCTTGTTGGGCATTGAGACCAATATCCAAGTTGACCCCAGGTCCTGATAACTTTCAGGTCCTCTCTGATTACAGACAGTGTCCTCTTAGGGTGATTTTGTGTATCTTTTTCCCAACATTAACCAAAAGTATAAGGTAAATTGAATCCTATCCCAGAGGTAATGATAAAAAATAGTTTCCAAAGTTTTGTTATATTTTTGTTAATATTAGCTGAATTACAGAGCAAACCTTTCCTTATATCATGTAGTTATTTCTTTCTAGAATAGAGGCCACATATAGCAGAATTGGAGTTCAAAATGGCTTATACATAATTTTTGTTTGCTTTCAGTTTGATAAAAATTGAGAACATTAACACAAGCATCCAGATCTTCAGATTCTCTTGAAGAGAAATTAAAAGATCTGGGACCACTTTTTCCACTTCCCTCATGGCATTGCCTTAATAGAGTAGAATAGTACTGCATATCCAAGCAGAGCAGGTGTTTTCTGATATGGCACCACTCCCTATGATTTTATGTTAGACCAGCCTCGTTACTTACTTTACCCGAGTGGCCTTGTAAGTTTTTGAATTTGTGACTTGGATTTTGATAGTCTAGCCTGATCCTTCTTCAAATTGTCTCCTTCAGGCCTTTTAACTTACCTTGCCAATAACATTATTTTCCTAAATATTTAAAAACCAAAATATTAGAACAGCCTTGGAAAATCAATCCTTATCATCCTTACCAGCAATTTTGTTAGACTTTGCTATTTTGACCATCCTTTATTTTTAAAAATTTACTGCATCAGTCATATTGATGGGGTGGATGGTGGTGGAAAAATATGATATATTTAACAAATAAGTAGAAGTTGATAAATAGAAATGTTTCTTTTGTGCAAAACAAAATTCTTATTGTCCTTT
Source organism: Mesoplodon mirus (assembly GCF_964341445.2). NCBI lineage: Eukaryota > Metazoa > Chordata > Mammalia > Artiodactyla > Ziphiidae > Mesoplodon > Mesoplodon mirus. The sequence goes on along the minus strand of NC_138986.1, from coordinate 41,106,958 downwards.
GGGTCCCTATCTCTTATTCTGACAGGACTTTGATATGTTGGTTTTTCTCCTGAGATCTAACTAACCTATGTCACTTTGCTACCTTTCATCTCTCCGGCAATGTGCTATATTAATGATTAAATTTCAGTGGGTGGATGTGTGAACACGTTAGGCAAACTGCTCTGTGGGGAAGAAAACTCTCCTAGCAGTCTTTTATTTTTCTTTGACTTACTGTGTAGCCAAACCCTAACTTGTGGCCCTGATTCAGTGAGTGGAGTAAATTAGGATTGGACAAATCTGTATTGTAATTCCAGTTATGGTGCTGACCCAGTGTTAAATGGGTTTCAACTTATTGACTGTAGTAGTACATTATGCTTAGTTTTAAGGTTTTAGTTGAATCTTCAACTAAAGATTGAAGCTAGACGTTGACCACCATGACCCTTTTCCAATGGATGTAGAGAAAATCAGTACCTTTTCTTTTTTTGTACAAACACATAAACACACCAGGATTTGTATTCAGATTACTCTGTCTTCCATGGCTTCTTTAGTTAGTGTGACCTGCTCATGGATGAGAACACCTGTGGTAGGCAAGATCCTAATATGGTCCCCAAGATTTCCTGCTCCTCTAGTGCTCAGGCCTTGCATAATCCTTGGGATGGTAAATATGATGGATTTTCTCCCATGGTTATGTTGTTATATGGCACAGTTGATCTTAAAATAAGATTTATCTAATGACCCAACCTAACACATGAGCCATTTAAAAGCTGAGAGTTTTCCTGGCTATTGGCAGAAGGGGAAGTCTGAGATTCAAAGCATGAGAAGGATTTGATGCTCCATTACTGATTTGAAGATGGAAGAGGCTACATGACAAGAAATGTGGGCAGCCTCTAGCAGCTGAAGGTGGCCGCCACTAATAGCCAGCAAGGAAATGGGGAGCTCAGTCACACAAAAGACTTGGAATTAAGTTCTGCCAATGAGAAAGCAATAGAATTTCCCTCACAATCTCCAGACAAATACTCAGCCCAACTGACACCTTGATTGCAATCTTGTGAGCCCAAAGCAGAGAACCTAGCGTGCCATGACAGACTTCTGACGAAAAGAGCTGTGAGCTAATACAGTTGTGTTGTTTAATGCTGCAAGTTTGTGGTAATTAGTTATGCAGCAATAGAAAACTAATTGCACCGTAGATCCTTTCATCATCTTTTATGTCTTTTATCCCCTTTTTTGTATTTTTCTGTTTTTTTTCTTTGTGCATCATTTAGGATATATTATTTTTTGGCTTATTTCAATATTGTTGTTCAATGATTCTTTCTTTAGCTGTGTTTAATCTACTGGTACAATGATCCACTGAGTTCTTAATTTTGGCTATTTTATTATATTACTTTATTGTCTAGAATTTCCACTTGGTTAATTTTTATGGTTTCCAGTTCTCTGCTGAAATTTCCAGTCTTTTCTTTTATCTCTTTATGTAAAGTAAGAACACCCATTTTAAGGCCTGTGGACGATAGCCATAATTTGTATACCCTAAAACTGTGTTTCTCTTGTCTTTTATTGCTGTTGCTTTTAAATCATATCCTCTTGTTCACATATGTACAAGGTAACTTTTTATTTTGAGCCTGACATTATATTTTTAATATTGTGTGAAGAAATAATTCAATGCTTAGAGTGATGTCATCTTCCTTTTGAGAGAACTTATATTTATTTCTCCCTGGAGATCTACCACTCTGGATGCTAGAGCCACTTGCTCTCAGATCACCTTAATACAATTTCAGGGATTGACAAGATTCAAAGTTGGATTACAGTTTCTGTGAGATCCATTTCCATTTCCAGTTCACCTTTATTTGTAGGTTCTAGCCCTTTTAAGTCCCAATCCACAGTGAGGTGGATTCACCAAGAACCTCCTACACGGTGAATCTGGAACTTCAGTCACTGTCCCCCTATCTTCATGAGACCATCCAAAGCTCTGCTCAATCTCTTAGTCTCTCAACCACTCCCTCCACAATCAGTCAATGCTCTGAGGGAAAAATTAGCCCTCAAAGTGAACTCATCTTCCTGGGTCTCTCTGTTTCTTTCGATGGTGTTTTAGAAATTTACTTTTAATACCTTTAGGCAGCTTTAAAAATGTATATTCTGTCCAGCTTTTTTAGCTGTCCTCAACTGGAGAGTTGGCTTAAATTACCTACCATTACCAGAAATAGATGTCTTCACAATCCTTACTTTACAGTTTCTACCTTATTAAAATGAGTGCTCATGACAAAAACTTTATATGAACAGAAGAGTGTATTTATGTTGATAGATCTTTTTGAATTGAGTATCACATTAGTCCCCTCTTGAGTAAAAGTTTTTGAATTGCTTTTCCCTAGAAAAACATTCTCCTTGAGTTGGTAATTGCTTTTGCTGCCCAAATCTGAAATAAACTTCACTGTTTACCCTGATAATAGTACTTTTAAGCTACCTACAGCTGTAGTTTTGGCTTCCTTTTTTTAGGGTATTATATTAAAAACTTTAGACAGATTTGTTGACATCCTTTTAATGCCTACCCAGTGGCTCTGGAGAGACTCGTTGGTCCCTGAGCTTACCATTATTGTATTATTTTTGGAGAGCATCCTGTTTATACTATAACTTTGACATTTGCACATTAAAATTTTTGGTTTCATTTCTTCATAATTAAACTGAAGATTGATGACAGAAACTAATTTGTGATTTTGCTGAGGCAAGATCTTGACTTATGAACTCTTCGAGGCTGGTGTGGTGATTGGGAAAATCAGCTGTTAGCCAGTGATTGAGCCCTACTGACAATCCGGCACTCAGCTATACTGCTCTCTATGCAGAGTTTTGATTCTCTACGGTGATATTTTAAAATTTCAGGATTGTGTAAGTTCTGGGAACTACCTGATATAAATGTCAAGGGCCAAGTGTATTTCATTTTAATTAGTAAAGAGAATGTGTTTTCCTCACTTAAGTTTTGAAATCTTACCACAGCTTTCACAGAAAAACAGTTGGAATATGGGGTAGCAAAAACATCTTGAAGAAATGAGATTGTGAGCTAAAAATTGTATGAGGAACTCTATCCTAATCAACTTTGGAAACCAACCACATTAGACTATTTGTAAACATGTGCAACTTTATCTAGAAATATCTCAGCATTCTCCCTTTAATATATCAAAGTAAAGCAGAAGTGACTCAGTGTCCTTCAGAATATGCAGATTGATTTTTGGAAGGTCAAAATCATTCTGATTTTGGGCACTGAAAGCTAAGTTCTTAAAATAGATTTTGATAATTTAGTTAAAAAACCTTTACTAGTATGGTATAGTGTAATTATTGCAAAGTTACTGAGCTATTTTAATTTTCTTTTTTGTGTTATTTCTGACTTTTTTATAAAAGCTTAATAAAATTCTTAGAGGACAGGTGTTTGGGGTTCACTGAATTTTCTGATTAATTTCTGCTCAAGCTTATAATCTTTTTATGTTGATGGGAATAAAAAAAATTGCATCCACTTGACTGACTTAGTAGAATATACTGAACATAATTGAATTTCCTTTTTTTGATTATGACACTTAACAATAAATGATTCATGGTGGTCATTCAGAACATCAGAGTTTCCTGTGTTGTTTAGGAAACCAAACTAAATTTCTTCTGACTTTTGGACTCTGCGGAAATGATTTTCTCAAACTGCATGATATCAACTTGTTTTCTTGCAATTTGACTTTGTTCCTTAGGGTTGTAGACCATGAGAATGTAATCGCATCCAAATAATGGTTAATGGAGATAGTATATGTATGTATTGGGAATGGATTTATTTATATTAATTTTGGAAGGTGGAATATTCTTTTTCTTGGACAAGGATTAGAGAATCAAGCTAAAATGTCTAAATATACCTAAATTAGAATTTACATCATTTGATATGATATTAGTATAAGTTTGGCATCATTTCTGGCTTGGTATGATTGATACTTAATCTGTAATTGGAGAAGCTATGGCAGCAATTTTCTTTAATGGCTTACAAGCTGTATCTGATTTCTCCTTGGGGGAGAATTTCAATTGTGCATTACTCCCCACATATGGACAAATTTGGCTGCCAGCTCTTTCTTGAATCTGGTATTAATCTTTCTGGTGAGCCCACAGTTTTATGTTTATCACAATTAATTTTGATGTGAAGAAACAACAAAACCTTTGATATTTTCGTGGCCAGGAGTTAACATCTTGGTTCAAGAAAAATTCACAGCAAACATGAAAATGAATCTCTTTAGTAGAAGTCTCTGAGTTCAGCCTTCAATGTTAACAATCATAATCATAATCATAATCATACAATAAAGATTACTGAGAGCCTGCTGTTCTGCTATATGTCAGACACTGTGATAAGCAGTCCTATAGGTAAATTGTGGAGTATGGTTAAGTAGAGCTTTAGATCTCATTTAGATCGCATGTATTAGCAATGATACCATTTTATATATACATGTGCACATACACACAGGTTTTCTATGTTTCAAAAAGCTTTTAGCATCTTGTTTGATGGTGAAGCCCACACTCACTGAAAAGATGGAGACCCTGAAACAAAAGAAACCTGTAAAAGGTTATGAGATTTCTGAGGATGCCTATTTCTGTGTTGATAGTCATATGAGGAAATGTAATCATTTGGAAATGTCATTGAGACGGGAATCATTTTTTTTTCTCCTTTTAAATTACCTCAGTGAAAGACAGAATAATAATATTGTTCTTGTGGTTATAGAAGTTGTGCTCATGGACTGAGGAGTCAGGGGTAAAATCCAGAGTTTAAATTCTGACTTCAACTTTATACTGGCCCAGGTTATCACATAAAATGTTTACACTAGGAAATTGTTGTCGGTACTTACCATCTACTTACTTTCCCATTTAGGTATGATTATGATTTCTGTTTCCCATTGCCACATTGCCCCTTGTTTGAATGTAGATTCAGGAGTTAATTAATGGTTTGTGAATTCACAAATATTCTATGTGTCATTTATTGCTCCAGTTTGCATCATCTCATGAGTCAAGCTTATATATTTTAATATGACATAAGAGGACAAGCAATTTAGGAGAAAATTTTGTTTTCTTTGACCTTCAGAGAAAAATTTAATATATTTGTAAGAGACAGAAGTGTAACCAAGCCTTTAATCCTGCTTCACTTGTAATAGTTATTTTACCACAAGCAGATATCATTGTATGTATGTTACTGTCTGACCCAAAGAACTCCTTCCAGGACAATCATTTATTTGTTGGGTATTAAGTTCACAAGAAAGCAATATAAAGCTGCTCTCAAGCATTAGCTGGGGAGAAAAAGCTCCCTGTTTTACATCAGTGAATTTCGAAAGGGTGACATATTTAGTTACCTGTGTGTGAGGTGATTATACAATTGCTCTGTCTTTTTATGTAGTGATCAATTGAGAAGGCTTTACAAACTTATTTGAATTTATGGCTGTTGCCTGGCCCTCCTCTGGTTTTATATCAAGCAAGGTAAACAGGGTGAATTCACCCATGCGGGCTCAGTGTTTGACAACTTCCTGGGGCTTGCAGTCACTGTTGCATGCTCTCCAGTCACTCCATACGAAAATCCTTATTAACAACATGGTGAAAGCTTCACTGTCCTCCAGGAGCTTCTTCCTAATCAATGCCTGTGGCCAGTCTCTTTAGAACTCCACAGCCTGCAGCCTGGGACATGCTTGGCAGCCAAATTCTGACTCACAGGTACAGTAGTTTGCAATGAGATTGTGAACATGCCCGGTGAAGAGGTTGGCACCCCGCCCCCCAGGATGTTTCTCTTAGACAGCTGAATGTTATTCTGCAAAGTAATCTGAAGCATTGATTTTCTTTTTTCCCCTATTCTAAAAAAGGTATTAGACACAAAAAAACCCAAATGTTTTTCATTTTACCCATGTGGGACAATACTGGTGTTTTATATAAAAATAATCATATAAATAAGGTGGTCATTTTTGTTGCCAGAATCAAGAAGAACTAAGCGTGTTAGTATTCTTGGGACATTTTCCTTAGTTGTGAGACTGAATCAACCAAGTAAATAGGATCTTACAACCTCTAATATCTATTACATAGATGTCTATATAGTTGTTCACAAAGAGGTCAAGTCTCTGACATAAAATAACTACAGGAATTGTGAAATTAGGCTATAGAACCTCTTTTGTGTCACTATTCTAAATAAGACACGTTCATGTAGGGTCTCTGGACTAGAAGGATGAATAAACCTTGCTTTGGAAACAAGTTTAAAAAAATCTTCTGACCAAAAGAATACATTTTTCTGGCCTATTAAATCTATGTGCATTTTAAAATCTAATCTCAAATCATTATATCTTGAATCACTCCAATTTTAAATCAACCATAAATAGTAAATAGTGCTATCCTACTTCACATTTGAGGAGACATAGGTTCAAGACCACATAGCTAGTGAGTAAGGAAGCCATTCTATCTATAATGAATGATTGTTTTTAAACATTTATTGAGTTCTATCAGGGTGTTTTTAAAATACTAGACACAAATCCTTTCAGATTTTCTCTTCCTTGTTTTGGGTGAGTGACCTTCATGACTTTGTTCTAGTTTGTCAGAGGATGTGAGATGTTTCTCTTTGTTATGATTTTTGTTTTATGTTCAATTCTGACTTTTCTTCATAATGGTAATCTAGGCTGCTTTGGGGAAGAAAGAGAATACCTGGGATTTATATCAAAGACATTGTCAGATACTTTTTTTTCCTCTTTGCTTTCACTGCTTGCCCCATCCCAGAAAGATGTGTCATGAGAAACAAAGAATTAGAAGTTTACAACTGGCCCAAGGGGAAGGAACAGCTCATTTACTGTGCTACATGGCATCATAAATCAGCAAGGATAATACCCGTGTGACTGTAATCTGGTATTAATTCTGGCACTAAAATTTTAATGCTTCCCTGGCCAACCCTCAGAAGTATTGGGGGTTAATAAGGGATTTTAACTGGGGGACACTGAGTTCCTCTGGAGGTAAGTATTTGGGAATTTGGAGAGTCCTCCTACAAGTGAGCTTTATGAGGTCTGTGTATTAATACAAATGGCATCAACAACAAGCAAGTCAGGGCCTGTGGTCATGGGGGGTTGAGTGTCTTTAACAGTTCATTCTTTATTATTACCTAGATGCTGAGATCAACTCTGCTCCATTGGGTGTATAATAAACCTTAAAAACAAGAGTGTTGAACTGTTTATAAAAATGTACTCTTCTTCATGGACTCGTGGACAAATATTCATTGCCAAATGAACCAGATCAATGTTTTTTTTCCTGCAAGTTCAGTAATTTAGACTTGTCATGTGGGTAACTATTCATAAGGCTGGACTACATATTCTGAACTGCATATATTAGACTTAATATATATTTATTCTCACTGCCTAAGCTGATACTATAAACAGTGACATCCTGTGTGGAAGAAGGGGCTGACTAATAAAATCTGTATATTTTGATAAGAATGCAAAAATATGTAAAATTACTTTTGGCTGAGCCCATGATAAGAAGTTTCAAAGCGAGGCGCTAGACCCCCTAAGTAGGATTGTAAAGAAGGCAGTAAGAGCCATAACTACCCTCATCCAGTGTGAAAAGGAGAGAGAACGCAGTGGTATAGAACTACTTAACAACTAAAATAGCCACCTGGAGCCTGACCCATCTACGGGAGTGTTAAGGGACCTCTGGGGAATTGGGACACTCCAATAGCAAGAATCTGATTGGAGGCCTACTGCCTAGACTGGGGGCCAAGGGGGACTCCTTGGTGTTCAGAGGGAGGGTGAATATTTACGTCAGGGAACTGCCGGGGAGATTGTGGTTTTGAAGAATCCATAGGTGTGCCCAGGAAAGAAAGGAGAAGAGAGAACTTAAAATAACTGCCAGGACCAGAGGAAACCAAATCTCGACAATACTGGCACCGATCTTGGAAGGTTTTTCCTCATTTTTTTCTCTTCTCTCCTCCTCAACAATGGAAAGGGCTGGAAGCTGCAGCAAGGAGGAGAGAGTGGAATGGTCAGTGGAGGATGGGGAACTAATGAACATAGAAAGAACCTGCCCATGCCTTCCTTTCCTACTGTAGAATTCCTGCCTGCAGCAGGCCTAACTGGGCAGAGATATTCTAATGTCAGTTGAATTTCTGAGTTTTTATATTCTCTGGGACTGGATGTGTCAGTTACTGATTTGTGACTTTTGGGGGAATCAGGGTACAATTCTTCTCTGAAGCAGATTGTTTATGTAATCCTATAGACTTTGTAGTTGAAGATTTTATTTCATATCAGTATATTTCTGTGGCATCAATTTATGTAAACATCAATCAAATAATCAGATAAACAAGAAAAACAGAGTAAGTGCTTTTCACTGAACTGAAATACAATGACTTGGAAGCTTCTTTGGATTAGAAACAGTTCTCTGAGGGAAAGGAGCCACACAAATACTGTGTGGCATTTTTGCATTTCAAGCAAAAGAAATAGCTAGTGCAAAGACTTTCAGGATGGAATGAGCTGGTGTACTTGGGGAATAGAGAGAAGGCCAAAGTGGCAGAAGATAAATTCTTGAAGTCGAGAGTGGTGTGAAGTTGGAGGGGTTAGCTGGGGCACATCACATGGAGCTTCCTAAGCTAGAGTAAGGCAGGGAAAGATTGGAGGGCTCCAAGCAAGGGAGTGACATTGTCTGAGTTATATTTATAAAATTATCTCTCTAGCTGACATATGAAGAATAGGTTGTAGGAGGGCAAGAATTGAAGAAGGAAGACCAATTCAGAGATCGTTTCAAAGTTTAGGCTAAATATGATTATGACTTGAATAAGAGTCATAGGGATACATATGGAAAGAAGTAGTTGGATTCTGGATATGTTTTGAAAGTAGTTACCTTAGTGATGTTCTGGATGTGGGATAAGGGAAAGCGTTCTCAAGGATGTGTCCTAGAGTTTTTACTGGAGCAACTAGGTTGGTGTTTCAGCCATCTGTCAGTCCACCACTGAGGAGACTTGTCTTGGCTCTACCATAAGATGGATACAGTAAAAGACTCATAGGAGCCATCATCAGAGCCATGATAGAATCAACACTGGACCTCAGAAGAGTGGTTGTTGTAATCCCAGCATTGGCAGCAGTAATGGCTGCAATGCTTGCTGCCTTTATGGCAGTTCACATGGGCATCTGTAGCACTGGGGGCAGCAGTGACTTAGTATAGGGTTATAGCAATGGAGTTCGTGGATGGGGCTCTAATATTAGTCATCATACATGGCATGGACTTCAGCAGCATTTCTGAAGCTGAGAAGAGCAACCGAAAGAGCAATGCCTATGACTGACATCTGCAGCTGTGGTGGTCATGTTCAACAATGATGGTGGTCATGCCTTTGAAAAGCTGAAGCCATGTAGCTACCACTTTTGATGTTGGCTATACAACACATAAGCAATAAAGACCTAAAGCAGGAGGACAGGAAGATGGTGGTGGCCAAGAGAATTAACTAATTCTTTGTTTACATCAGAGAAAATCCTATGTTGATTCCTAGACATTTTCCCAGGAATTTGTATGATGCTTGAGTTCTCAAAGAACAAGTAGGAGAGGATTAGAAACATTTTTGTTTTGTGTTTATGTGCTTGAATAGCCTGCAAAATATAGATCACACATAAGTATAGCAACTCTTGAGAGAGATAAAGTGTATACCTGTGATAATGTGTAAAAGCACACAGGTAGAATATAAATGGCTTAAAAATGCAAGCTATTAGTTATACAAAAATTATGGAGTGGCATCCAGAGATGCCATATGAAGTTTTTTAGGTGGGCGTGAACAAGTTATTTTGGTTGCAGTGGAGATTTTAGTTCTGAGCTGTGATTTTGGTATCTTATCCCAGTGGAATTTGAACTTTTAAAATGCTCCAAGGGCTTTAGGACTTCCTGCTTCTGCAGAGGATTTTAGGGAGATAACTCACCATCAAAATGATGTTTCAGATTCTGAGAAATGAGGAAATACAGCTTTAGAGTAAGTCAAGGTTTTCTTAGGGTGTGATTTAGTGGACTGGCCATAACATTTGTTAATGCCTGGTTTTCTGGGACAGAGTCTATTCCCAGCAGGGCTGTGACTCAGCCTTTCAGCCAATCAAATGGAATACCAGAAGGATGAGGCCATAGAAAATGAGGCTTTACCTGGACCTTGTGGGGATTTAAGAGCTCATGGTCTTTTCTGTAATGTGTTTTGACCAAATGAAATTGGTCCAAAATATTCCCTTTCCTTTTTCACCATTAGGCTCTTTGCTTTTTTTTTTTTTTTTCTTCTTCTGATTTTCTTCTATTCCTGAAGGGTTTACATTTCTTTTGTGAAAATGCATGTGTGGGATTTTGAGAAATGCTTCAGGATGAAGTACTATCTATCAATCCAAAACTCTATCAAGAGGTTTATTTGTTGATTGCTGTTCTTCCCCACAGGCCCACCACTTCGCTTCCTAATACGTTTCCTTCCATTTCTATTTTTCTTCCATCCACAGCAGAAGGGCTGCCTGAAGCTTTTCCCCAGAGCAATTCAGCAGAACAGTCTTAGAGAGGAGTTAAAGTCTTCAGTGTCTCCCCTGACAGGCACTAGAACATTTTTTCTTTAACTCTAGCATCACTGATTTTTTGACACCAAATAGCCTGCTCCTCTGCCTAAAATAAGACATTCTTACTGATGGTATGTGGATGGCAAAGAGCAGTATTAGCCAGACAGTTTTCATGTTTTTACAGAGGAGAAAGTTGCCTTGCTAGACACGTTTTTAGGAGGAATTAATAATACTATTCACATGATTTAATTTGGCAAAATAACTCACCTGGCAAATTTTGGCTGGGTCGGAAAAGCTACTGAAGCCCAGCCAGCTTAATTATGACAAGGGTGATTAGTGTATCTGTCTCAGTGAAAGACCATTGCAATTATTAGAAAATCAATAACATATAGAATCACCGCCACTTGGCCCTACAAATATGCCCCTGCCCACGATGCTTTAGGATGTGAACATCCATGGTATGCTAGCCGTTCGTTGTCATATTGTATACGCTCTACCAAGGAAACTATATTAAAAAGCTTTTGCTCAGCACGACAGCAGTTTTTAGGTGCTATCCTGTCCAGATTCTTAAAACAGTTAATAGTGTTAAGAGAGCTTCACTGATTGAAGCTCTGACCTGATTATAAGAATCAAAAAGCTTTGGTGATTATCTAAAGCCTATAGGAGGGCTTCCCTGGTGGCGCAGTGGTTGAGATTCCGCCTGCCGATGCAGGGGACACGGGTTCGTGCCCCGATCCCGGAAGATCCCACACGCCGCGGAGTGGCTGGGCCCGCGAGCCATGGCCGCGGAGCCTGTGTGTCCGGAGCCTGTGCTCCGCAACGGGAGAGGCCACAGCAGTGAGAGGCCCGCGTACAGCAAAAAAAAAAAAAAAAAAAAAAAAAAAAAATAAAGCCTATAGGAACTTAATCACATTGCTTTAGTTATGGAAATAAGCCAGGATTCAACAATCAGCTTTACAAATAAGATATCTGTAGATCAGGGGTTGAAAGAGAATAACGCCATCCTTCTTTATAAATCAGACCTTCCTTTTAGAGCAGGCGGTGATGAATTTTTGTTGCACCAAGTTCAGGATGTAAGGGGGAGGTCCTTGCTGCTATCGTTAATGCTATTTCACAATTTCTGAGAGATGATACTAGATGAATCATGGTTGAGAATGTCAAATATCCAAATTACTTCAATACAACTAAATATTTCTTTCATTAGGGTCTTACAAAGAGCCATTTTAGAAACACCTGGGTTCACTTTTAAGAGATATTTCTATATAATTTTAAAAATTGAATTTTTATTTTAACTAAGTGTTCAAGGTTTTAGTTAATGCTAATCTAGCCTCTACTGACAGGTGTATATCACTACGCCTTTTTCTTCTTCTTTTTTTTTTTTTTTCTTTTGGCAGTGCTGCGTTGCTTGTAGGATCTTAGTTCCCCGACCGGGGATTGAACCCAGGCCCTTGGCAGTGGGAGCACAGAGTCCAAACCACTGGACAGCCATGGAATTCCTGTCCTTTTTCTTCTTGTTTAAGGCCAAGATTTGCTATGGATCCCACCCCTTCTGTCTGCCTGAGGTCACTTAGGGACCAGCAAACTATGGCCAGAAGGCCTGCTTCCACTCTTTTTGGTAAATAAAGTTTTATAGAAACACAGCTATATCCATTAGCTTATGTACTGTTTCTGGCTGCTTTGTGCTCCCATAACAGAGTTGCATAGTTGCAACAGAGACCTTGTGACCTCTGAGCTGAAAATATTTGCTATCTGATCTTTTAAGAAAAAAATTTCCAAGCTCTCTTTCAGCCAAGAACATGCAAATCTCTTTCTACCTCACTAGCGCTTTGACTCTAGAGAGCTTCTAGACCTTTCTAGTCGATTTCAGTTCCCTTCTATTCATACTTCTTGGAAAATACTAGTCACTCACAGGACTAGCCAGACACTCCCTGTTTCCCATTCACTCCTCAATTCTGCATTCTTGTTTCTGCTCCTACTCTATTGCAGTTGCTGCTGTTTAGGCTAAAAAAGTTTCCTTAATTACTGAATCAAATGGCCACATTTTGGGTCCTTTTCTATGACAGTTGATTCTGGGGTCAGTGGTCCTCATGCTGGACTCTCTACACTCTAGGTTTCTGTGATGATATAGCCTCCTTTTTTAACTCAGACCTCTGTGGTATTGCTCCTTGGGCCTCTTTGAGGCTACATGTTAAATGCTATGACTCTATTTCAGGCCCCCATTAGCTGTCACTTGGACAACCTCAGCAAACGTCTAACTACTTTTACCCTTCTGCATCACTGTCCTCTTTAAATCTTTTCTCATATAGAGTGATCCATATTGAAACCCAGTATCACCACTTCCCTGTTTACAAAACCTTAGAAATTCCCATTGCCTACAGCTACAACGAACAAGTCAAATTGCTGCCTTACCCAATGTTTCCGTCTGAGAATTGCCCAAGACCACTGTTTTATAACCTGGGTTATATCCCAGTAAGAGCAAAACACATTGTAAACATAGAGTGGTGATAGAGAATGTTGGGTGCAGTAGTTCAGTATTTCACAAGGTTCCTAAGGAAGATGGGTAGGAGATGAGGAGGGAAGCTGAGTAGGGAGAGGCAATGAGGAACCTGGTGTGCTATGTTAGAGAACTTATGTTTTATTCAGTAGAAGCCACTAATTTTAAGTCAAAGAGTATTGTCAGTTTTATAGTAAAGAAAATCCATTCTTAAAATTGCATAATATATCTGGAAAACAATTTTTATAATATGTATTAAGATAATTAAGGAATTACAGGTCTGAGCCCTTGTTACTTTAAGTGGGAGAGATTTGAACATGCTTATGTAAACTACTAAACATGAAAAGGCTGAATTACAGGAGAGAGATGGGATAATTGATGGAATGACTTACCAGGGGGATAGGATGCCAGTTAAAGGATTAGTATATATAGAACAAGGAGCACCTCAATACTAGGCAGGAAGAAAGGAAGGGAGAATGGGAATGTCTGTGATATCAAGATGGGCAAAGGAAATTGAAGGAATTCTCATGGGCTTTACTTAACTTGTGAACTAGGAAGCAATATGGTCATCTGAGAATGATGAGGGAAGTAATGGCAGATGGTGCTTAAATGAGATTTTGGAGTAACAGCTGAGGGAAATGGGAGCTAGAGATAAATGTGGAAAGACAGAAACAGAAGGATTATTTGGCAGTGTTAAAGATCACCTGAGATGGTATGTCATCAATTTCTAGTGACTTCAATAGAAAACTCTTCTGCTGATGACACTCAGACTAAGGAAAGTGGGAGGCAGCCATTTGGTTGGTACAGGCCTGGAATTTCATCATGTGAAGAGGCCACAGGTAAAGGGTATTGACAGGTATCATTTTTTTTTAACATCTTTATTGGAGTATAATTGCTTTACAATGGTGTGCCAGTTTCTGCCTTACAACAAAGTGAATCAGCTATACATATACATATATCCCCATATCTCTTCCCTCTTGTGTCTCCCTCCCTCCCACCCTCCCTATCCCACCCCTCTAGGGGGGCACAGAGCACTGAGCTGATCTCCCTGTGCTATGCGGCTGCTTCCCACTAGCCATCGGTTTTACATTTGGTAGTGTATATATGTCCATGCCAATCTCTCACTTTGTCCCAGCTTACCCTTCCCCCTCCCCGTGTCCTCAAGTCCATTCTCTAGTAGGTCTGCATGTCTATTCCTGCCCTGCCTCTAGGTTCTTCATGAACATTTTTTTTGATTCCATATACATGTGTTAGCATACGATATTGGTCCCTCTCTTTCCTACTTACTTCACTCTGTATGACAGACTCCAGTTCCATCCACCTCACTACAAATAACTCAATTTCGCTTCTTTTTATGGCTGAGTAATATTCCATTGTATATATGTGCCACATCTTCTCCATCCCTCCATCTGTCAGTGGACAACCAGGTTGCTTCCATGTCCTTGCCACTGCAAACAGAGCTGCAATGAACATTGTGGTACATGACTCCCTTTGAACTATGGTCTTCTCAGGGCATATGCCCAGTGGCGGGACCACTGGGTCGTATGGCAGTTCCATTTCCAGTCCCTTAAGGAGCCTCCATACTGTTCTCCATAGTGGCTGCATCAATTTACATTCCCACCAACAGTGCAAGAGGGCCCCCCGCCCTCCACACCCTCTCCAGCATTCACTGTCTGTAGACTTTTTGATGATGGCCACCCTGACCAGCGTGAGATGACACCTCATCGCAGCTTTGATTTGCATTTCTCCAGTAACTAATGATCTTGAGCACTCTTTCATGTGTTTGTTGGCAATCTGCATATCCTCCCTGGAGAAATGTCCATTTAGGTCCTCTGCCTATCCCTGGACCGGGTCATCTGCTTTCTTGACATTGAGCTGCATGAGCTGCCTGTAAACTCTGGAGATTAATCCTTTGTCAGTTGCTTCACCCACAAATATTCTCTCCCATTCTGAGGGTTGTCCTCCCGCCCTGTCTATGGTTTCCCTTGCCGTGCAAAAGCTCCCAAGTTTCATCAGGTCCCACTTGCCCATCCTTGTCCCTATTTCCATTTCTCCAGGAGGTGGGCCAAAAAAGATCTTGCTGTGATTTATGTCATAGAGTGTTCTGCCTAAGTTTTCCTCCAACAGTTCCACAGTATCTGGCCCTACATCTAGGCCCCCAGTCCATCCCGAGTTCATTTATGTGTATGGAGCCAGGGAGTGCTCTAATTCCATTCTTCCACGTGTAGCTGTACACTCCTGCCTCCCTTATCAAAAATAAGGTGACCATATGTGTTTATCTCTGGGCTTTCTATCCTGTTCCATTAACCTATATTTCTGTTTTTGTGCCAGTACCATACTGTCTTTTTTTTTTTTTTTTTTTTTTTGTGGTACGCGGTCCTCTCACTGTTGTGGCCTCTCCTGTTGCGGAGCACAGGCTCTGGACACGCAGGCTCAGCGGCCATGGCTCACGGGCCCAGCCACTCCGCGGCATGTGGGATCCTCCCGGACCAGGGCACGAACCTGTATCCCCTGCATTGGCAGGCGGACTCTCAACCACTGCGCCACCAGGGAGGCCCCCATACTGTCTTGATTACTGTAGCTTTGTAGTATAGACTGAAGTCAGGGAGCCTGATTCCTCCAGCTCCATTTTTCGTTCTCAAGATTGCTTTTGCTATTCAAGGTCTTTTGTGTTTCCATACAAATTGTGAAATTTTTTGTTCTAGTTCTGTGAAAAATGCCAGTGGTAGTTTGATAGGGATTGCATTGAATCTGTAGATTGCTTTGGATAGTATAGTCATTTTCACAATGTTGATTCTTCCAATCCAAGAACATGGTATATCTCTCCATCTATTTGTATCATCTTTAACTTCTTTCATCAGTGTCTTACAGTTTTCTGCATACAGGTCTTTTGTCTCCTTACGTAGGTTTATTCCTAGGTATTTTATTCTTTTTGTTGCAATGGTAAGTGGGAGTGTTTCCTTAATTTCTTTCAGATTTTTCATCTTAGGTGTATAGGAATGCAAGAGATTTCTGTGCATTAATTTTGTATCCTGCTACTTTACCAAATTCACTGATTAGCTCTAGTAGTTTTCTGGTAGCATCTTTAGGATTCTCTATGTATAGTGTCATGTCATCTGCAAACAGTGACAGCTTTACTTCTTCTTTTCCTATTTGGATTCCTTTTATTTCTTTTTCTTCTCTGATTGCTGTGACTAAAACTTCCAAAACAATGTTGAATAATAGTGGTGAGAGTGGGCAACCTTGCCTTGTTCCTGATCTTAGTGGAAATGGTTTCAGTTTTTCACCATTGAGGATGATGTTGGCTGTGGGTTTGTCATATATGGCCTTAATTATGTTGAGGTAGGTTCCCTCTATGTCTGCTTTCTATAGGGTTTTTATCATAAATGAGTGTTGAATTTTATTGAAAGCTTTTTCTGCATCTATTGAGATAATCATAAGGTTTTTATTCTTCAATTTGTTAACATGGTGTATCACATTGATTGATTTGCGAATATTGAAGAATCCTTGCATTCCTGGGATAAACCCCACTTGATCATGGTGTATGATCCTTTTAATGTGCTGTTGGATTCTGTTTGCTAGTATTTTGTTGAGGATTCTTGCATCTATGTTCATCAGTGATATTGGCCTGTAGTTTTCTTTCTTTGTGTGTGACATCTTTGTCTGGTTTTAGTATCAGGGTGATGGTGGCCTCGTAGAATGAGTTTGGGAGTGTTCCTCCCTCTGCTATATTTTGGAAGAGTGTGAGAAGGATGGGCATTCGCTCTTCTCTAAATGTTTGATAGAATTCACCTGTGAAGCCATCTGGTCCTGGGCTTTTGTTTGTTGGAAGATTTTTAATCAAAGTTTCAATTTCAGTGTTGAGATTGGTCTGTTTATATTTTCTATTTCTTCCTGGTTCAGTCTCAGAAGGTTGTGCTTTTCTAAGAATTTGTCCATTTCTTCCAGGTTGTCCATTTTATTGGCATAGAGTTGCTTGTAGTAATCTCTCATGATCCTTTGTATTTCTGCAGTGTCAGTTGTTACTTCTCCTTTTTCATTTCTAATTCTATTGATTTGAGTCTTCTCCCTTTTTTTCTTGATGAGTCTGGCTAACAGTTTATCAATTTTATTTATCTTCTCAAATAACCAACTTTTAGTTTTTTTGATCTTTGTTATTGTTTCCTTCATTTCTTTTTCATTTATTTCTGCTCTGATCTTTATGATTTCTTTCCTTCTGCTAACTTTGGGTTTTTTTGTTTTTTGTTTTTTGTTTTTTTGTGGTACATGGGCCTCTCACTGCCATGGCCTCTCCCATCGCGGAGCACAGGCTCCGGACGCACAGGCCCAGCGGCCACGGCCCACGGGCCCAGCCACTCCATGGCATGTGGGATCCTCCCGGACTGGGGCACGAACCCACACCGCCTGCATCGGTAGGCGACTCCCAACCACTGCACCACCAGGGAAGCCCCAACTTTGGGGTTTTTAAATTCTTCTTTCTCTAAAAGAAGAAATCAGAGAAGATACTTGATATGATTTGTGGTCAAAAAAGATACTTGATATGATTTTAATTTTCTTAAATTTACCAAGGCTTGATTTGTGACCGAAGATATGATCTATCCTGGAGAATGTTACATGAGCACTTGAGAAGAAAGTGTATTCTGTTGTTTTTGGATGGACTGTCCTATACATGTCAATTAAGTCCATTTTGTTTAATGTATCACTTAAAGCTTGTGTTTCCTTATTTATTTTCATTTTGGATGATGTGTCCATTGGTGAAAGCGGGGTGTTAAAGATCACCATTATGATTGTGTTACTGTCGATTTCCTGTTTTATGGCTGTTAATATTTGCCGTATGTATTGAGGTGCTCCTGTGTTGGGTGCATAGATATTTACAATTGTTATATCTTCTTCTTGGATTGATCCCTTGATCATTATGTAGTGTCCTTCTGTGTCTCTTGTAATAGTATTTAATTTAAAATTGATTTTGTCTGATATGAGAATTGCTACTCCAGCTTTCTTTTGATTTCCATTTGCATGGAATATCTTTTTCCATCCCCTCACTTTCAGTCTGTATGTGTCCCTAGGTCTGAAGTGGGTCTTTTGTAGACAGCATATATACAGGTCTTGTTTTTGTATACATTCAGCCAGTCTGTGTCTTTTGGTTGGAGGATTTAATCCGTTTACATTTAAAGTAATTATCGATATGTATGTTCCTATTACCATTTTCTTAATTGTTTTGGGTTTGTTATTGTAGGTCTTTTCCTTCTCTTGTGTTTCCTGCCTAGAGAAGTTCCTTTAGCATTTATTGTAATGCTGGTTTGGTGGTGCTGAATTCTCTTAGCTTTTGCTTGTCTGTAAAAGTTTTAATTTCTCTGTTGAATCTGAATGAGATCCTTGCTGGGTAGAGTAATCTGGGTTGTAGGTTATTCCCTTTCATCAATTTACATATGTCCTGCCACTCCCTTCTGGCTTTCAGAGTTTCTGCTGAAAGATCAGCTGTTAACCTTATGGGGATTCCCTTTTATGTTATTTGTTGTTTTTCCCTTGCTGCTTTTAATATTTTTTATTTGTGTTTAATTTTTGATAGTTTGATTAATATGTCTTGGCATGTTTCTCTTTGGATTCATCCTGTATGGGACTCTCTGCGCTTCCTGGACTTGACTGACTCTTTCCTTTCCCATATTAGGGAAGTTTTCAACTATAATGTCTGCAACTATTTTATCAGTCCCTTTCTTTTTCTCTTCTTCTTCTGGGACCCCTATAATTCAAATGTTGGTGCATTTAATGTTGTCCCAGAGGTCTCTGAGACTTTCCTCAATTCTTTTCATTCTTTTTTCTGCTCTGTGGTAGTTATTTACACTATTTTATCTTCCAGTTCACTTATCTGTTCTTCTCCCTCAGTTATTCTGCTATTGATTCCTTCTAGCGAATTTTAAATTTCATTTATTGTGTTGTTCATCATTGTTTGTTTGCTCTTTAGTTCTTCTAGGTCCTTGTTAAACGTTTCTTTTATTTTCTCCATTCTGTTTCCAAAATTTTGGATCATCTTTACTATCATTATTCTGAATTCTTTTTCAGGTAGACTGCCTATTTCCTCTTCATTTGTTTGGTCTGATGGGTTTTTACCTTGCTCCTTCATCTGCTATGTGTTTCTCTGTCTTCTCATTTTGCTTAACTTACTGTGTTTGGGATCTCCTTTTCACATCCTGCAGGTTCATAGTTCCCATTGTTTTTGGTGTCTGCCCCCAGTGGCTAAGGTTGCTTCAGTGGTTGGTATAGGCTTCCTGGTGGAGGGGACTAGTGCCTGTATTCTGGTGGATGAGGCTGGATCTTGTTTTCTGGTGGGCAAGTCCACGTCTGGTGGTGTGTTCTGGGGTGTTTGTGGACTTATTATGATTTTAGGCAGCCTCTCTGCTAATGGGTGGGGTTGTGTTCCTGTCTTGCTAGTTGTTTGACATAGGGTGTCCAGCACTGTAGCTCGCTGGTTGTTGAGTGGAGCTGGGTCTTGGCGTTGAGATGGAGATCTCTGGGAGATTTTTGCTGTTTGTTATTACGTGGAGCTGGGAGGTCCTTGGTGGACCAATGTCCTGAACTTCGCTGTCCCACCTCAGAGGCACAGGCCTGACGCCCCGCCGGAGCACAAAGACCCTGTCATTCACAGGGCTAAGAATAAAAGGGAGGAAAGAAAGAAAGAAAAAATAAAATAAAATAAAGTTATTAAAATAAAAAATAATTATTAAAAATAAAATAAAATAAAAAGAAAGAAATGAAAGAAGAGAGCAACCAAACCAAAAAACAAATACACCAATGATAACAAGCACTAAAAACTATACTAAAAAAAACAAAACAAAACAAAACGAAACTCAAAAAAGCGGACAGATAGAACCATAGAAGAAATGGTAAAAGCAAAGTTATACAGACAAAATCACACATAGAAGCATACACATACACACTCACAAAAAGAGAAAAAAGGAAAAAAAAATCTGTATATTAAAAAAAAAGTAAGAGAGCAACCAAATCAATAAACAAATCTACCAATGATAATAAACTCTAAATACTAAACTAAGTTAAACATAAAAGCAGAAACCAGTCGGTTGCATACAGCAAACCCCAAGTCTACAGTTGCTCCCAAAGTCCACCACCTCAATTTTGGCATGATTTGTTTGCTATTCAGGTATTCCACAGATGCAGGGTACATCAAGCTGATTGTGGAGATTTAATCCGCTGCTCCTGATGCTGCTGGGAGAGATTTCCCTTTCTCTTCTTTGTTCGCACAGCTCCTGGTGTTCAGCTTTGGATTTGGCCCCGCCTCTGCGTGTAGGTCACCTGAGGGCGTCTGTTCTTCGCTCAGACAGGACGGGGTTAAAGGAGCAGCTGATTCGGGGGCTCTGGCTCACTCAGGCTGGGGACAGGGAGGGGTATGGATGTGGGGTGAGCCTGTGGCCGCCGAGGCCTGTGTGACGTTGCACCAGCTTGAGGCATGCCATGTGTTCTCCCGGGGTAGCTGCCCCTGGATCATGGGATACTGGCAGTGGTGGGCTGCACAGCCTCCCCGGAAGGGGGGTGTGGATAGTGACCTGTGCTTGCACACAGGCTTCTTGGTGGCGGCAGCAGCAGCCTTAGCGTCTCATGTCCGTCTCTGGGGTCTGCGCTGATAGTCGTGACTTGCGCCTATCTCTGGAGCTCGTTTAGGCGGTGCTCTGAATCCCCTCCCCTCACGCACCCCGAAACAATGGTCTCTTCCCTCTTCAGCAGCTCCAGACTTTTTCCTGCACTCCTTCCCGGCTAGCTGTGGTGCACTAGTCCCCTTCAGGCTGTGTTCACACAGCCAACCCCAGTCCTCTCCCTGGGATCCGACCTCCGAAGTCTGAGCCTCAGCTCCCAGCCCCCACCCACCCTGGCGGGTGAGCAGACAATCCTCTTGGGCTGGTGAGTGCTGGTTGGCACTGATCCTCTGTGCAGGAATCTCTGCGCTTTGACCTCCACACCCCTGTTGCTGCACTCTCCTCTGTGGCTCCGAAGCTCCCCCCTGCCACCCCCTGTCTCCACTAGTGAAGGGGCTTCCTAGTGTGTGGAAACTTTTCCTCCTTCACAGCTCCCTCGCAGAGGTGCAGGTCTCGTCCCTATTCTTTTGTCTCTGTTTTTTCTTTTTTCTTTTGCCCTACCCAGGTATGTGGGGAGTTTCTTGCCTTTTGGGAAGTCTGAGTTCTTCTGCCGGCGTTCATAGGTGTTCTGTAGGAGTTGTTCCCCATGTAGATGTATTTCTGATGTATATGTAGGGAGGAAGGTGATCTCCATGTCTTACTCTTCCGCCATCTTGAAGCTCCTCCAACAAGTATCATTTTTGAAGCCCTGAATCACAGTTCCTAAGGCTGGCTGCAGATGGAGTTAACCTTCACAGATTCAGAATTATGATTGGTACACAAAGCATCAGCCCATCATGTTAATACTCTTCAGTGGTTCCTAATTGCTTTGCATGTTAATACAATCTATTGGTAATCAGCTTTAATGTCCTCCAACTGTTAGCTCTCTTTTGTCTAACAGTTGTGGATGTTTTGGAAGGGAGCCTCTCAGGCAGAATTGGAATGAACTATGAGGAACACCATAGTTTATGGAGGCAGCCAGCCTGCCTAACACTGTTCCTTCTTTTTTTCTTCTGAAAATATTTCCTTATCGTCCACAAACTTCCTCCTTTCTGTTCTACCTCAGAACCTTTTGTTGTTCATTTACTTAGTCAATGAATATTTGAGTGATGTGTTCCAGGCACAGTCGTTGAAGTTCAATCACCTGAGCTGTAATTTTTAGTCTTAGTATTTTGGGACGTGGAAGAATTTGAGAATTATTCTTGGTTCTAACACGTTGGGAGCAACCAGTTATACCTGGGGCTTTTTCAGAGCTAATGGGTCATGCAGTATAACAAGGTGTCAAACACTCACAAGGAGAAGTAAGATAACTATATGACACCACTAAGGGCGCACATCTCCTACTTGGAGGGAAAAGACTCATATGCACTTTTAATCTCTTCCTTTCTCATAATCTCTCTACTGTGTATTATTAGATTTGGTGGCTGTGGTGATGGGGGTTTTAATCTATATAAAACTTTCTTAATGTTTATTTATCTGAGCTAGACTTGAGGGAGCCCCTTCCCGCCTCTTCTCCCTCCAGACTACAAGTCCAGGAGGACAATGAGTGGCACAGGGTCCTGCTCAAAAATACTTGTTAAATGAATTGATGAATCATGCTAACAGATATCATGAGTCTAGTAAAGTGTTCTAAGGCTCTGCAAGCCAAGACTGGGTTCTGTTAAAATCCAGTGACCACCCCCCACCCCACACACCCAGGGGAACCACGGCTCCTGGGGAGTGAGGTTCCTGAGATGATTAACACAAATTACCAGAAACTCTCTGTGGTGTAACTTCAGACAGGTCAGCCATTCTCACACCCTCTAATATGATTGGCTCCCTGTTCTTTCTCCACTTTCCATCTCAAATGTCCTCTAGGTAAATTGCGTCTGAGAAAGTCATCTGAAGAATCCATATCATTACAACTTATTTCCTGCCTACCATTACAATCACTGTTAAAGGCTTTGCCTACTTCTTTTACTCTGTTTCCTCATTCCCCAGTGCTATCAAGTTCTGGGGGAAACAGAATTGTGTGATGATGTGTTAATTATATTTTTATGCCTTAAATATCTAGTGCTTAGGACACAGCTTGGTTTCCTGCATATGTTAAAAATAAGCAAATGAACAAAACAAAAAGCAAGTAAACAAATAAAAATTACCAAGCGCTACTATATTCAGATCTTTGGAATACACAAAAGCCATTGTTCTGCTGCCTATGTCTATAGCTATATCGTACCTTTCTTTTTTATTTTTCCTCTCAATAAATGTAAGTCAAGAATTGTTACCTGCTGGGACTTTCCTGGTGGTCCAGTGGTTAAGACTTGCACTCCCAGTGGAGGAGGCACGGGTTCAATCCCTGGTTGGGGAACTAAGATCCCCCATGCTGGGTGGTGCGGACAAAAAAATAAAATAAAATATCAATAAAAAGGTGTTATTAAGGATAGGGAGCATTTATCGAAATGCTACAAAATTTGAATCTACTGAAATTAAATCTACAAAATTAAAATCTACTGGTACCAATGGGAAAACTCTTAAAAAAAAAAAGAAGTTACCTTCTAACATTCTATAGTTTTTTACTCAGTGGGTTTTGATAAATGATATAGCTTGGGGAGGTAATTTTCTTAGAGACCTTATTTAATTTTCATCCTAAACCTATGAGATTATTATTACCTACATTTTGCAGGTGGGAGAGCAGGTTCTGAGAGGTTAAGGAACTTGGTAATAAAAACAAGTATTGTGACAAAAGAGTAACATTCAAATATATGATAATGCAGACTCTAGGCCAGGTAGGCATTGTCATCACCATTTTAAAGACAGTTTAAATTCAGGGAGAGAAAGTACTCTGCCTAAGGCCACTCAACTGTACTAGTGTGTGACAGAAGCTAGTGTTTCAGCTTGGTCTGTCTGACTGCATAGTGTGTTCTCCTGGCTGACTGGCTTGTTTAACTCAGGGCTTTTCTCTCAACAGGGGACCATTCGTGAGCAGATACAGCTTCTTCCCTGTAACAGGAAATTACTGGATAAAATTGTATGCTGTCTTGTCCAATTATAAGACAATCAGTGCTGGGAACACCTTACTGGCTAAAAGTGAGTGTTAATGCCTCTGTTCTTTTACTGTCATAGTTTAGTCTTGGTCTCAGGAAAGTAAAACATGATAAACAAAAACAAGTAAAAATTCTATTGCTGCTTACTGCCTTTGCCTTCTTCCTTCTTTTCTGCTTAGCTAGTGCCAAAGTAATCACCTAATACACAACCCCCAGAAGCATTATGTTCACAGATCCTGATGTTCCATTTCTATGTTTTCATTTGAGCTGTTCAGTCAAATGGAGATATGTTGTGAGAAATGCTGAATGGAATTTTTCTAAAGGCAGTGAGGATCATAGCAACTACTTCTTGCTGACTTTCGGTGGGGAAGGAATAGCAGGAAAATAAAATAAAAATGAAAAATTGTTGTTTCTTCCATATTGCCATGTAAAGTTACTTTTCTAGCTGTGTTCTGTATACCTTTAATCACATCAATCTAGCTGATAAAATAAAAGCTCTCCTCCTTTGGCCCCATGCTAATTAATTATTCTTGTTAATTATTTTTTAATTATCTTTCTACCACTGCTTCTAGAACAACTGTCATAATTTCTACCTCAGAGGCTCCAGACATGACATACCTATAAACGTGGTATAAAAGATGGTGGCTGGTGGGCTTCCCTGGTGGCGCAGTGGTTGAGAGTCTGCCTGCCGATGCGGGGGACACGGGTTCGTGCCCCGGTCTGGGAAGATCCCACATGCCGCGGAGCGACTGGGCCCGTGAGCCAAAATTACTGAGCCTGCGCGTCTGGCTGGAGCCTGTTCTCCACGGCGGGAGAGGCCGCGATGGTGAGGCCCGCACATCGCGATGAAGAGTGGCCCCCGCTCGCCACAGCTAGAGAAAGCCCTCGCGCAGGGACGAAGACCCAACACAGCCAATAAATAAATAAATAAATAAAGCAAACTGTAAAAAATTTTAAAAAAAAAGTGCCCAACAGAGCTGATGGGAAAATTTGGGAACTTAAAAAAAAAAAAAAAAAAAAAAAGATGGTGGCTGGTGTGTGAATGCTTTAAAGGAAACATAAAGGGAAATCAAATCCAACTGCATCTCCTACTGCATTAGTGTGGTGAGTCTCTCAAATTGCTTCTGTTAATTATTCATTATAGGAACACATACACACTAAACCCCTTAATTATTTGAGGGTTCATGGTACCTAGTTCATATCTCTGTTATTTGTCAGGTGTCTGACAGCATGTTGGACAAAGCAGAGCTCCAATAGCCTGCTACGTTGTCTAACCTTACTTCTGGAAATTAAAAAAAAAAGGTTAGGCACCAATTAATTATGCAGACCTTTGAGGTCTGCTGTGTACTAACTAGTTCTTTTGTGTTGGAGTGAAGCCATTAGCACTATGCTAGGCACTCTGGGAGGGTAGAAAGTCATTTGATTTCTGTTCTCTATTCTTTTTTTTTTTTAAGTAGCCCTTGAGTTGAATATTTACTTATTTATTTATTTATTTATTTATTTATTTATTTATTTATGTCTGCATTGGGTCTTCGTTGCTGCATGCGGGCTTTCTCTAGTTGTGGCGAGCAGGGGCTACTCTTCGTTGTGGTGCACGGGCTTCTCATTGCGGTGGCTTCTCTTGTTGCGGAGCGCAGACTCTAGGTGCGTTGGTCTCAGTAGTTTTGTCATGTGGGCTCAGTAGTTGTGGCTTGCGGGCTCTAGAGCACAGGCTCAGTAGTTGTGGCACACAGGCTTAGTTGCTCTGCGGCATGTGGGATCTTTCCGGACCAGGGTTCGAACCCATGTTCCCTGCATTGTCAAGTGGATTCCCAACCACTTTGCCACCATGGAACCCCCCCTGTTCTCTATTCTTAAGTAATTTAAAATGTCAATAGCAAGGCAAAATATACACATGTGATATTAAAAAATTTAGAGACCAAAGGTGTGAGAAAGAAGTCCAGAGGAGACTATCAGGGCAAAGTTTTCCTAAAAGACGTTTGGGTGGGAGGACATCATGAAGCATGGATAAAAATTTAGAGGGTTTATTTAGTGGTGGCAGTGGACATGGGGTCTTCGGTGGATAGCTGGCCTGATTGAAGACTGTGTGTAAGAATCTGATAGGTAAGGTGAACATATAGCATATATATCATATAAAGTATTATCCATTTGCTCAGAATATCCTTGGTCAAATTCCGTTTCAGAGGCCTGAAGCCCTGCAGTACTCACAATATAGTTAATAAGTTTTTCTTCTCTGGTATGAGATTAGCAAGTTGTACCTCAAGTCAGTCCCATCTGTGTGCTTGTTTTTTAGAAAGGTAAATTTTGTATCATTGTCACAACTGGGATGTATAATATTTATAAAGTTTCATGCAAACTCTTTGTCGAAAAATTGAACCAACCTACTTGTTTAATTAATGTGAAAGATCAAGGAGGGAACTGCTGCTTAAAAATATTCCATATGAGATCATCATGTTTGCTTGAATGTCATCTCTGCTTATCATTTCTAAGAGAGATTATAAGGAGTTTGTTTCCCCCACTCCATTAAAGCAGACAGTCAATTGAAGGCAAGCCTAGTGCTTACTCTCAAAGAGTTGGAGTATCTAGTTATTCTTCAGTATTATGAGAAGATTGATCATCTTTAAAGGGCAGAGACGAATACAGTGCTATAATCCCTAAATGTCTTGAAATGGTTGAACAATGGAATAACACTGACTGGCCTCCAGGTTTGTTCATTTTCATTTTCTAAAGATACAGCTTCATTGGCTTTTTTTTTTTTTTTTTTTTTTTTTTTTTTTTGTGGTATGCGGGCCTCTCACTGTTGTGGCCTCTCCCGTTGCGGAGCACAGGCTCCGGATGCGCAGGCCCAGCGGCCATGGCTCACGGGCCCAGCCGCTCCGCGGCATATGGGATCCTCCCAGACCGGGGCACGAACCCGTATCCCCTGCATCGGCAGGCGGACTCTCAACCACTGCGCCACCAGGGAGGCCCGGCTTTTTTTTTTTTTTTGGTACACGGGCCTCTCACTGTTGTGGCCTCTCCCATTGTGGAGCACAGGCTCTGGACGCGCAGGCTTAGCGGCCATGGCTCACGGGCCCAGCCGCTCCGCGGCATGTGGGATCTTCCCTGACCGGGGCACGAACCTGTGTCCCCTGCATTGGCAGGTGTGCTCTCAACCCCTGCGCCACCAGGGAAGCCCCCTTCATTGCCTTTTTTTCCAATTAGAAGCCAAGCTTAGAGAAGAGTTACTCCTGATTTTGATAATGGTATAAATCATAGTTCATATGCATTATCATATTTAATTCCCTCGTAATTCTACGAGATAGTTACAATTATCACAATCATTCCTGCCCTTAGATATGAGTAAGAGGTGTACCCAGTCAATGCTCTGAGCCTTAGCAAACACTGCAAATCACAGATATTGAAACACAAAGAAAGTTTTTCCGTTTCAAGCTAAGATTTTCTTTTATTTTTTTTTCTCTTTTATGTTCGAAATTAATTTGACTACACAAGAATTATGGGAAATAAATGCATTAGCCAAAATGGCTGTCCCAGGCCAGAGGATGCTAGGCTGAGTGTGTGTGCGTGTGTGTGTGTGTGCGTGTGTTGTCACATTTTCTGCCCTGGGAAACTAGAGAAAGAATTGGTGCTCTTGCTTACATCCAGCTATCCAGACACCAAAGTGGGTGTCTAGGCAGACTAAGATCCCCACATAGCTGCATTCTCTTCCTCCCTATTTCACCCCCTCTCCTTGGATGGTCTAGTTTTGGTAGATGCTTATAGTCTTCTGTAAATCCTGAGTCAGAAAGATATCCCTCTGGCACTCCAATCATCCGCTAGGAGGCCTGGGAAGTTTCTACCTTTCTGGCCCCAGCAGATCTGTAGTCCCACCCAGGCTTTCAGGGAGGCAGGGCCAGGCTCAGGGAGAGCAAAGCGCCTCTCTAGCCTCTGGGTGGTGAACACATTCTAGAGCAGCAGACTTGAGGAGGAGGGGGAGGGGGAGGCTGAGTGGAAAACAAGGCAGGTAGGGGGCATAGTCTATCTGGTAACTTTTAGGTATTTAGACATATGCTGTGTTGGCCCTCATTTGTCCTTTTGCCTTAGGCTGTGCTAATATTAGGGAAGACCTGTTCTCACTTCTACAGAGGAGCAAACTGAGGCTAAAAGGGATTAAATTAATTGCCCAATGGCTGGTAAATAACAGAGCTGGGATTTGAACACTGATCTGCTGACTTTAGAATATCAAATTTTGGGTAGAGTGGAGGCAGTTTATAGTGGGAGCACCTTGAAAAATGTAGGTTTATGTAATAAATGAAATTTCTTGTAGAAGTCTGAGGAGAAAAGCAACATGAGAAAATCTTGTCCTGGAAAGATTTGTCCCCTGGTCTAAAGGCTATTAATCTTAGATGCATAAGAATTGGCCTTGGTTCTTAATCTAAAGATTTCCAGAGGATTGTCTCTTGAAGCTTGATTCACTAAACGTTAATAGTTTTTACACATGTGCACAACGCAAAAAATGATCTCAAAATAAGAAGAGTAGGAAATTCAAAGTTAAACCAAGGGGAATAACATTCTTTATTGCAGTACTTCTCAGAGTCTTAGATTTCCTTATTTGGATTTCTATGGAGTAAATAACATGCATAACTTCCCCAGACTGCTTGCTGATTGACCTGTTTTTGTGGAGCCCTTTACTGCTGCGGAAGTACTAATTCATAGCCCCTCTCCTGCTGACTCTTCCACCGGAGGCAGTAGAGGGGAGCAGCCCAGTAGCTGCTCTGTCTGACCCATCGTGACCAAAATTAATGGTTCCCACATCTGACTAGCACTCAGCCCTCTGGCAAGTGAAGGAAAGACTGATCACCACAGTTCTGCCACAAAACTAGTTTTCAAGTTACAGTGATGGTGCTGATAGCCAAGAGAACTGACCTGAACAAAAACTTAAGAATGCTTGCTTTTGTGGGTTAAGCTTCTAGGCTTTCCACATAAATGGAAAGTAAACTGAAAATGCTGTACCTTTATTTACTTTTATATTTCTGTTTTGGGAAAAATAGAAGGAATGATTATCCAGATAAATTTGGACAAAGTCAGACAAGAAAAGAAAATGAAAATTATTGAGTGTCTGTGCCTGTAGGCGAGTAGTATTAGAAATAAAACATTCACAGTATGGGTGACAGAAGGAAATTATGAGATACAAAGATTTTATATTTAAAAAAAAGCAGTCTTACTGCTGCAGGATAGCAGAAAAGTCTAGAACATGTTATTATGCAATGTGCTTGCAAATGGAAAGGTTAATGATGGGGTATAAATGGGAGCATTATTGACTAATTTTCATATAAGAAGAATTAGATTAAGAGAATAAGTTAGTGCTTCTCTAAAAGGTTTAAAAAAAAGCTACTAGAAGTAGGTATACTACAGACCTCTAGGACAAGAGATAAAGCAAAGAAATATGTGAAATAAGAGCAAGAGAAGATAACAAGATTAGGCTTATGGGCGATTTCAAACTCCTTGTTGTGATTTGTGAAACTTTGAGACAAGGTTAGAATGAGGGAAAAGAACATGATGGATTTTCTAAATGGAGATCATAGATTTTTGTTTTTAACTTGCCAAGTCCCAACTGATAAGGGCTGCCCGACAAAGTTTGGGTAGCATAAGCTTTTCAGTCCAGCTGTAAATAGGTGTGTAGAATTCCCATATACATCAGTAGAAGTATAAATCAGGACAAACTTTTGTAGAGTAGCATCTGTCCCCCCAAAATATTCATTGTGTTATGCAAATGTACAGCAGTAATCTCTGCCACAGCAATCCCCTGAAGATCTCCCTAACATTCAGTATTATTCTCCAAGTAGTATTAGCTGGCATGCCCAAAGTTCCTCATGGCAGCTGTGAAGAAGATGAATTCATCCATTCTGGGGAAATCCCTGCTTGGGCATCAAGGTGTTATGGTCAGTAGGCTTTCCACAAGCTCCTGGATATTAGGAAACAAAGGAATCAAATTAAAAGAACAATGTAAATAGCTTATAAAGTAACTAAGTAGTTAACCTTGGTATGTGTATATATATATGTAATTATGAATATACTGCTGATTTTTATGTACTTTTTATACAGGTAAGCTTGTTTATTAACAATTCTCTCAGTAGAGACTGGTCACATCTTTCAGAATCCTGGGTGGGTTGGAGCCAAATTGCAGCCATGGTTCACAAATTTATGTCTTCCTCAGCCTCCGTGCATTTTGTTTCTGCTCACTGAGTTGGCTGAGCTCTGTTAATGCCATTTACTTGTGTTATTCTATGGAGTTAGAGATATCTTTGTTTAGTCAGGAAAAATGGGAACTTCTGTCTGTTCCACTAAAATTTTTCTGGCATAAAATGATGAGCTATCAGTGTAACACATTTTTCACCAAACAGCAAATTCAAACATTTAATTGCAAACCACACATATTCATTGACTGCTTGCTATGAGCCCAATACTAAGTAAAATGCAAGAAGAAAATATGTCTGCCTTCAAAAAACTCATAATCTAGCAGAGAAGCTAGGAAAGAATCAAATAGTGTGAGGGCTATCATAGAGGTGATTGAATGCTCTCTTTGTCCTCTTTGACAGAACACTCTCTTGGTTTTCTCCCTATTTCTCTGGCTTCTGTTTATTTTTATTTTTTCCGCTGAAAACTTGTACTCTATGACCAACAATTTGGAGTACCTCTAAGGTTGGTCGTAGCCCTCTTCTCTTCTTACCCTATGTATTGTCTTCCCAAGTTGTTTCTCTGTATCCAAGTCTTCTATTTTAATTTATATGCAGAAGACTCATACTTTTTCCCTTTACTAAAAACTCTACTCTGAGTTTCAGACCGATATATCTTAATTTTTGTATTTGACACCTCTCCAGGGAACCTCAAACTCAATATAATAAAAGACTGAACTCAACATCCAATCCTCTCCCCCTCAAAATCTGATCACCCTCCAGCATCACAATTTCAGTGAATGGTACCAACATCCATTTCCTTGTTCAACCTAGAAAACTAGGGACTATGCTTTGATATCTCTTTTTATTTGTCTCCAATACTAAATCTATAATTAAGCTCTATTGGTTTTCCTTTCTAAATTTCTCTCACTTGTATTATTATAATAACCTCCTTTCTCTACTCGCAGATCTATTTTTTCACACTGAAGCTAGAGTGATCCTTTTAAAACTCTAATCTTATCAGAGAATTCCCTTTTAAAATCTTTAATACTTTCCACTGTTATTTTTTTAATAATAACCTTATCATGATATAATTTACATACCATAACATTCACCCTTTTTAAAGTATGTAATTCGGTAGGTTTTAGTATATTCACAGAGTTGTGCAATTATCGTCACTATCTAATTTTAAAATACCTTTTTCTTCTCAAAAAGGAAACTTGTATTTATTGGCAGCCACACTCCATTCTCCTCTTCCCTCAGCCCCTGACAACTACTAATCTACCTTCTGTCTCTACGGATTTGCCTACTTTGTATATTTCATTAAATTAAATTATACAATCCCATTGCTTTTTGGATAAAGACAAAACTCATAAACATTGGCTTTAAAACCCTGCAGAGCCTGATCTCCATTTCTTCTTATGTCTCATCTCAAACTGTGTTCTCCTCCATCTCTTGAATCCATCACATTGGGCTTCTTTCTTTACTCTCCACTTACCATGCTTGCTTCCTACTGCTAATGGTTTTTGCATGTGTTGTTTTCTCTTTCTCTTCTTATCTAGTAAATTCTGTCTCATTGTTTAACCAAAGCTCAAATGTTAAACTCTTTCAGGATGGACGTTCCTGACCCTTCTGACTATATCAAATCTCCTAAGTACAGGGTCTGATGACACAGGGTGCTTCTACTTTACAGCATTTGTCACAGTTGCAATATTCATTTTTCTTTTGCCATTATTTGATTAATGCTTTTTCTTCACTAGTCCAAGCTCTGCTTTAGTATCTAGCACAGTCTGACACATGGTAGGAGCTGATTAATGTTTACTTAGTGAATGAAAGAAGTTTGGAATAAAAAGATTTGTAGAAAATAGGTACTGAAGTTGAGCGGACATTAGAAAAAGACGAAAAATGGAATGCAAAATTTGGTAGTGGGCGTATGCAGCAGATATTATCGGAATTGGCTCCTGGAATCCTGGGATATAATTATAGTCCGTCCTTCTGCACCTTCTTGCCTCACCTTCTCAATCTGTAAAGTGAGAATTATATTCGCCTTTTTACGTCCCAGACAAATTCAAAGACTCAAATGAGGTAATGTATTTAAAGAAGGCTTGTAAACCATATATCAGAGTTATTAAATTAAAAAGCATTCTTATTAAATAATCAGGAAATATATACTCTATATTCTTGGTTATTTATAGGATATAAAACTAGATTGTGTGGAAAATAGGAAGAATGATAACTTCCCATTTGTGTATGTAATATTTGTCAGTTATAAAGATTAAATCTGTTTTCTTGATTGATGAAAATGTGAAAGACATTTTGCAATTTTATGAAGAAGAGAAGTGATTGGATCTAAAGTAAGAAAGATGACCTATGTGACACCATGGCTAAAAGTAGCAAAACAATGAATGCTGGCAGAGATCTCTAAGATCACAACTATAGCTGAACCAATAAGATGTTCAAGGTGAGTTTGCTGAGTTGGATAATGTGAGATTTAGTTAGGAAGAAAAAACAAAAGCTGTATATGAAAATGGATGTTTCAGTTGAAAACCCTATTTTTGTTTCATATTGTTGATTAAATATATTATACACTGTAATTCAAGTATTCCCCTGAGTTCTGTGTGATTAAAAACCATCAGTAGGTTGTGTGGGATAAAAAAAGTTTCTGTGCAGACCAATCAGAGTATCCTGGAGAGGAGGAAAATTGGTGTTAGCACTAAATACAGTGCCTGTTTAATAAATGTGTATATAGCTATGTTACACATGTTGATATGTTGTTTCTATGGTCTTAATGTTTGATTTTGTTATACATCCTAGGAGCAGAAAGACCATTTATGAACACTTAAATTCCTACTATTGTAGAATTTTAGGATAGGTAGGGCCTCAAGCATTATCATGTTACAATCCAAGGAGTATATGGCTCTCTTACAGGTTTATAGCTAGTTGTTAGTGGCAGAAGTAGGCCTAGAGCACAGGCATTGAGATTTCCAATCTAATGTTGTTACTTTACTACAATCACTAAGACAGTAACTTAAATTATCTTATTGGTTCCATCCTATATGTGGCTATCTTTATTTCTAGCTCTACACCCAGAGATTGGCTTGTTTACATTTCCACTTACAGGCCATTGTGTAAGGGCATCTAATCTAGTTCCAGCATTATTACCCTTTGAATGTTAGGACTATCAAGATTAATGCCCATTGCATAATTATTCAGGGTTTTCATGTCTGAGAATTTAAAAGAAGCCAGTCTTTAAGTTCACAGAGAAGCCTCTTGGAATGGCAGAACAATGAAAAAGTTAGGGGAGCCAATGTTTAATGCCTGTAAGCATAATATTTGATTTACAAATACAAGTGGGAAATCAAGAATGCACATATATTTGAGTAAAATAAAAAGCACGAAAGAAAAAGACATGGATCAATACAGAGAAAAAACTAATGCTTAATCTTTTTCAAGTGAAAAAAGAGAACTTAAAAAAGTTTTAATTTGTACATTTGAAGTATTCCATAAAATAGCCCCTTCATAGAATTAAAAGTGGCTGGTATGTAAAATAATCAACCAGAGGACAAGTATTTATTCTAAATTAAATGTATGATCAGTAAAATAAAAATCAAATAGAAGGGTTAAAGGATAAAGTTGGTAAATTGTTGAAAAGGTAGAAGAATAAAGGCAAAGAGAAAAAGGGAGAGGTATAGAGGGCAATCTTGGTGGTCTAATATTTATCTAATAGGATTTACATTAAGACGAGAACAGAGACAA
The DNA here is from genome assembly GCF_964341445.2 of Mesoplodon mirus. NCBI lineage: Eukaryota > Metazoa > Chordata > Mammalia > Artiodactyla > Ziphiidae > Mesoplodon > Mesoplodon mirus. The sequence continues at coordinate 41,073,403 of NC_138986.1, read as the reverse complement.
TGGGTGGGAGGGAATAATACAGAAAGACTGCAGGAAGTTGTCAGAGATGAAGAACTCTTAAAAGAGGTGATTAATGACCAAATGGAATGAATGAAGCTATATACATTCTAGACCTAACTTAATGAAGGCTTACAATTTAGCATATAAAGAAGACATTCAAAGCTTCCAGGGAATATGAAACAATTTACAAACAGAGGGATGTGAATCTGATTGTTGTCAGACTTCTCACCAGTAATATATATTAGAGGCCAAGAAGTAAAATTTTGAAATTCTGAACAAAGTTATTTTGAACCTAGAAATCTTACCCCAGCTAGTCTGTCAGTTGAGTGTGAGAGCAAAAGGAAAACATATTAAAACATGAAAGAATATTACTTACTATCAACTTTAAAAATAGAGTTAAGAACATATGCCAACAAAACATAAACAGAAATGAAGCAAGCAGACAGCAGGGAAATAAAAAAAAATGGGATTGAACTTGGAATACTATAAAAAGAAATGTCAGAATGAAAAATGTGCATCAACTTTAGAAAATATAGCAACAGTCTTCTTTGTGTAATTAATTTCTAAGTTCATACAATTGTGGTTGGAAAATATACTTGATATGATTTTAATCATCTTAAATTTATTAAGACTTGTTTTGTAACCTAACCTATGATCTCTCCTGGAAAATGTTCCACATGCACTTGAGAAGCATGTGTACTCTGCTGCTTTTGGATGGAATGTTCTGCATATATCTGTTAAGTTCATCTGGTCTAACATGTCATTTAAGACCAATATTTCCTTATTGATTTCCTGTCAGAATAATATATCCATTGATGTAATTGGGGTTTTAAATCCCCTGCTATTACTGTATTGTATTTATCATGTACTTAATTACACAAAGCAAATTGGAAAATTCATAAATATGTGGAGATTAAGCAGCATACTATTGAACAACCAATGAGTCAAAGAAGAAACCAAAAGAGAAATTAAAAAATACCTTGAGACAAATGAAAATGGAAATACAGGTTTCCTCCAGTTTTCAAAAGTTTACTTTATTCCACTTCACTTTTATGAAAGACCTACATTAGTTTTTGTTTTGCTAACAGAAAGAAATCTGAAGAGGATTTTTGCTCTTACCAAAAAAAAATAATAATTGTTTCTTTGCTTTATACTGTTTTAGCATATGAAAGCTTTCATAGGAATGCCCTAGTTTTGAATAGCAGGAGAAATCTGTATAACATACCAAAATTGTGGAATGCAGGAAAAGCTACATTTTAAGTTCCAAGAGGGAAGTTGATAGTGATAAATACCTACCTTAAGAAACAAGAAAAGCCTCAAATAAACAACCTAAACTTACAATTTACAAGGAACTAGAAAAAGAAGAACAAACGAAGCCCAAACTTAGAAGAAGGAAGGAAATAACAAAGGTTAGAGCAGAAATAAATGACATAGAGACTGAAAAGACTATAGAGAAGATCAAGAAAACTAATAACTAGTTTATCAGAAAAAATGAACAAGTTGAAAAGCCTTTAGCTAGACTCACCAAGAATAATAGAGAAAGGACTCAACTCAAATCAGAAATGGAAGAGGAGATATTACAGTTGATACCACAGAATACAAAGAGTGATAAGAGACTTCTTTGAACAATTATATGCCAACAAATTGACAACCTAGAAGAAATGACAACCTAGAAGAAATGACAACCTGAAAACATAGAATCAACAAGACTGAATCTTGATGAAATAAAAAAGTCTTAAGAGACTAATTACTAGTAAGGAGATTGAACCGATAATCAAAAACCTCTGAACAAACAAAAGTCCAGGACCAGGAAGCTTCACTGCTGAATTTTACCAATCATTAAAGAAAAATTAATACCAATCCTTCTTAAACATTTCCAAAAAATAAAAAAGGAAAAAATGCTTCTGAACTCATTTTATCAGGTCAACGTTATCCTGATACCAAAACCAGTCAAGGACACCACCAGAAAACAGAATTACAGGCCAATATCACTGATGAGTATAGATGAAAAAATCCTCAACAAGTTATAAGCAAATTTTACTGAATTCAACAATACAGCAAAAGGATCATACATCATGAAAAAATGTGATTTATTCCAGGGATGCAAGAATGGTTCACCATCTGCAGATCAGTCAGTATGATACATCACATTAACGGAATGAAAGATAAAAATCTTATGATCATCTCAATAGTTGCAGGAAAAGCACTTAACAAAATCCAATATCCATTTATAATAAAAACTCTCAACAAAGCAGGTATAGAGGGAACATATCTCAACATAATAAAGTCCATATATGACAAGCCCTCAGATAATATCACACTTAATGGCAAAAAGCTGAAAACTTTTCCTATAAGATCAGAAACAAGACAAGGATACCCACTCTTCTCACTTTCATTCAACAGAGTATTGGAAGTCTTAGCCACTACAATCAGACAAGAATAAGAAATAAAGGGAATCTAAATTGGAAAAGGAGAAGTAAAATGGTCACTGATGACTCAATCAAAAAGCTTTTGGAAATAATAAGTGAATTCAGTAAGGTGGTAGGATACAAAATCTATACTTAAAAATTTGTTGCATTTCGATACACTAATAACAAACTATCAGAAAGAGAAATGAAGAAAACAATTTCATCAAAAAGAATAAAATACCTAGGAATAAATTTAGCTAAGGAGGTGAATGACCTGTACATTAAAACTATAAGACATTAATGAAAGAAATTGAAAAAGGCACAAATAAATGGAAAGATATTTCATGTTCATGGGCTGGAAGAATCAATACTACTGTTAAAATGTCCATACTACCCAAACAATCTACAGAGTCAATGCAATCTGTATCAAAATTCCAGTGACATTTTTCACAGAGATAGAAAAAATAATCCTCAGATTTGTATGGAACCATGTAAGAACTTGAATAGCCAAAGCAGTCTTTAGAAGAAGAACAAAGCTGGAGGAATCACACTCCTTAATTATTTCAAACTGTATTTTAAAGCTATAGTAATTAAAACACTATGGTGTTGCATAAAAACAGACACATAGGCCAATGGAACAGAATAGAGAGCCCAGAAATGAACCCATTTGTATATGGCCAATTAATTTACAACAAAGAAGCCAAGAATATATTATGGGGAAAGGACAGTCTCTTTAATAAATAGTGCTGAGAAAACTGGACAGCCACAAGCAAAAGAATGAAACTTGACCATTATCTTACACCATACACAAAAATTAACTCAAAATGAATTAAAGACTTAAACCTGAAAATTTAAGACTCCTAGAAGAAAACATAGGTAGTAAGCTCCTTGACATAGGTCTTGGTGGTGAGTTTTTGAATCTGATATCAAAAGAATAAGCAACAGAGTAAAAAGAAAGAAGTGAGACTACATCATACTAAAAAGCTTCTGCACAACAAAGGAAACCATCAACAAAATGAAAAGATGACCTACTGAATGAGAGAAAATATTTGCAAATCATGTGTCTGATAAGTGGCTAATATCCAAAATATATTAAAAACTCATACAACTCATTAGCAAACAAACAATTCAATTAAAAATGGGCAGAAGATCTGAATAGATATTTTTCCATAGAAGATACACAGATAGCCAACAGGTACATGAAAAGATGCTCAAAATTATTAATCATTGGGGAAATGCAAATCAAAACCACAATGATACCACCTCACACCTGTTAGCATGGCTATTATCAAAAAGACAAGAAATAACCAGTGCTGGCAAGGATGTGGAGAAAAGGGAATTCTTGTGCACTGTTGGTGGGAACGTTAATTGGTACCATCACTGTGGAAAATAGTGTGAAGTTTCTGCAAAAATAGAACCACTATATGATCCAGCAATTCCACTGCTAAGTATTTATCTGAAGAAAACAAAAACACTAACTTGAAAAGATACATGCACCCCAATGTTCATTGCAGCATTATTTACAATAGCCAAGATATGGAAACAACCTAGAGTCCATCAATGGATGAATGGATAAGAAATTATATATGTATCATATATATATTATATATATATTGCATACATATACAGTATATTGTCTATATAAAAAATGGAAAAAAATGAAAATTTCCACTTGCAATATATGAATGGACCCCAAGGGCATTCATTATGTTAAGCAAAATAAGTCAGATAGAAAAAGACAAATACCATATGATCTCTCTTGCAAGCATGCAAAATCTAAAAACAAACAAACAAATAAAACCCAAGCTTATAGATATGGAGAACAGATGGGCAATTGCCAGAGGCAGGGGGTGAGGGTGGGAAAAGTGGGTACAGGGGGTCTAAAAATAAAAAAAAGACAGATGAGGTTCTGTCAGGATTAAAGTTGATCATATCTTTAATTTCCATGTATAAATACATAAGGAGAATCAGACTCTGTACCCAATGGGGAAAAGAAATAAAGAATTTTCATTACTGTAAGCCTTCTGAAACATTATCTGGTCTCTGTGTGAAGTGAGGCTGCAGTGATACCACACAGGACAATACCATGTGGCCTCATCACATGAGTGAAAAAAGAAAAGATAGCAGTAGGATTCTAAGAATGTTGTTTTCAAGAAAAAAAAAATTTCATTCAACATATTTAATTGATTAAGAAGCTGGATGACTTAGTTGTTTGGCCAAGGAGGGAGACATTTATTTGGTAAACAAGAAAATAAATGAGTGGGTGGGGAAAAACATTAGACTTTCAAAGGAAATCAAGCAAAGGGCTAACAAAAAATTCACCCTAGATATAGAAAGCAAATTGAGTAACTAAGAGTTTAAAATAAATAACTCATTTGACCACGAGCCTTTAATATTTTCCTTCCAGAGGCAGTGGCTTCCTGAATAAAATTACTTGTCTTTTTATAATTTGCCCAGTCACTATACTGGGTTCTGTAGTGAATAATATTCACATAATGATAATATTAATGGTTTTCAATTTTTAGCATTGAAACTTAATTTTAGTTATAAAACCATGAGATTTAATTATAGTCGTATAAAAGAATATAAATGTTACAAACTTTGATAGTGGAAAAGCAATGGTATATGATGACAAAAGCTGGCCGGTTGGAGCATGGGAGGGACAACTAGAGAGTGATGTAGCAGTGATAATTTCTTCATTGTCTAGAGTAGAGAGCTAAATGAGTCTGTCTTAAGTTCTATCTCAGTTCAGGGGCTAGCTTGGTCATTAACCACTTCAAAATTCAGATCAGGTAAAAATCACTCTGTGATAACATTTCAAGCATAAAATAAAGATTTTGGAGTATATAATACCCATGGTCATTGAAATAATATCTCAATTTTAGACATATACTTTTAAATAGCAATCTGAGGTGAAAAAGAAAAATCTCTAAATAAAAATTTAAAGCTAGCAAACTGACTAGTACTCCTAAAAATACTGGAAAAATACTTAAAATGTTACATATATATATATAAAACAGTGTGTATGAGACTGATAACAAAGTGTACTTGAAGTATTTATCAAAGAAGACAGTATTATAACCATAGAAGCTAACATTCATTGAGCATCTGGGTGCTAGGTACGTTGTAAGTAAATAATATATATAACACAGAATAAATGCACGTTCATAGTTATCACCAGAATTTGAAAGGATGGAAGTGAACACTAGTAAAGAAGTGGTGTATGGTTCATGCAAGGTGTTTATGATTCAGAAGAAAATGAATTTAAAAAATAAGTTGGAAAAATATTGACTTTGTGGAAAACCCTTTCCTTGACAGCATAAACACAATAGGAAATATTCAGGAGGATTATAGGAGCAGAGAAGAGAAGTGATACTACAGAAGCACACCAATGAGATGACAGATAAGGGATGACAGTAGGATCAAATTACCATAGTGTTTACATTCAGATTCTCTCTGGCTATGTTTAAAAAAGTTAAGTAACTTTTTAAAAATTTTTTTAACGTAAATATTTATACTGTGACAAATTACATCTTTGGTAACCATTTAAAATTCAGATAGAAAAAATTAGAAGTCAGTTTTATGTTTGAGGGAATATGAAATTATTCAGTATTATGTGGGGTAACACAGGCAAATGTGTGAAGATCAGTTCAATAGTTAACCTTTAATTTCTCTTCCAATTTTTAAATTCTGCGATTCAAGGCACATTTATTTAAGAATACATAAACAAACTCTTTTTATTTATTTATTTGTTTGTTTATTTATTTATGGCTGTGTTGGGTCTTCATTTCTGTGCGAGGGCTTTCTCTAGTTGCGGCAAGTGGGGGCCACGCCTCATCGCGGTGCGCGGCCTCTCACTATCGTGGCCTCTCTTGTTGCAGAGCACAGGCTCCAGACGCGCAGGCTCAGTAATTGTGGCTCACGGGCCTAGTTGCTCCGCGGCATGTGGGATCTTCCCAGACCAGGGCTCGAACCCGTGTACCCTGCATTGGCAGGCAGATTCTCAACCACTGCGCCACCAGGGAAGCCCAACAAATTCTTAACAGTTTAAAAATGTATATTTTTTTCTTTGATCTCATATTTCCATTATATTTCTCCAATAAATTTTTACTCTAATATAATGTACTTTTATACTTCTGAAAATCTTTTATTTGTCACCTATCATATTTCTCTGCAACAAGCAAATTTGTCTGTATAAATTAAAATTTAATTATTTTTAATTTTTCTGGCCATAAGGCTCTAAGTGTTAAAAAAATTCTTCAGATTGAATTTCATGAAAATTATTATTACTACCCAATTGATAAAAAAATCATACTATAAATTTTAATACTTATTAAATGCAAAAAGCAAAATATTACTGAAAATTAATCTCTTAATAAGAATAGCTTATTTTTTCCTGGATGAATATTAGTTTTAATGTAATTGAGGCAAAGTTCAACATCAATTATATTTATATTTTTATATTTTATATATATATGTAAGCACTGAGAAAACATTATAAATAAGAAGATAAAAATGGAAGTTTTAGTATAGTAATGTCACTCAATTCTTTGAGTTCTTTCTGAGTTCTGTGCCAAAAATTCATATAGTGATCTATCATCAAAAATATTTTTATTAATCTACCAGCTGACAATTTAATTATGTTCTCTTCCGTTTTGATCCTGACTTTCAAAAGGATTTGTCACCCTGTCATTAGAGTCATTTTCTTTCTCAATTTATAGGCAGTACACCAAAAAGGCTTTACTAAGATGTATTCAATCACTATTATTATTAATTCTGATGCACATTTACCAATAAACAGTTTTGATAAAACACTTTCTTTTCATGCACTTTAAATATACTATTGTTAAAATCTCAGAACTACAGAATTAACTAATTTATGGGAAATATTTAAGTTGCTTATTTGGCAAAGCCAGTCCTGAAATCAAATCAATCAGCCAAATCAGATTTACTGTCAGAAAAAGTCTGACTTCACTTCTCAGTTCAATTACATGTGTTAATACATGTCTTCATGAAATCCTCTCACATCTGAATTCTAATTCTGAGAGAGATAGTCATAGCAGTGAGCCCTACCAAGACTTTATTGCTTGGATGGAAAAAAATGCATAAAAAAGTAAAAAAAAAAAAATGACTGGTCCCAGACAAGCATACCTCTAGAATTTATGGAAGCCTGGCTCCAAGAGTTGGGAGAAAAAAAAAGAGATAGGCACATCACAAAACCAGATACTCTTAAAGGGAGATGAGTTCCTCTGGAAAAGAACAATGTGAAAATCTGATAGTAAAATTGCCAATTATCCTTAGAAGAAAAATAAAGGGGAGACAACCAAAGAAATCAATGACACTTCACAGAAAATGCTGTGATGATTCAGATTCTAAGGGACCCCGAAGATGGAATGCCACATGCATGTTAAAGAGTGGCAGAAGTCTGAAAAAATATGAAAGCAGGCAAAAGGCTAGAATAGTAGAGAATTATAAAAGACTGCTACAGAGGGCAGGGAGCAAGATGCACAAAGATGAGGCAGCCCACTGTTTTCCTAGGTGGTGTGTTACTCAAGATGGTAGATACTTCTCTACTCAACATTTTCAATATTGCTCTTGAAAATCAGTTTTCCAACTGGAAAAGTAGAATTAAAGTCTGAAATATATGATGAAACAATAAATGACACTGGTCACCTTTATACAAAAATCATCTTAATTCCAACAAATGACCTTATAGTCTATTGAAAGGACTTGTAAACATAGTTGCAGAATATCTATCAGCAATATTTAACAGTCATGATTAATTGGGAGACAACACATGAAGAGACTGATACTTTTCTAAAAAAGTATATCAGAAAGTCTTAAAAGGGCTTCCCTGGTGGTGCAGTGGTTGGGAGTCTGCCTGCCGATGCAGGGGACGTGGGTTCGTGCCCCAGTCCGGGAAGATCCCACGTGCCGCGAAGCGGCTGGGCCCGTGAGCCATGGCCGCTGAGCCTGCGCGTCTGGAGCCTGTGCTCCGCAACAGTGAGAGGCCCGCGTACCGAAAAAAAAAAAAAAAAAGTCTTAAAAAATGGGTGTTGATATACTTAATGTCAATGCTAAAAACTATCTAGAACTAAAAACTATTATAAATAGTTTACTAAAGATCTCTTAGAAAAATGCTCTTCTCTCTCTCTCCCTCTCTCTTTCTCTCTCTCTCTAGGACTAGTCAGAATCTCCAGGTAAAAAACAAAGGGAAACAGATGTCAAGTCAAAGTAAGAAAAATTTCCCTAAGATATACAGTGGTCCAGACCTGAACCAACATCACAGTCATGCTCTCAATGCCTGCAGTGGACAGACTGAAGCAAGGTCATCATTATAGTCAGAAGGGCAATTGAGGGGATTCTTTTGGGGTGGGATTGGATTTAGGTGATCTCCGATTTTGGCTCCAATTGTTAGTTCCTTAGAATTCTATTCATCTGTCTTGGGTGAATGGAATAGACCCACTTAAAAAGCACACTTTTCTTTGAATGCTCTAGGTTTCTCCATTAGCACTTAGCAAGAGATGGTGTGAGTTAGTAGTTCCAGAGGAGTGTGGAAGAACACATGTGCATCACTGGTGAGGGTAGGGATGGAGAAGGAACTGCTCTCTACTAACCTGGGCTGTGTGGATCATCAGCGGGATCTACAGGGAAAACCAATGGGAGGCAGGGCCTGGATTCTCTGGGGTTAAGATTTATCTGCCTCACATATGGTCTCTGGCAGGACCCTGCTGTTTTTGTGGATTTGGAGGCCGAGGACAGTTTGGGTAATACCTGAATCATTGACAAAATCTCCCTTTTTTTGTTTGCTGCTATTGTGTTTACCCCTCACTCCAGCTGAAAAGAAAAAGTCAGTTCTGTGTTTCATTGATCATTCCTTGTGCAGAGAGACCTATATTGGCCTCATCCCCACTGTGTTTATGGTCTTCAGCTTCTGCCTTTTGGGAAAAGAGGGACTATCCAACTTCCCTCCACATTTTGATTATATGCAGTTGTAGAAATTCATTAGTTTTCCATGGGAAAAATTATTTGAAGATTATAAGCCTTGTTAAAAGCAGATATGGAGTAGCTTATAAGAAAGCTCTAAGGTGTGTGTGTATGTGTCTGTGTGTGTCTGTATGTCTGTGAATATTGAGATGAATAGTTTCAGGCATCCATTGAAGTGAAGCTGCATTTTTGTGTGTGCGACAGACCCTACTCAGCAATCTCTTAGCTTCCTTTTACTTTCAAACCAAAAGCTTCAGCTGTTTTATTAAAGACTGGGTGTAAAAGCTGAAGTGCTTTGCCAACACAGACATCAAAGGGTCCTAAGTGTACTTTTCCCCATATGTTTTAGATAGTTTTTCCCTTCATGCCTAATATCAGTCAGAGGGTGCTAGAATGTAATACCTCACACCTTGAAGATTAAACACCTTCTCAGCTGGTATTTCTGTTTCGACTTCATTTCCTGCCACCTTCTATCATAAGCACCTTGCACCATGTCATGGTTCTGTCTGAACAACGAGACTTATGTTTTTCAAAAGCATTTTTCTGCAAATAAGTAGTCTCTGCCTTACCTTTGACGTGAGCTTAGTTGCCGAATGAATTGCTTTGTTGGACAGTGAGATAAGATTATAATAGAGTCTGTAATAACGATGCCAATCACGATTGGCAGGAAGGCTGTTATTCTTGGACTGTTGTATTTGTAAATCATGCTAGATTTCCCACGCCTTAATCTAAAAATGCCACCTTGTCAGTGGTAGAAGCTTACATTTTTAGTTCCCAAGAAAAATATTTCATAAAGAACATCCTTTTCTTCTTCATTGTGTAATAAAAAAGTTCCAGGAAAGATTCATATTATCTAAAGAATCACTCAGGTGGCATTTTCACTTCTGTACCTAACCCTGTATGAGTCAGGCAGTTACCACATTCTCTTATGTGTAGAATGATTCTTACTTGTATTGGAGGTTGTTGTTGTTTTGCTTTAGTTTTCTTTTTGCTTGAATTGGAAGCACATGTTCTAAGATGGGCTAAGGAGTGTGTTTGGGAGCTCTGTGGCCAGGGGACAGACCTCTAAGGAGGAAGAGGCAGGTTGGAGGACCAGTTCAGGGTGAGGAATCATCCCTTCAAAATAGAAAGACTTGAAGTTAGGTATTAAAAAAGAAAAAAAAAGGGAAGTGTTTCTAAACATTCTATACATCTTCATGGAATTGATGTGTTCTTAAGGGTAAAACACCAAACAGAATAAAGCAGATTTTGTGTTTCATTTGCCTTATATTTTCAGAGGTGTTTCTTTTTTTTATCCTGAGAAGGTAGCTTCTTATATTTTGGTTTTAAATTTTTCTGTCCCTTTGCTATACACCCCAGTGACTAAAAAGCAGAATACTCACCACTTTGTAGCTATAAAGGGACTGTGGACTGTTCCTCTATAAGAAGATGACCTATTTCAAAGTACGTTCCTATGTAAGGTCTAATTGTGAATTTAGGAATCTAAAAGCCAGAAATAGTAGCTAATATTTTGTAAATAACCACTTAACTGAATCAATATTTAAGGGGACACTTTAGGAAAATTATAAGGAAATTATAGGCAAATTTGGAATTTAGAAAGAAATTTAGAAAGAACATCAGATTATTTCACTCCATCATGGCAGTTGAAAGATAAACAAAATGAGGCTCAGAGAAATTAAAAATGTGTCGTAAATATTGTTGAATGAGATAGCTGTGAAATCCTGGTCTCTTGAATGTCATTTCTGGAGCTCTCTTAAATATGCTTGGTATCTCCTGTAATATAAGTAGTCATAACCAAATCTACCTATTTTGAAATACAAGATTTTTTCCAAACCAGAAAAATGTCTTTAATCGTAAATTGTCATTGTAATAAAGTAGCAAAAAAATCTAAAATATGACTAATTTCCTCGATCAAAAAAGAAGTTCTAAAAGGTTAAACTCATTTGAAAGAATAGCATGTTATACAAGGATTTATTATATATCATAAATTTTAATTATAAAACATTTTCACAGATGTTTTATGTATCCTTTGTTAAAAAAACCTGTGAGGTGATTGACTATTAACTGCATTTTGCAGATAAGAATCCTGAAGCTCAAAATTGAAGAGGTACATCTGAGACAGCAGGATTGGGTAGTAGGTCCAGGTCTTCTGGTGGCAAATCCCAGTGCTCTTGTCACTACCTCCTAGTTTGTTCCTCAGTGGATAATAGACCCACTCTTCTTCACCTGCATTCATTATCTCTCAAATTTCATTCCAGTTCAGGAAATAATAATGAGCATTTTTTACAACCAAAGAGGTTGTAGTAGGGAATTTCCCAAGTAATGTTACAGCTGAGGAAATACACCTAGAAAGACTAGTTAGAAGGGCAGAATGCTGTTCTGCTGGACGTTGGGATGGGTAGCGGCAGCTGGCATGCTCCAGCCACCTCCTACTGGCTCTCAAGAGCCAATTGTTAAATTTACAGTGATTTTGCTGTTTGTTAAATAGCCATTATTTTTTTTTTTTTTTTTTTTTTTTTTTCGGTATGCCGGCCTCTCCCGTTGCGGAGCACAGGCTCCGGACGCACAGGCTCAGCAGCCATGGCTCACGGGCCCAGCCGCTCCATGGCACGTGGGATCTTCCCGGACCGGGGCACGAACCCGTGTTCCCTGCATCGGCAGGCGGACTCTCAACCACTGCGCCACCAGGGAAGCCCCATAGCCATTATTAAAAATGAAATTGCATAAACTTATAACTGAACATTATGTTAGAAACAAATATAGTAAATATGAAAGACTTGTCACTTCTTAATTATTTTACTATTATCTATGTTTTTTGGGGTTTTTTTTTGGCGGTACGTGGGCCTCTCACTGTCGTGGCCTCTCCCGTTGCAGAGCACAGGCTCTGGACGCGCAGGCTCAGCGGCCATGGCTCACGGGCCCAGCCGCTCCGCAGCATGTGGGATCTTCCCAGACCGGGGCACGAACCCGTGTCCCCTGCATCGGCAGGCGGACTCTCAACCACTGCGCCACCAGGGAAGCCCTATGTTGTTGATGTTATTTACATGTCTGGTATCTATATGGTGGAAATGCTGTGTAATGCCATCTGCTCTTCCCAGTCCTGCACTGGTAGTTTGGAATCAACTATGGTGGAAATATTTATACCATGACAATCACAAGTGCTATAAAATTATTGATTTGTTCATTGTCTAGACTTAAAAATATTAATATTTTTCATATTAGCAATGCAGATTAAATTTTAAATTGTTTTGTATCTGCAGCTGTTACATTGTAAATAGCACATAAAATTGAGAAAATATTCTTTTAGTGTTTGAAAACTGCTATCCGATTTAGCAAGAAATTACTCATGTCATTGAAAACTAAATGAAGTCTGACAGACATCCTTCCTTGTTGTTTTACTTTAGACTCACCCTATAATATAAAAAATATATATATCAACCAACATCTATGTCAGAACTACACTCATTTGTCAATGAGTGGACATTGACATGAGGACTTCTTTTTTGAATCAGATTGTAATCAAACATTTATCCATAGCCCAATTTTGTGGCCTTATTGTTGGGAACAGAATGAAAATGAAACTGATGGTGGATTTTATAGGAAACAGCAAGCCGCACTGAAGTCATTGGAATGGAATTTACGATGATTATTATATATTTTATCATTATTTGTAAATCATGTTGCTATATGTTTTTAAAGCAGTGAAATTTATAATAATTTTTTTTCTTGGAGAGTCAGTTGTTGAACCCTTGTCAGCACACCATGGATAGAGGGCATGGTTTGTTGGAAAGATGAGTGCTCTTTGCAGACGAGAATGCAAGAGAAATCCATTCTTGTCCCTTTGTAGTTTTCCTTCAACACGAGCTCTAAGTCTAAATAATGATCCCAGTTTTATGTAATAGACCTCTGTGACCTTTTCCTGTATTGTATGGGGAGGGCCTCTTTTCTATTTGTAGCATCTCAACTTCAAATTCCAGAATGCATTTTACATCGTAAAAAGTAACCAACTTACACAGACAAATGGAGGACAAAAAAGCTATCATTAGTTGTAGGGAAACTTCTGGTGTTGGCCCCAATATTCTATCTCAGCTCTGTCCTTTATTTCACTTTCCTAGTACCCAGTACCTAGTACAATGATTCTACCTTCTGGAAATAAAGCCCAAAGCTCTGGTGCATTTTTGGTCCTTTACTCCATTGATGTGACTTCTCCAGAATCAGTCATAACTTATCTGTCTTTTATTCTATCCCCTTGGAGCTCTGCATTATATTATGCTACTGCAATAATAGTGGCCAAGGAGTTACTGCTATCCCATCTTCAAGTAATACATATTTACATTAACACATACTCATTCTCTTGGAATTCTTTAACCCCAATGGGGTTAAAGGGCTGGGATTCTAAGAATTGTAGCATAATGGTAGCTAGTGGTGGTGGATATTCAATAAGTAATTGTAGATTGATTGATAGGATTCCCTTCTAGACTCTTTCAATCATACCAATTCCAACTTCTCCTGCACTGACAGGCAAATTAGTCTTATGATCCCTTCTTCTCCTTTTTATTGACTTTTGATTTCAAATTAATTTATATAAAATCCAAAATTACAGATTGAACATCTACTAGTTTTCTCATAAAGCTATCTTTGGTTTTAGAACTAGCTTGCTTTGCCATTCATATATGGGGTTTAGCTCGTACTGCAGTTAATCATACTTAAGTTCCATTTGTAAAGGCCTTGATGAGACGGCAGACATGTCGAAAGAGAAGAAGAAATCATGAGATGCCATGGTCTTTTGATTTCCAGTTGAAGAGTGGAGGTTAGTTATAGGTCAAAGTAAATGAAGGGTTATTTTGTGGTCTTAAGAAGCTTGCTAAGGTAAAATAGGGGACTCTTACTGAGAATACATTTTTACTTTTAAAACTTCCATGGCTCCTGTAAGATTTAAATAGGGAAATCAGGGTATTACATATTTTTAATACATGAAACAGGTAACTGAATATGAGCATTGCAGAGAGAGGTGGGTTAAGTAAAGTGCTTTGCAATCAGCAGTGTGATTGCCAATCCTAGCTCTGCCTCCTCAGTAAACTTAGTTTCTCTTAACCTCAATTTTATTATTTGTAAAATTGGAGATTATTTACAATGTAGCTACTTTATTGGATTGTTTTAATTATTAAATAAGATAATAAATACAGAGTGCTTAGCAAAATTTCCACTCACAGATATTGATGACAACATGTCGCCAAGAGGGTTTCCATGATGCAAAACCTTATCGAGGAGACAAGTTGGGGAACTGTTTCCCTTCAGAGAATCTTTTATTTCATGGGCCTTATAACGACCTTCTGTATTATACTAAAATGGTGTTATTCCATGAAAATATTTAAATTAACTGCAAATAGATTTAGCCACTTTAAAGGTTATTTGTTGAGTTTTGAAGAATTGCTCAAAACTTTTTATTATGTGCAGTTTGTGAAGGTGGAAATTATTGAATTTCGTTGAGAATTCTCTTTCTGTTACAGAGATCATGAAGATCTGAGGACAGTGCATCACATCTCAGGGGAAGGTTATGGTACAAAATGCTGTGGTCTGTCATGGTGCGTGGTTTAACTCCAAATTCAGCCAAAGAGTTTCCATTTTGTATCCATGTGTTCTGGGAACTTAAACTTTTTAAATCTGATTAAATATTATTAATATTATGTTATGTTTTATCATGGTGCATTCTGTAGCTATTCTTGAAAGAGTTATCTCTTCCTTTTACTAGAAGTGATTTTCTATATTATCAAGAGATAAAAGGTCACATAAATGTAAAGCTTTTCCAGAATTTATTGCTTAATCTTAGTTATATTAACAGATTGTAATTGGGAAGTGAATGCAAAGACTAAGATTATCAGACCTCACTTACTTGGTCTGCTGAACACTCTCCCCCACTTCCTGCCCCACTGGGACATTATTTTCTGCAGTTTGCTCCTTGGAAGTCTGGGGGTATGCTATTACAGAGGGTCACCTTGGAGGTCCAAGTAGTTATGGAAATACTGCTTTTGGAGATTTATGAAGCATGTCAGCACATTAAAATCTCTGAGAAGTCCAGTAAAGCAAGTTGTTTGAGCCAGTGTTTGCCTCTTATTGCATAATACATATACCTTGTATTATTTGTTTGATGAAACATGTTTTAGGAAGCTTTACTCTGGATTACAATTCCTCAGACATAAGCACGAAAAAACCTGAAATTGCTTTTAACAAAGTCCTTAGAGTTGATTTGGAATGAGAAGAATTGGGTTTGAGACTTTATGCTGTAATTTTACAGCTAGGTAACATTGAGTAAGTTATTTCATTTCTCCAAATCTCAGTTTCCTTTTCCTTAAAAGCATAAAATACCTAATACTTATGTACAGGTTTTTGTAAATATTATGTAACAATGTAAGTGAAAATAATATGTAAAACCAATGGATGATATTTACTGACTCAAATACTTCCCTTATAGATTTTTGGGGGCCTTATTTAACACACATTGGGCCTTATGCACATTTAATGAACTTAGGTCTCCAGTGTCTCAGCCCATGATAAATTAGAATTAGGAAAAATTACTAGAAAGCTACTGAGGCTGTTATGGAGCAGTGGCAATAAGACCAGCAATCCCCAAACTGAAAAGCAGACTGACTATATTGATACATGGCGTAATAGCCAGTTTTTACAGTTCATCAAGAAATGGTTAAATGATGATAGGAGTCCTCCAATTAAAAAAGGTAGGGTATAATATTTTAGGAAAAATACCATAATGTAGCTCCTTTAGATGAGGATCTCTGTTATCCATATTTGAACATCTGGTTCTTGTTCTGAGGTCAGGACATACTGAGATCTCTAAATTTCTGCTTAAAAATTTTTTTCAGTATTAGTTGACTGGTAATTATTTGTTTGGAGCTACTCTTTCCCTGAAAATCCTAGATGGATGTTTTTTAAAAAAATTGTTGTCAAACATGTCTGATTGTTTATGTAGATTTTATATATATACATATATAGTACAATATATAATACAATATATAACGTGTATAAAATTAACAGTGAAAGTATAGGAATCATATTCATATGAAATATTTTTGTGATATTGAGTGTATAAAAATCAGGCTATCAAATAATGTAAAAATATATTTGTTTAAAAATATGTATGCAAAGAATATAAATCTGGTAGAAAAAAAACTGGCCGAAAAATTAGTGTCTGGGTAGTGAGTTTATGGTGAGTTTTTATTTTATTGTATTTGCTTATCTTTATGTTCCAATTTTTCTATAATTCATACCAATGTGGAATATTTCATACCAACATAACCAAAAATAAAATATTCACTCTGATATTTTATCTTAGTCCATTTGGATTGCTATAACAGTATACCAGAGAACAGGTAGCATATAAACAAGAGAAATGTATTTCTCGCAGTTCTAGAGGCCAGGGAGACCAAGGTCAAGGTACTAGCAGATTTGGAATCTTTGAGGGCCCACTTTCTGGTTCTTAGACAGTGCCTTCTTGCTGTGTCCTCACAAGGTGGAAGGGGGGGAGGATCTCTGCAGGGTCTGTTTCGTAAGAATGCTAATCTCATTAAGGAGGGCTCCTCCCTCATGACCTACTCACCTGCGAAAGGACCCCCCTCCTCATATCATCACATTAGGCGTTAGGATTTCAACACGTGAATTTGGGGGGGACACAAATATTCAGACCATAGTACTGACCAAAAGAATTGAGCAGAACAAATGGTAGCCTTTACATGATAGTCACTCAGGAGTGCGAGGATATGTCCTTTAGTCACCTCTGTGTCTCTCTGGCCCTCTGTCTACCTGCCTCCCTGAGTGCCTACCTGCTTACAGTCTCAGAGGAGATGATAGGCTGTTACACCTCCAATCAATCAAGTTCTTACCTGAATGAATTTTCTACGAGAAGAAAACATATACATCAACAGAACTCTGAAACCTCTTAATCTTAACATCCCCATAGGACACTTCAAGAAGTTTCCAGCTCCTATATTAAACAGTTGGGCAAAATAAATTAAAAAAAATAGAGAGCGAGGAAGAAAGGACATTGTGAAAACTGTAAACAGTTTTGTAGACTGTCTTTCCACTGAGCTCTTCAGGCAAATGTGGCTCTAAACTTTTAATGATTATTCAGTAGGTATTGATATGGTGCTCTCAGTGACATAATAGAGATATAAAAATTTCTCAACATACCATCTCTTACAGATATATCTTGAAAGTTACCAAGAAGGACTCATCAAATATCACCTGAGTAAGACAGTCCTGAGAGCATAACCCATGAATATAACTCATCTGAGATAGCACTTAACTCCAGGTAAGAGAGAAATGACATAACCAGTAATGTATATAGTTCTTAAGAAACTTCGATCATTCTCCTTTATTCAAGCTCTCCTTTGTCAGAGAAAACAAAACCATAGGCTAAAAGTTACTTTCCTGTAACTCCTACAGAGCACCCTGCTGTTGGTCATTGTGTTTCTATTTAATGATGAGGAGGTAGAGGAAGGCTCTTGGGTTTATATCACTGTCAGATTGTTAATTCATTTAAGGTTTTTGTGATTTGTTGCACTTAGGAAATTAATGAATTTTTTATGCTACACTGGTAGCATAAGGTATGAAGCCTTAGGGCTAGTAGGCTAATTACTGGTCATAAGTGAAAGGACAGTCTGTACACTTAAAGCCACATATTCCAAAAGGTAGGTAGTTTCCATATGCAAACAAATTATATGAATACATAATTTTAAAAACCAGATACTTTGATGGCTTTTTATTATCAAAGGGGAACTAAAAATCCAATATGATTTAAAACCTTGTCTTAAGCTTGACTTTATGCAGACATTTCTATCCCTCACATTCTCTTTTTATTTTTGTTTGTTTTTTGCTGATTAGCCAGATGGAATGTGGATTTGCACCAGTAACCCTGGTCAGAGATGACCAAAAGGATGCACAGTCCATACACATTCTCCTCTTGTTCTCTTCCTTAGCTCACTGGCTTTGCTTTTCTGTTGCTTTCCTTCTATCTCCTTTTTTCCCCCTCTGTCTTTGATTAATTTTGTTCTCCTTAGACCCCTCCACTCCTTTTCTTTTTATTTTCTCAAGTGTTTCTCTTGTGTCCTTTGTTACTTCCTCATTTCTCTTTAGCACCGTGATTCTTTTTTCCCGACATCACCCTCCAGGTCCTGTTTTCTCATCATCTTCTCACAGCAGTGCCTAGTAGTCCCCCACCACACATTATTGTTTCTTTTCTGTTCCATCACCTCTCTTTCTTTTGATCCCCATGGAGCCAATTTGACACTTTCATCCGTGTGTACACTGAGACAAGGTTCATTCAGATTTGTCTGGTATTAGCAGCAGAAGAGAGTTTTATTTAGAGCAGGGGACATGAGGTGCAGTGAGTGTCTCTAGTGTCTGGCTTAGCTGAGATCTGGCTTCTTGCCAGTATCAGGAATCAGTCAGTGTTCTGGAAAAGTGAATTTTGGTTGCAGGGACCAGGGTGATGTGTGAGGCCAGCTGTGGTAGGTGAGGCGACGGCTATTGCACCCTACAGATCTGCAGGTCCTGGGCTGACTAGGTGTGTTTCAGTGCTGAAGGGCATCATGCTGACTGTAACAGGAAAAGTGATAATCCCTGTCTGCTCCATCATTCAATTTATGCCACATATCATTCCCAAAAGAATTCACCAATTTTGCTGCTTTAATCTCCCCTCTCTTGATCCTGGTTCAGAAACTCCAGTTACTGCTTTGTGCAAGCCTACTCTTTAGCACCTTTCGTGCCACCACACCACATGGAAGCCGTGTCTTCCCTCTGCACTCCCCACACCAAATTTTCTTCCTTCTTTCACTTATACTCTTTGCATATATTTATTTGACCTTATCTCTCAAAGTGTCCTTCTCATTTTTTGAGAGACTCAGGCCAACTTTTTTTTGTTTTTTTTGTGGTACGCGGGCCTCTCACTGTTGTGGCCTCTCCCATTGCAGAGCACAGGCTCCAGACGCGCAGGCTCAGCGGCCATGGCTCACGGGCCCAGCTGCTCCGCGGCATGTGGGATCTTCCAGGACCAGGGCACGAACCCGTGTCCCCTGCATCGGCAGGTGGACTCTCAACCACTGCGCCACCAGGGAAGCCCTCAGGCCAACTTTTTTTAGGAGGATTTGTTGCATTTAAGCAGCACCACCCATAATCCCCAAATCTTCAACGCCCTTCTAAAACTTATCATTATGCTTTTCCTACATATTAATTTTAATCCCATCTTCCCTTTTTTCTCAGATTGTAAGCTCTGTGCATACACTTTGCACCCATCCTGCCTATATCTAATAAATATTAAAGGATATAATTTCACTTTTGATGAGGATATAATTTCACTTAAAAATTTTTTGTGATTAAAGCAATCTTAGTGTTTCTACTGATGTGTATAAGTAAAAGTACTTATAGAAGGCAGTTATCTTGGTAGGATTTTATAATATTATGTTTAATTTTTAAGGATTAAATATTCTTACTCATGCTCCTTTACCAGAAAAAGTGCTGGTAAAAAATACATTCTTTGCTGGCCAGGGTCTCCATCCAAAGTCTTGAAGTCAAGTCCTTTCACATGCTTCAAGTGAGTGCCTTCAGGAGCGGTCTGTTGGTGGAACAGTCCAATAGCCCTTGTGGTTTGGGCCATTCACCTCTTTCTAGGTGATGTCAGGGGCTCTTTTCATGTTTTTAAAAGGCTTTTGTTTTTGTCCTCTGGTATAATTTCCTGGATTGGTTTTTGGACACTATCTTTAATGTCAGAATCAACTGGATATTTCAAGTACTTTAATGAATAGTTGCTAGGAGAAACTGATGTTTTGGGTCCTTAATAGACATGTAAATAGACATGTTTCCTATAATACCCATGTCCTTCTCAGAAAGTATGTTCTAACAGCCACTGTTGAGTGGACAGCCACCCATGTGACACTCACTCCAAACTAGCCACAGCTTAACATCGGTGGTCTGTTAAACTGTTCCCTCTCCTAGAAATATGGAGTTGGGACACAGGTCTTCTCCCTAATCAGCATTTACATTTGTAAAGGATGTTAAGCCAGAACTGGGAGTAGTAGTCTTTGCCTCACATGTAAATGGGTAGATAAATCTGGACAACACAGAAGGAAGATAATAGAGACATGAAAGACAGAAGTAGAGATAAGACCTCATGGCGTGAGGGACAGACACACATATACAGAAATACAGAGATAGAGGGAGACCCGTCAGCCAGTAGGGGGAGAGAGAAAGAGGGAGGGAGGGAGGGAAAGAGAGAGAGAAGGAGGGTTAGAGGGAAGGAGAGACACACACATGGAATAGCCTCAGATCCCAACGACTCACCAGTTCCTGATTCCACAGCACCCCCCCCCAACTCCCCCTCCCTGCTGAGGACAGAGGCAGAACCCTTGTGCTGAAGCCAGGTTGAATTGGTTCTATTCCATGTATCCAAAAGATTCTAACACAAGATAGAGCCTTCCTTTAATCTACACACCTCTAACTCAGAACAACTTGTGTCGGAACAGTTGCGTGTTCCTGCTGTGAATTAAGGTTCATGAGTTCTGTCTTGGTATTTAATAAGTTGCTAAAGCTCATTAGCAGTCATTATCCTAGTAAATCCACAATGAGGATTTTTTTGCTGAATGATATTGAAACATTATTGCCAATTTTTGTAATTTTGTGTTCTTTATTAAATTCATTGGTTGATCAAAATAATTAATCAGTGTTTAAAAAGAATTATCTAAAAATAAGTAACATTAACAATGACAAAAACCCAAATGGTGGTCCATCATGTTCTAAAGCATCTATGTAAACCATGTACTTTTTCCATGAAACTAAACAGTGATTTGTTTTAAATTTAATTAAACCAAGTTAAGCAAATAATTATTTGTCATATTGTCATACTAATTTTTTTTGTGGTATGCGGGCCTCTCACTGTTGTGGCCTCTCCCATTGCGGAGCACAGGCCCCGGACGCGCAAGCTCAGCCGCCATGGCTCACGGGCCCAGTCGCTCCCACTCCGTGGCATGTGGGATCTTCCTGGACTGGGGCACGAACCCGTGCCCCGCAGACTCTCAACCACTGCGCCACCAGGGGAGCCCTGTCATACTGATTTAATGTTTTAAATTACAATTTCATTGGCTTTGTAATTTTGCTATCATTTAACATAAAATTCTTTATTTTAGCTCTGTAAGAGCATAAGCATAAGGACTTTATACCTACTTTTATGTTTGTACATATACATATAATATTAGGAAAATAATTTATGTAATAGTGGGTTGTCTAATATTTTTCCCTTCAAAGAAGTTCCATGCATTATTCAAATTTAAGAAATTTTGAATTAAGTAGTTGTTTTCTAAATGAAAGTTTTTCTTGATTCACTTTACTTTTTCAATTTTTTAAGGTAAAATTCCTAAATTTATCCATGTGCACTCAATATTTACGTACCCTGTAGTGGTCTTTCTTAAGGGTCACATAAGTTTGTTTTGAACAGTTATGTGGAATTTCTCACTCTCTCTCTGCATTTTCTTCAGTGATTTCAATCTTTTGTCTGAAAACCAAGAGGCAGTTGATCAGTTCTTCTGGTTTGGACACTGTATCAGTGAGGCCAAGTTTATGGGGTGAAGATAGGAAGCTAAGTGGTTTCCATTTGTGGTTACTTGCTGCCCACGGCAGCTGGCCCCCCCTCCTGGACATGTTGCACTATGATTCATAGGAGCACCACGTATAAATAATCCATCTCAGCTACAGGTAAAACTACTCATATTATTGGACCCAAAGCTGCAGTTCAGCATGCCACTGTGACTTACAGAAAACTGGTGCAAGTAGCACAAATAAAATGAGAGATCATCATACAGATATATATATATTTCTATATATAGAGATATGTATCTATATATATATATATTTCAAGGAACTGGCTATGTGACTGTGTACCAGCAAGTCTAAAATTTGTATCGCAGGCCACAACATCTGATGCTGCAGTCTTGAGGAAGAATTTCTCCTACAGGGAAATTTGTTTTGCTCTTAAGTCCTTTCCACTGATTGAATGAGGTCCACCCACATAATCAGGGATAATCTTCTTTACTTAAAGTCAACTGATAGTAGATCTTAGCCAGATCTAAAAAGTGCCTCTACAGGAACACCTAAATTAGTGTTTGTTTGGGTACCTGAATCCCTTGACATAGCCAAGTTGACATAAAAAACTGACCATCATAGTCTCCAAATCTGATCAGAATCTTACACATGCAGACTGGTAGGATCTCAGCTTTTCTCCTGTAAAATGTCCTCAGAATCCCCAAGAGGGGGAAGATCTGATTCACATTTAGTTGAACTGCTGTACCAAGCTGTTCTTCTCATCTCGGTGACTCTCAGCCTCCATACTGCAGCTGTCTTCAAACATCTGGTGCTTTAATGAAATTCTAGACCTTCTGCTCAGGCTGCCCTTCCAGTGGTGCTGATGAATCCTTGATCTTTGAAAACTCCTTTCCCCACCACCCATTCTGAGTTCTCTTACCTCTGCCAGTGCTTTAGCTGCTTGGGTTCTTTACCCAGTGCGGTGGCCCTAACCTCTATCACCAGAGGATTTGAACCCTTTGTGGCTTTACCTTTATTGCGTTTCTACAGATTCTCTTAAAAATTATTGTGAGAATAATGAGGCACTCCAGTGAATCTACAGACTCCCCCCATCTCCCTCCTTATTCCCTTTCTGTAGCAGAGTAAAATCACCCCTGAAAAATGGAATGGATGACTCCAACAATGTTACACACTCTTTCTCTGCTTTCAATTCAGTGGCTTAAGAGCCCTAAATTAACAGGAGGTAGAATTAGTCTCCAATATACTGAAATCATGACTTCATTCCCATTTGAAGGCGTTATTCTCTTAGGAACTCATATTTCCAAATTTGTGGAACCCAAGGGTGCAGGAACAAGAAGCAAAATTTTTAACATAGAGATTTCAGGTTTAATATTGAGGGACCGCTACCAGTTTGTTCTGGGACTTGGCTATGGGGTAAGTAGGGGGACATTACTGTACATTGGTCACTGGTTTAAAGTACCCTAACCCCACCCTCCTCAGCTGGTACCATAGCTGTCCACTTCTAGATGATGGGACATGTGGTAAAACCCATGAATTCCATAAGCGTGAGCCCATCACTGTCTTTGTTTCATTATAAAGTGAGTGGCTTGATTGAGGTTGATGCTTTGTGATATAACTTTTAACTGAATAAGGTATGAATAAGGATGTGTATTAGATACCTGGGACTACTATGACAAAATACTACAAATGGGGTGGCCTAAAACAACAGAATTTTATTCTTGTACAGTTCTGGATGGAGGCTAGAAGTCTGAAATCCAGGTGTCAGTATAGCTGTGATCTCTCAAGGGACTAGGGGGGAATCAGTTCCATGCTATGAGCTTCTGGTGTTGCTGACATTCCTCGAGTTAGAGTTCCATAACTATAATCTCTGCCTCCAATATCATGTTACACTTCTCCCCTGTGTCTTCACATCATCTTCTTATAAGGACATCAGTCATGTTGGAATAAGGGCCTACTTTGCTCCAGTATGACCTCATCTTAACTAATTAAATCTTCAATGGCTCTATTTCCAAATAAGTTTACATTCTGAGGTACTGGGGGTTAGGACTTCAACTAAGGACACAATTCAGCTTATAGTAGGGTGTTAGAAGAAACACTGTAGACTGGGATGCCAAATGCATATCTGGGACAGGTATTTGGGTTCCTGAGGACAAATATCTACCCCACTCACAAGTAGAAAGGATAATCAACTTTCCATCAGGGAGCTTGCTAGTCCTTTTGGAGAATGATGTCATATCAGAGCACATCATTGGTCTCTTATGACTGAAAGGCTGGGTACATAGGCATTGTAATAGATTAGCCTTGAGAAGAGCAAGTCCATGTTGCTGAGTTCCATGTATATCCTTCCACCTTGCCACCATGGCCATTTTGAACACACATGCTGGATTGGCTGGGTAAAGAGGCTGAATGGCATCTGTAATAGGAATCTTTCTGATCATTAAGAGATTCCTCAGCAATAGATACCCTCTGGTGGACTTTTATATAGGACATAAATAGCCTAACAGTCCATGACTATACCAAGACATCTATTCACATAACTTTTCCCCAGAACTTGTCACCAATACTCTAATCTTGTTTTTCAAATCCCTGGTGGGAAAGGCATCCCATTAGCTCCTCCCAGGAGTCATTGTGGATCCATACAGTGGACCATCTCTCCCTCCACACAAAGTGTACAGATGTACAACACAAAATTCTGCCAACTAGAAATATTTCCCTTTAGGAGCTTCAGACTGTCATAGATGGGGCTGGAGTGTAGCAACTGTCAATTTCTGGATGTGGTCAACATCCATCAAAAAGACAGGTAATTTTTCCTTCTTGGCTAACAGTCATAGCTAACTTCCCAGGAGGCCACAAGTGTGGTTTGAGGAACTGATGACAGCAATAGGAGTATGTACTTGTGTGTGTGTGTGTGACTTGATTTATTGCAATATTTGCTTTATTGCAGTGGTCTGGAACTAAACACACAATATCTCTGAGGTCTGCCTGTACTTTGTTAAGGCAGCCTGAGCAAACTTATACAGAGGGGAAATTAAGGATCTTATAGAAACTAAAGAGAAACGAGATGTGCCAACCCCTATTTCTTCTCCCACCCCACTACCAACCTCCATTTTAAAACTGCACAGTACTGACAGAAAGAGGTGTTTTTGAGCTAAGAATCCTGTCCACATAATACCTAGGAATATGAAAAATCAATCTTGCTTTGTGCAATTCTTTTTATTATGGAATTGATTTTATTTGAGCTGAAAGAAATCTTTTGCCTTCTTCTTAATTGATTTATTTTTAAAAATTAAAAAAATTTTTTTTTAATTTTACTGGAGTATAGTTAATTTAAAATGTTGTGTTAGTTTCAGGTGTACAGCAAAGTGAATCAGTTATACATATACATATATCCAATCTTTTTAAGATTCTTTTCCCATATAGGTCATTACAGAGTATTGAGTAGAGTTTCCTATGCTATACAGTAGGTCCTTATTAAATCTATTTTATATATAGTAGTGTATATATGTCAATCCCAATCTCCCACTTTATCCCTCCCCCCTTCTCCTCTGGTAACCATAAGTTTGTTTTCTACATCTGTGACTATTTCTGTGTTGTAGATAAGTTCATTTGTACCATTGTTTTAGATTCCACATATAAGCGATATCATATGATATTTGTCTTTCTCTGTCTGACTTACTTCACTCAGTATGACAATCTCTAGGTCCTAGGAGTATGTACTTTGAAGCCTGATTCTGCTCAGTTGGGTTATTTGAGTTTTCTGGACTTCCTTGGGCATGTTAGATATATTCCATTCCAAATTTAATCATTCAATGCACACATCTACTTTTAGACCAAATAATACCCAATTCATGATGAGCAGCTCAGGTCATATGGTCTCCTGGTTGTTGTGCTCAGGTGTTGTTTTGTTGTACCAGGGCCAGTAGCAAACCAGAAATAGTTTTACAAATGGGATAGTTTTTTGCAGGAGAGAGTTTGGATTGCTCTATAATATTAGGGTCTATACTGTGTTTCTCCTATTGTGGCACAGTAGAGGCCTCAAAGGGAGCCTTTCAGGTTGTACCAGAGAGTTCAAGTACCATTTAAATATTCTAGTCTATGAAATCCAAAAGGTGGGGAAGCTTGCACCATAACCTGGTCCTATTGCTAAGCCTTTTTTGCTGTGGGCAATAATAAAATTGGTAACATTGTGGATTATTCAGGAAATGGGTTACAACAGTGTTGCCAAATGTAGTGTAGTCTTCCTCCAAAACCCAAAGACTTAAGCTAAACATGCCGCCTCTTTCTTCATAGTAGTAAATTCAAGGTGCAATTAATTGTAGCTTGCTTTAGAGGGAATATCCACACATGCTCTACAGTAAAGGATTACTAGAAATTTTGCAGTTTGACAGTATCCCAAAGCTTTGTGTGGTTTGTCTTCTACTCACTAGCACACATGGTTTTGTTAAGGCATCTTGGAACTTGTGACCTCCTGGTCATCAGGTCCAGTTAGCATAATGTCTTCAATATACTAGATCAGGGTGATGTTTTCTGGGATTTCAAAATGGTCAAGATTTTTTCAGGAGAGTTGACATAGTCCTGAGTTGAGACATTGAAGGTATAATTATGTTCCTACTATTTAGATAAAGATGAACAGTTTCTGATTGTCTTTACTAATGCAAATAGGGGAAAAACCCCCACAAGAAAACAAACCACTTCTTAGATCAATAACTACATTCCAGGAGCCAGCAGCTGTGTTGATTTGCTCCAGTTAGGGTACTACATCTGGATCAGCAGCTGTGGCTGATCACAGTAACTCAGGGTCATTCTTAAGCATCCATTTGGCTTTTGTGACCTCCAAACTGAAAAGGCTAGTATAAAATGAGGAAGGGACCGGAATTACCACCCATGCTGCTTTTAATCTTTGATAGTAGTACAAATTTCTGCAGTTTATTCAGGGTATTGCTTTCTGTTTACTACTTGACAGGGGAAATTCCAGAAACTCTACTTGGCTCTTCCCACCATAATAGCATTTACTTCATAGGTCAGAGAACCAATGTAAGGATGTTTCCAGTTGTTAATTTATGATTATTCCAAGTATACAATAAGAAGCATGGGAAATAACAATCAGAAGGGATATAACCCACTGACCACTCTAAGGTAGATTTGGGCCAAGATTCCATTTATTTCCTGACTTTGTGCCTACATTGATTAGTGCTAAATTGAGGTAATAACTCCTAGGTAGTATGGTTATTTCTCTTTCCCAATTCACTGTCACTCTGTTAAACGGCCATGGATCTTGTGAGGGAAGGTTTGGAGGAAGATTTGCAGTGTATCTTTGTGTCTGCCTTTCAGCATGATTACTTTAAAAACAAAACAAAACAAAACTAGCCTCTATCTGAAAAGGCTCTGGGTTTGTGAACTGGGTAAGAGGTCATGAGTTCCCACTATAGTATTTTTATTTGGATATTGCCTACCAGGGGAAGAATTGGTGTGATAATGTAGAATAAATAATATTTTAGAAGGTTGATAATCTGTTTCATTCCTAAAATTCTCACACACACAAAATTAACCACAATCATATATCCATGTAGGTCAACACACTTGTATTGCTGTTCTGTCTTTGTGGCCTATTGCAGTAGCTGTGCCACCCTCACCCCTGAAACTGGGCACTGCCGCCTGGCCTCTACCACTCCAAGACCCCATCATTCTCATTGAGATTAGGGAGCCTGATTCTTCAGTAGCATATCTAGCCTACAGAGGGCAGCCATGACAGAACTTTTGGTGGATACTGGTGCTCACTACCAAGGTATTCTTTTTGCTTGGGGAATGAAATGTCCTTTGGTCCTTCCTAGAGGTATGGTAAGAGTGGCTGAGTAGGTTACAGATAATAGGTCCACTCCAGCATTCCCACCTCTCTATGCCTTTAATTTCTTTCCTCTTTGTTGCAGAGAAGTCCCAGCATCTCAACCTCATTACTGTAGGTCACCATGGAGTTCAGGCTTCAAGCAAACTAATTAGAGCTTCAGCTGACATAATATATCTAGAATCTTAGATAACCTTTCCCATATTGATAAATTCTTCTTGAACCAACCTCATATTTTTAGCTCCTTGATTTAATTCTGTCAGAATCTATTTGTAAACATGCTTCCCCTACTTCCATTTCTTGACTATAAAAATTGGCAACTTCCTATCACCCCTTTGATATTGAACCTATCTTATATTTGAGAGTACTTTGCAATTCTCCTTGTGGCCATGGAAGCTATGGATGATGGGGTGGGTTAACCTTGAGAATAATGGGAACGTCCTGGCTAGGTAAGCGTTCCAGATGAAGCCACTGAAAGTAATTTTTTTAGTCTGGAGAGACTGTATCACCTAGCAACGACGATGCAGGGAGATTTGAGAATTCAAGTTAAGGACCTCATCTCAGGTGTCAGGGTTCCCCTTTTTTCAACCAGTGCTTTATTACAACAAGTCTCTTAGATTACAGTTAGAACCCTGGTTACAAAGAAGTGGGATCCTGAGACTTGAGAAGGGCTGCTAACCTTAATTTTAACTTGGACTTTCAAAGCCCACTGAATGTATATATTTAGTTGGTATTGCAGCTCTGCAGCTCATATCATCATGTCATGATTCTGATCATCAACTATGTTTGTTGTACAATACGCGAGATAAGAGATACATTTAAAGCTAACTAGAAACTTTCCGGTTCTCCACCATGCCTTGAGTTGAAAGTTCAGGCACTAAGCTTATATTTTTATTCTTATAATCTCTCCAGCACAGTGAGAGGCCACCTATAATCTTTATCACCACAAAGCTCAAATGAAACAGATACTTAATCTCTCCAAATCTTGCCCTCTGCTCTTTACCCTCCACTCCTCCTCCCACTTGAGTAGGTAAATCATCTGTATGTTATAAAATAATATGTGTGGAATCAATACTGGAGTTCCAACCTGAGGGTCTGTTCCTGGAACCAATTACTGCATCAGCCAGGGGCCCAGCGAGAGACAGACAGAATACACACTGATGGAATTGTGAGGAGAATTTAATGAAAGTACTTGTTAGAGAAGTGTGAGGTTGGGGAAGATAACAAACAAGAGAAGTTGAGGCACCCCTGACTAGCAACATTTGGAAGGTGTTACAATCCCTAAACCCGAGGAGAGGAACACACATTAAAGCCCTGTGAGAGACAGAGCCCTGAGGAGAGACCGCCTGTCCAGAGCTGTGGTCAGAGGGAGCCACCTCCACTGTTAGAATCCTAGCATTGAATCCAGGCATGAGCAAGCCAAGAAGAACCCTGCCCTCTTTCTTTTCCCACTTTCTGATTTCCTGCTGGGCTACCATTAGCCCAGGTGATGCAGTTTTGCAGGCGTCAGCCTTTTCGCCATACACAGAACACTACAGAACATAGATCTGGGTAGCAGGAGACTGGAGAATGGCTGAATGGAGAATAATCACTGCGTGGTGGTGGCAGTGGGAGCTGTCTGCGCAGTTGTGGTGAATTCAAGGAACGTCTCCTACTGTATTCAGAAATACTATTCCCTTTTTTGTATTGCTCCTGGTAGAAGATGTATAATATTTTTTCAGGCTCATTGTGCCAACATAGCAATCACTTTTCATACCACATTCCACCCCAGTATGTCAGAAATTCTCTCCTACAGGCCTAATGGTCCCCAGGAAAATCAGGAATATGGCTAGAAACTCTTTAAGTGTCCTTAAGAATTCCCATTTAAGATGATTTTATGCAGTCGTGGCACGTGAAAGCCTCCAGAGAGATTGTTGCCTAGCTCATCTTAGCCTGAGCCAAGATAACTTGTTAGAGTAGTGAAGTAAAAGAAAGTTAAGGTGAGCATTAC
Source organism: Mesoplodon mirus (assembly GCF_964341445.2). Lineage (NCBI taxonomy): Eukaryota > Metazoa > Chordata > Mammalia > Artiodactyla > Ziphiidae > Mesoplodon > Mesoplodon mirus. Next base: position 41,043,573 of record NC_138986.1, on the reverse strand, counting down.
TTGGAAACAAAATTAGTTTATAATGTGATGTGGCAGTAGAAAAGCTGAATGTTTTTTGAAGAACTATCTGAAGAATAATCACAGTCCTGAGTGTTTCTTCCTGCACAATTCAGTTACAGTGCTTCAGACATCACATCTGATTTGGAATGTTGGAGTTACAATCAGTTGCAGATATTTGGTGGAAGAAATGGTGGTAGAAAGGGAAAATGTACAATTAAATAAAGGAAAAAACCCTTACTAGTCAAAAATATCCTCCCCACCAAAAACCCAAAGTGAAATAGATTAATTGGCTTGACTCTATAGCTGGAAAATGAAGTTTTACCTTAATAATCATAAAAAGTATAATATGTTGAAGGTATATTACATAGACACTATAGGGAATATATACCTTGGGCATGAGAAACATGGCTAGAAATGATCACTCCTGTATCAGAAACATAATCTTTTCTTGAGAAAAAAAAATCAGACATACATAGAAGTGTGTCAGGGGTGTTGATTGTCATTTCAAGTATACCTTGTTTATTCAGAACTATGCATCCCTTTCTATGATGCATCTTTTAACTCGTGAAGGTGAAAATTCACACTGGGGATAGATCTGCAAATGAGGAAACAGGAATCTTTATACTCTCCTTCCATTCCCATAAGTAGAACAAATTTAGCTGTATTTTGCTAGAGGCAGGTTTGCTGAACTTGAATAACCTTTACATTGATTGCTAGAGACATTCAGGTAAGATTGCGAAGCTTCTGTGGCGATGCAGTTTTACACGGTGTAGGTTTTTCCTCATTGGGTCAATTTACATTGCTTGCCTCATACCATCTCTATTTGAGTAGAAAGTGGCCTTTACTCGAGATATTGGGTTTCTCATCACTATGCTGTAGGGGAGAGCATGCAAACTTTGAGGTCAGTCGGTCACGGTTTGAGTCTTGCTGCTTCTGCTTACTAGCTGTGTGACATTAGGCACATTTTTAGCTCCTATGAGCCTCAGTTTTCTTTTCTGCAATGTGGGATTAATGCTCATAGTAATGTTGTGAAGCATCTAACATGGCTGGTATATAGTGGGGATTCAGTAAATAAAAGCTGCTGTAATTCTTCATTGTTGTCTTCTCATTTCTCAATTAAGCAATTAATATACCTTCCCTGTGGAGTAGAGTGGTGGTATTTCCAGGAGAGAGAATGTTGGCAGGGCTGGGACTTGTCTCTGTTACCAGAGTTAGACACCATTTACCTGAAGTAGCTTCTCCATTTCTACCTCTCAGAATAGACTGATTCAGCACCCCCTGGAGATTTTAACTTCTTCCCTAATAAATAAAATGTCTGAATCTGAAGGCAGGTAACACTTTGCCTTAAAACATTGTCTTAAGTGGATTTTTCTTTTCTGCCTAAAAGAAACTCAGGAAAGATTTATTATAAACGCCCTCAGGAGACCTCTTCCAAAATGCTTCCCTTTAAAGAGGTAGTCACAAAAATGAGCACTGAACATTGCCATGGAGATTTGTAGAGTGACAGCAAAACCATTTTCTGAATGTCTATTAGTGGATTTGGGATGAGTTTGAATATGCTAAAAATTAATCTAAAATTTCACATTTGATTAAATTATGATCCACATATGAAGACATGGATAATAATTCATTTTTTAAAAATGAACCAATTACTAAAAAGAGATATGTATTAGAAAGCTGATAAGCAAGCCAGATTAAATTCAATAGCTTTATAGTTACATCTTTAAGGCCGGTATCTCTTTAAGAGATAACTTCACCAGTATTTAGTTAACTTACATTTATATATTACATTTGTCTCGAATAGCATTTCTGAATTTAATTCAGATAACATAAGTAAGTTTTTCTTTCACTCTTTGACTTTTTATAAATTTTTGCAAATAATCTTTTAATTTGGGGAGGGAATGGGGATAAAAATCAAGAACATGAATTTTGCCTGTTCAGCTGCCTTTTTCTGTCTTTAGGCTTTGAGTAATTTTTCAATGTTTGAAGGAAGAGAAGAGCTTGAAGTTTACAAGTTTGCTTCATCTATACCCTAAACTCTATCAACTGCTTAATATCCATTGAGAAGGAGTGCTGTATATCTACAGATTTTTCTAAGTTGATCTCTTTGAAACATAATAATAGCCTGATAGATGAGCAAATACTTGTCAGGAAATGTTAGGCCCTCTTACAGGTGTAATAAATTGTTTCTTCTTCTGGTTTAATAATCCCTCATAATCAATTAATACAGAATGGCAAATTGGAAAGTATTCTGGTCATGGCATAGAAATTCCTGTGTTTTATTCCTGGTAATTCAATTTATTTAACACTGAAGTCTTGTGCAAGTCACTTAAATTTTTTGAATCTCAGTTTCCTCATCTGTGAAATGGAAGTTCCAACAAGCTCCCTGTGGTGGTATGGCTGATTAGTCTGTTCTCAGCATCCATTTCTTTTTTTAAAATTGTATTTATTTTTTGGCTGTGTCAGGTCTTTGTTGCCACACACGGGCTTTCTCTAGTTCTGGTGAGTGAGGGCTACTCTTTGTTGCAGTGCGTGGGCTTCTCATTGTGGTGGCTTCTCTTGTTGTGGAGCACAGGCTCTAGGCACGTGGGCTTCAGTAGTTGCAGCACGCAGGCTCAGTACTTGTGGCTCGCGGGCTCTAGAACGCAAGCTCAGTAGTTGTGGTGCATGGGCTTAGTTGCTCCGCGACATGTGGGATCTTCCCGGACCAGGGCACGAACCCCTGTCCCCTGCATTGGCAGGCGGATTCTTAATCACCGCGCTACCAGGGAAGTCCCAGCATCCATTTCTAACTCCTTCTGCTTAGCCTTCTTGGCCTGTAGAAGCTGGAAAGCTAAATATCCATATTTCCCAGGCTCCCTTGCTGCTAAGATTTTTAAGCAAATTTGATTCTATCATTTAGAAGTATTGATTCAAGATTTATAAGGTGGGAGTAATAAGGGAGCCATCTTCCTGCAGCTTTGTTTTTTGTTTTTTGTTTTCAGAAAACAGGTTGCAAAGACGTGGAGTTTTTCTTCAGCAGTGTTCCAGTGTCCAGCTTTACCTAGTAGCTAGGGTGACAATAGCAGTTATTTTCTCATTTCCAGGTGACAGCCATAGCATGATGTCTTTTTTTATGTTTTATTTTACTTAAAACTTAAAAAAAAATTGTATGCAATTTTTTAAGGTTACTTTCCATTTACAATTATTACAAAATATTGGTTATATTCCCTGTGTGGTACAGTACATCCTTGAGCCTATTTTATACCCAGTAGTTTGTACCTCTCACTCTCTAACTCCTACATTGCCCGAACCCTGCTACCCCCGCCACTGGTAACCACTAGTTTGGCCTCTATATCTTAGTCCATAACAGAATGTTCTTGACTTAATAGTTCCAGTAGTGGCCTCTTGATCTTTACCTCTGACTGTGGCAGAATCAGCAGCCCTCCTGGTGTTTTGGTTATGCAGTGTTTGGGGGTTATTCCTGGAGGCCCAGTCTAGAGCCCATTCCTTCCAAACTTCTAGTTATTTTGTAAGCATCTTATTTCTTGAATTAAACCCATTTCTCTTAAAACATCTAAAGCGTTTCTATTTATTATATTGAACTCTGTTACTTGGCCTAAAGTCTTGTGAATATCATGTGGAATTAATCATGTATTTTAAGGTGCTTTGTTAAAACGCTAAATATAGACGTAGAAATTATTACAATTAACACACACAGAAGATTTGCCACATTATTTGACTAGTGGAATTTAACTTAAACATACCCTATGATATGCTCCCTGAGGCTTTAAGGAATTAGATCAAAGTGGGTAACTCTTCACATAGGGAAAGGAATAACTGTGTAATCAAGTTACGTTAAGTTTTCTGATTACGCCTTGGTAGTGGGGTCAGGGCTGAGTGAGTTGAGGGTGCAGGAGGGTGGCCTAATGCTTCTTGAGTAACTTGGGGTCTGGCAGTGCAGGAGCACTTGGTCCTGAGTGATTAACTTGCTTCCATGCTCTATTCCTGATCTCCGCTGCCTTTGACTAGAATTTTCTGCAGCACTTGTGAATTTGAAGTTCCTGAAAGTCTGAGTACTGGACTATTTCTTGTTTTCCTCTTTTTCTTATAAGTAATGTTCCTTGGGAAACTTAAGGGTAAAGGTTTAAAATTGTAAAGGATTGAGCCAATTCCTAACATCACTGGCTATTCCAAGATGCAGTTTCCTGCAAGAAATCAAATTATTCATTTAGAAAATACGATGATTCTTGAAACATACCAGGAAAGTTACACCTGCTAAATCAGCACTCTAGGTCTCAAGATTTCTGAGTTATGATTAGCTATCTCAGTGTTACTATTCACTTAATGTAGTTGCCTTTAGCATTTGTGGCTTTGGATTGATGGTTAGTATGATGAGTCAATCATAATCTTTTTCCTCACCCTTGGGGAAGATAAGATTTATAATCAGTGGACTGCTCTGATCAGACACAATCAATTTTAAAGGAAAGATAGTCCTAATACTATTCTGAATCGATAAGCACTTATTTAAAAAAACAAATGTTAGTTTAACACTGAATAATGTATACATACTTTATGTTACCATATATCAAAATCATGCTGAAGAGGTTTTTGATTGCAGCACGTGGTAGGAATTAGAAAGATAATACCTGGTAACCCTGTTTAACTGGCTAGTGGCTTTAATATCTGAAAAGTAAAGCAGGATTTTACTGTATGGATTCTTTCTCCTTTGCCTAATGAAATACATAATTGTACAAATTCTGATGTAGTCTGTTTTTCTTCTAGAAAGAGATTTTCAAGTCAAGGCTTAAGCCACACCCATAAATGAGGCTACATGATTTCTCAACACTTTGATTTCTCAACACTTTCTCAACAAACTCAGGCTTTCTCAACACTTACCCAGGTAAATTAGAATATTGCCTGAACAGCTGTGAATTTAGAAAATCACATTGTAAAAATGTTTTTAGTATTTATCTATAAATATAATAAATGTTGGGCAAGTGTGAAACACTTCTAAACCTCTATTAATATTTAGATATGTATTATCTGCAGGCTAATTTCTATCAATCTCTTTCTCTTTATATATCTATATCTCCACATCTACATCTATATCAACAATATTTATAAATACGTGTATATATACAGATATATATGTAAAAAATGGAACATGAAATAATAATAATGCCTTATAATTACTTGCAGTATCAAAGAACATTTACTTCTCTCTTCTGTTCCTCATGACCATCTCCAATTTAGATCATGAGTTCTTATAGAGCAGGGAGGGCTGCGGAGACCAAACACATCTGCTGAGGTAAAGAGCTGAGGGACCTCAGCTCTTTTTACTCCCCTTTACATAATAAAGTACTTTGAACCACATTGAGCGTAGAGAGGAATCAAGTTTTAGATGAAGAAGAGAGAGGAAAAACTGGCCTGGTGCTGTTTTATTCCTTGACTCCTTGTGCGCTGAATATCAAACGGAAAAGCAGGACACAAATATTAGAAGCCCCCAGCGAGTATGCAGAAACTTGAGAAAAGGAGATGCATGCACTGTCTTCTGGCTGCAGTTTAGATGTGGCAGCCAGGCAGATGTGCACTGCACCATCCTGCACTGGTAACGCAAGGGAGATGGACACATGGTTCATTTATATATGAGAGGGGCCTCCAACCACCCCGTGCCCTCTGCTGAGTCTCCAGGGTATTACGTGGTCCAAGAGTGATGTGTCAGGGAGTTGCTCACACCAGTGAGTTGAACGTGGATGGACCTCGTGACTTAACCTGGGAGGGGCAGCTCATGTGCAGGCTGAGGAGAGAAGAGCAGAGCTGCTGCATCTCTGAGATGTCACCCTTCCAGTTTGCTGCCAGCAACCAAATGTGACCCCTACCAGCACCCCTCCTGATGTGGTTCAGAGAAAAGAGACTACGCTGACAGAAGCAGTGGAATACCACACAGAAAGTAGATTTTGTCACTCTTCTTCACACCCTCTCCCCACTACAGAGAGGCAGCCAGCTGCTGCCCGTGGAAGGCAGGTGCTTGATACCCTGGAACACTGACAGCTCGATGAGGTGAGAAAGAAATGTCTAGGAGGCACTAGAGAACCACACAGTAACTGGTTTACACAGTCTAAGTGGACTATTAAATCACTGGATGGGGCAGAACTAGAATGCAAGAACTAAATTAAATTGCCTGATATAAGGCCGGTGAGTTGGCGATCCAGATTTAGAAAATAAATTCACTTCAAGACAAAAAAGCATTATGTTTTAAAACATCCAACGTTGTGAGTGTATAATATAGTCATGTTACTCAAACATATAATTATTGATTTTTTTCCAAAATGAGATCACGCTATAGATGCACATCATCTTTGCTTGCGTATATATCAACACTGTAATTTTCAATAGGTGTCTAAAACAAACATTTTAAATTTATGTGAGGTCAAATATATTTTTTATGATTATTAATTTTTATGTCATGTTTATATTTTTGCATTTACAATGTAATATAATATAAAAATATATAATGCATTATACCAGACATATAAATATCATCTCTGTATGCTTATAGCACTTTATGATTTTGCTTTTAAATTTAATCTTTATTTCCAGCCAATTTTAGGGTAAGGATGAAGCAGGAATCTACCTGTTTTTTTTTTCCCATATTACTCAACCATTGTCCCAATTCCATTTATTAAATTATTTATCTTTCCTGTGTCAACTTGAAAAGCCATCTTTATCTACCAATTTTTATGTATTTGTATTATTGATTATTTCAAAAACACCACAATTACTCAATTATGACAAATTTAGGCTACATTTTAGATTCTGAAAGGGCAAGTCCTCTCTCATTCTTCTTTTTCATAATTTTCCTGGATATCCAGCGAACTTTAGGATAATTTTTATCAATTCACTGAAAAAATGTTCAGTATTCTGACTGAAACTGAAATAAATCTATAGCTTAATTTGGAGAAGAATTTCTATTTTTCTTTAAAAGTTTCTTTCTATCTCATAATCTGTATGTTTTCCACATATTCATTTTGCTCCTATGCTTCTGACTAAAATTTTATAATTTTATTCAAGTAAGTGATCTAACGTCTTGTGAAGTTAATTTCCTCTGTAGTTCCTTTGCATTTCTTGTTACTATTTTATGTGAAATATTTTTTCTTTGCATTTTTAAATTTTGGAAACATTAATTTTTTAGCTTAGTTGTCCATTTTACTGAATTTACTTTCTATTTCCAATGGCTTCTTAGTTGATTCATTTATTTTTTTTTCTAGGTAGACAAATATATTTAAGTGTTTTCATCTATTTCAGTACTTTTCACTTATATTTCATTTTCTTATTTGATTGCATTGACTGGCTGATTCAGAGTAATCATATGTGCATTATTTGTAGAGAGAATGATTATTATTTTGGGCATACTAATACTATTATCTGGCATTAATGGGCAAGCATGAAATGCGCAAGTATGAGGCTAGCTGGAAAAACTGTGATTGATTTTAATATACATCTTTCTATTCATGTTTTTAAGAGATTTTTCCTTTAAGAGTGGATGGTAAATTTTATCAAATGCCTTTTTTCAATGTACTATAAATTGAGTTGTTTTTTTCTTAGTTGATCTGTTTATGTTATGAACTTTATTAATACATATCTATATGTAACCTATATATTCCTGGAACAAACACAAAGAATATTAATTTGAAATATATAGCTGGATTTGATTGGTTAATACTATATTTTATTTAAGATTTTGATGCATTATATTCACCATTCACATTAAGGTAGGACCCAGTTTTTCATGGTTTCAGAGTTGGATATGGTTTCAAAGATATTGGGAGAACTTGACTGTGTACCCTGGAGGTTTTGGAGGCACAGATGCAGGTACCAGACTTTAGCCTGAAAGAGTCTACAGAGTAGATAGAAGCTGGTTAGAATTGCCTGCTGTGGCAGAGTCAAGGGCACGTGACTTTTATGGGGCAAAACAGAGCTGTTGCTAGCCCATTGTGTGAATAAGGAAAAAACACTCCTTGCTACAGGCACACACAACCCCATTCCAGGATGCACTGTTTGAGGTCAAGAATGAGGGTCCCCCCTTTGTGTACATCACTGTGTGGGGAACACAGTGCACAGTGTTCCGTGCCTACATTGGGCAAACATGCCAAGGGTTTATCAGTGCTAAAGAGACATTGCAGAAGAGAACCAAGTTAGAGACATTTTGAAATCCATTAAATAGGACTACCTATAAAGGGTGAGACAATCCCAGCAGAAGAGGAATGCTGGTTTGATAGGGAAAGACGAAAAAAAATAATAGGGATTCTTACTGATACAAACAGTGTTTCTCCATGACCTGTGGAGATGATTATGCAAGTTACATATGGAATGGCCAGTCAGTAGTTATAGAAAAGAAAACGAACTCTCCACTTGGAATAAAACGAAAGCAAATACATGGCGCAATTTGGGACAGGAGTCTTGTGGGAACAGATACGACGCAGAATTGGCAGATCTTGTTAAATGGCCAGGGATTGAATGTGCTTCTGCCTGTCCTCTAAGGGTGCCCCACTTCCTGCCAATAGTAGTATTTTCTTGAATCAGCAATTTACTTAGTTTTTATTCCAGGGAGAAAAAAAAATAGTCTCCTAGTTTTTAGGTTAGTGTATGATTTACAGCTGGCCTCCATGTGTTCAAATGAAAAAACAGCGCAGAATATTACATGGAAACTTGGGAAGTCAAAGCTCCGAATTTGTTCCAGAGTGTCTGATTTATGATAAAAGCCCGTGGCACACTGATGTTGCCTGACCCTGTGTGAAGCTGCATTTGATATTTGGACTGTGAGTAGAATTTCCTTCATTTATAATAACATGAAACTCAGCAGTAAATCTTCACAAGATTATTGTAACTCAGACCAACTGGAAGCTGTCCTTAGGGTTTACTGAGTGGCGTAATGGCAAAAATTTCAAATTTTAGGTGATAAATAACAAAAGAAAACTCCCCCTATTTCCCTTCCTCAAAAATTCTATACAAATGGAATGATGCTTCTTGCCCTAGTGTCTAGTCTTTGGATCTTTATAAAACCATCAAGAAATAACTCTTTATTACATGTCTAGAGCCTTGAATTTAAGCAGCTAGAATATTAGTAAAAACAGATTTAGTGCATGTTCCTTATGTGCAATACTTTACATCAGAGATAAAAGGGAAGCAGAAATCCCTAAACTTGAAAAATGAAACAAATTTAACCTACTGTAAATGGGCCATGTGGATGTAAGAAAGGACATATTAATCAAACCTTACCAATTAAGGAGCGGGTACTTCACTATTAAACTCTAAGATGAATTTCAAGAGCCTGGCTTGATGGAATGGATATTTATGTTATTAAGATATCATAGCAACCAATCTTTATTCTGAGTGCTACATAGAGGTCAAGTTGAAAGTTCTCAGCTGATTACTGTCGTGACAATGAATAAAGATGATGTAGCTTGTCCTAACTTCTTTGAAAACGAGTATCTAGAGGTAGGAGAGTCTTTTATGCTAAACAGTAATGTCTTCTGCTAAATAAGTGAGAGATAAATGAATTGAATCATTGTTAATCATTCAACAAATAACTTTAAACCAATTTTAATTAATGTTAGAGCTCTTAGAATTTGTGAAATTTGAAGCTAAAGTCCTGCAGTAGTCTGAAATGATTTTCAATTATGCGTTCTAAAGATGATTTTTCTTGGGATGTTATTTTCTCCTTGTTCCTGCTCTGATTACTATTGCTACTTTTAAAAATGCTACAGATTTGGAATTTGAAGTTATGTACTTATTATCACTTACATAAACAGCTTGCAGTGGTATTAATTTGTACTTTTTTGTTTTTTAATTACCGAATTAGCATTTGTGGAGCATCTGCTCTTGAGAGCCCTATTCTAGGCTTCTCCCCTAGTCTTCCACATCTCATAACTGCATCACTATTCACCTCTTTTCAGACTCATAACCTAGAAGGCATCCTCAACTCTTATTTCCTCACAATTAACATGAAAACCGTTAGAAAGTCTTGTCTTCCATCTCTACTTTCAAAATATGTTCAAAATGTGATCACTTCTTATTACCTCCAGGTAGTGCCAATCCAAGGCACTACTACGTCTTGCCTGGCCCCTTGCAATACCTCCCAACTTGTCTAGCTTCCATTTTTGCAACCCGATAGCCTATTTGCCACAGAGCAGCTAGAGTAATCTTAAAAGACACATCAGATTATGTCAGTCCTTTGCTCAAAACCTTCCATAAGCCTCTCACTGCATGAATATAAAATCTAAACTACTCACCACAGCCTATGCTGGCCTTCCATGATCTGGCCCATTCTACCCCTATCTTATACCCCTCTGCCCCTCTCTCACTCAACTCCAGCCACACCATCTTTCTGATGTTCTTGGAACACACAGGGCTCATTACCACCTCAGAGCTTTTGTACTTTTTGTTCTCTCTGCCTGAAACATTCTTCTACCCAGATCTTTCAATGCTTTCCTCAATACATTAAGGTAATTGTTCCTTGGCCATTTCATCTTAAATAACCCTCATACTTAGCAGTTCCTAACCCTTTATCCTGTTATATAAGTTTTTATGGCACTTTTTCTAGCTAACGTATTTCATATTTGTTTGTTTACTTGTTTCATCTTTGCTCCACCCCACCTCCCACATACACATTCAATATAGCTTCACGGGAGTGGGGACTTTATCTTGTTCTCTATATCATGGGTCTAGCAGAGTAACTGACACATAGCAGACATTCAATAAATATTTGATGAGTGAATGTATGAGTTGATACAGTAAGAAAGAAGGACAAATGATGATAAAAAGGAGTTAACCAAAAGTCAAGGTGTTTGTAGCCAAGGAAATTCAGGTCTAATCAGAGGAAGAAACCCACACCTATGCAAAAGAATATAAAGCATTACAGATTGAATGCATAATATCTAAGTAAGGCAGAGCAAAGCAGGACATTTTATTATGTATATTACATGGAGCCATCTGTCTCCCTCCTGTTACTTTTGCATTTCTACATATTGCCTAATATGGTCTCTGCACATAAAGGTTGACTATGACTAATTGATTATTTTTTAAAATATGCAAATATGAGTAGAAAGTAATATAGAAGGCAAAACTAAAGTGAAGGTTTGGATTACTCTGAATTACCTGTGATTTAATTTTTCCATGTTTGATAATAAACATAGATAAATATGTATTGACTTTTGTTTAGCTGCTGGACATACATCAAAGCTTTTTTTTTTTTTTTTTTTTCCTGTACGCAGGCCTCTCACTGTTGTTCCCTTTCCTGGATGTGCAGGCTCAGTGGCCATGGCTCACGGCCCCAGCCGCTCCGCGGCATGTGGGATCTTCCTGGACCGAGGCATGGACCCGTGTCCCCTGCATTGGCAGGTGGACTCTCAACCACTGTGCCACCAGGGAAGCCCCAAAGCAATTTTTTTATGGCATGGTACAACATTTTCAAGATACCACTAGTCAAAAATAAATTGTATTAAAAAATCTAAATTCTCAATGTTTTCTTCTATTCTTCCATGTCTCTGATCCTTATAAATTTTGGGAAATTAGGTTATATACTTTCCTTGAGAATCAAGTTTGTTATAACTTGACTATATTTGTAGAGTTATAAATGAATAACACATAATTTACTGAGTTCATCATTGAGTCAAAAAATTGCTGCTCACTGACTCGGATAGACTGGGTATAGTAATTTGAATAAGATATGGTTCCAACTTTCAAGAAGCTACTATGCATTTATTTATCCGCCTGATATTTTCAGACAGTTGAGAACTAATAGATTTCAGGCACTGTCCCAGGCATTAGGGATGCAATTGTGAACAGGATTGTTAAGGTCCCTACAGTCACAGAATTTAAGGTTCCGGGAAATAGAAACAGTACAGTGCTGACATACGATTTTATATAAAGGAAGAGAAAACAACAGAATGGGAGCATATAACAGAGAAAACCAACTTTGAGCCTTCAGGGAAGGTCAGCCTGAGGAGTCACATTAAGATTAGACCCCAAGAAGACATCTAAGGGCAAAGGCAGGGCCAGACGTCCATATAGATCACCATAGGGCAGTGTAATCAGTCAGGGCTTTAGCAGAAGTAAGGAAGTGAGTACAGAATCTGCTGGTTGCATTGAAAAAGGGAAGATAAACAGAGCCTTGTGGCGTCAATAAAGGCTTGCCCTGGAGGAGATACTTGGGCTTCAGGAGTGTGGATTTTCCACATGGGTAAGGGGGTAGGATTCAGCTTGTACAACATTTGAAGATTGTAACATCATACGAGAAAGTAAGCAAGTGATGTAAGCCTCAAGCAAAGTGCACCAGTAGTGTGAACGGGTCTAGGGAGCTTGGCTGGTGGAGTCCTGCCTTTCTGTCCACATGTCAGGCACCGCGACCTTTAGAAAGGTGATTAATACTTGAGAAAGGGTACAAGGCAATGTTCTGGGCTGATCTGGCTCCAGAGCTGCCTGTGGCTAACTCCTGGCATGACAAAGTGCCATCGCTGCAGACCAGCCATTAGCACTTGCCTGTTTGCCTTGCTGGCTGAAAAATGGGCACAGTTACAGGAGAGAGAATGGACTTTGTTATTCTAGACAGCACAGCACTTGGTCCTGGACATGAAAACAGAGAAGTAGAGCTAAAACCTTTTCACAGTATTTGGGAAGTACCTAAATGAACAAATTCTGTTACATAAATGTAGATTATGCTGGTATTTTATCAGTGTAGATTAGGGTTTATTTTAAACATGAGAAATAAACGGGCCATTAATTTTCCCTTTAAGGAGGTAGTTAAGAAAATGGTTAATAATCTGTCTACTAAAAATAGTAGACAATCCTCAAGAGATACTTTTTTCAGAAACAACAAATTATACATCTAGTATTGACATCCATTTTTATGAACAAATTCAGAGTAGATTGGGAGGAGAGAGATTCATGAAAACAACTTGAATTTTCTAAGGCAGATGTTTAAAAAGGATTTTATCTGCTTTAGAGAGAGTTGTTATTTCATAAGACTGTGATTTTCTCCATGGTGCCCCGTTTTGAGAACATGGATTTACTTGGCTGTTATATGCAATTGCTTGCCTTCTGTGGTTCTCTAGTACCGGCATTTTTCATATACGCAAAAAATGAGGCAAGTGGGTTTGTGAAATGGTGTCTTGTTTAGCTGTACGAGAGCTGCCTTGCCGTGAGAATGATTGTAATAATTCTTTCACAGAACATAGTGATATCTTTTAGGCAATGCTACTATTTAAGGCTTTGCTTGTGTCCTAGCCAAACAGATGTGTTTATTTACATGTCTGATCTAAACAGGAAGACAATGGGGACTCTGCCCACAGCCTTGTACTTCCTCTAATACAGATAGAACCGGAGGAGAGATGCAAGCAGTTGGGGCTCATGGAAATGACAGCGGGAATGAAGAAAAGCCTGTAGGTGTGGGTCAAACAGGCAGCTGTGCTTTCCCTCTCAGCACTGGAACAGCTGTGTGCGGTCTGAAAAGAAGCTGAGGGACAGCTAGCTGCTGGCACTGGTTTGGGGCATGTGGTCTCCTCTCTTTGTGTGCCTGAGAGGGAATAGACATATAATCGTCGTCTCTGTGCAACGATGCTACTGCCAAGGCACTTTGGAATCCATGTCAGTTCAGGTGCATCCAGGCACATGGACATACTCTGTTGCAAACGGTAACTGCACACGGACTGAGGGACGTGAAGAGGCTGCTTTTCTCCAAACGTGGATTAAATGCTATCAACAGTGGGAGATGCTTTGCAAGTAGAGGACCTGCAAATCTAGAGTAGGCAGAATAAAGAAGTCAGGTTGCATAATGAAGTGGTCTCTTAGGGAATAAACTGAGGGTGGTGGGACAGGGATGAGGGGAAGGTCCTTGTCCTGGGTAGCAGCAGGCTGGGGACTAGGGGCTTGAGCCATGTGTGCCAGTGGAGAAATGAAGAGAGTGGTACTCTCATTTGAGGGATTGAGATTTTCATCTTCTGTCACTTCTTAATTCTTTTCTTCATACTTAATAACATTATACAATAATGGAAACCTTAACAGGAAGCAAAATCGAACAATTATAGTATCAACAATGGCTTCGGAATTTTGTCCCGTTTCTACTCAGTGAAGGAAATGGAGTTATCATTTGTAATTATTCCTTGAAAAGCATATTTAGTTATTGTTCTTTTAGTCATAGGTTAGAAAAACAGATACAGAACTGCATGTACACACACACACACACACACACATATATATACCACCACAGAAAGATATACCCTGTAACTTTGTAGGTGAAACTTATCATTTGACTCTGACTAGTTTTGGGCTCTTTATCAAATTTTGATCCCTAAAACTTATTCTCATAAGAAATAAGGAAATAGCTTTACTAAAGAGAATTAACAGCACTCACTTTAGTGTGATATTGCTCCCCTATGGGTTGAAAACGGCACCAGAAGTCATCTCTGAACTGTAGGATTAGAGTCAGCTGAGGTTTCTTGATTTTTGTTTTTAATTGGTTTGTTTGCTTGCTAACTTAGGGCTGGGGATTCTTTAGTTTCATTCTAAATATTCAGTACTCACTGTGGGCAGTAAGGAAGGGGGGAGTCCTCTGTGCCTCATCTGTCACGTTTGTGATGACACAGGGTCAAAAGCTCAAAGGTAAATATAATCTTTGCTTATCATAACTGTTTCCAAATGTGAACATACCTTGACAGGCCAAATACATGGTTGCACGTGGATTTGAATTGATCTAAGTATATGCTGTGGATATCTAAGGTTCCCTGAAAATTGTGTGTACATTTTCAGTGTGTGTGTTTATGAGTGTGCACGTGTGTGTTTAATTGTGGCAATGTTGAAAACTGAAATGGAGACTTGTTTTATTTATAAGAGGATCCCAAATACAGATTTGGGGAGCAGGGTGTGAAACTGTGTATTCATAAAACTCTATTTCCATCAGTAAAGAAAAATATTACTCTTATTTTGACTTTTCCTTACTTGGTCTTTAGGAAAGAAAGGAGCAAGAGAAGGACTAGCAGGAAGCAACAGGGTTAGGCTATGTTAGCCTTTATATTTTTCTGATGGTGAGGCCACCAGTGCCTACCATTACAGTTCTGCCAAGTGCTTGATTGCAGCAATATGAATCTGTTTGGATGTTTAGTGGAAGTAGTGTTCTTCTTCAGAGGAACTGTAGTTAAAATATGCACTGCCGGGCTTCCCTGGTGGCGCAGTCCGCCTGCCGATGCAGGGGACACGGGTTCGTGCCCCGGTCCGGGAAGATCCCACATGCCGCGGAGTGGCTGGGCCCGTGAGCCATGGCCGCTGAGCCTGCGCGTCCGGAGCCTGTGCTCCGCAACGGGAGAGGCCACAACAGTGAGAGGCCCGCGTACCGCAAAAAAAAAAAAAAAAAAAAAAAAAAAATGCACTGCCTTCGGTTGCACTGTGTTTGTTTTCGTGTAAAGTTTCTTGCAAATATAGTAGGTGCTTTCTTGGTAAGCAAAGCATTCTAACACGTGAACTGCCTGATCTTTGGCTAGCTGTCCTGTTTACTAGCTGTGCAGGTGGTTAGTGTGCCAGGAGCTGCAAATAAATCAAAGCTGTGACTGATCTCCAGTGATGGGAGCACCAGCGCTCTGCCTAAGTGTTCATTTTTACAGCACAACTCTTATCCCTTAGTTTAGTTATATCTACTGATTCTTAGGCATAAGGATAAGTCACCAGTCAATGCTCCAAACTGAAAACGGGAAAGGATGAAACAGCAGAGGAAAGAAAGGAATTTTCCTGTTTTGAGAACCTCCTGCATACTACCCTGTGGTCGTTTCAAATGTTTGCTTTTGTACAGAGAGTAAAGTAATCTTTCTCTCCTGAAATATAAAAACATGTTCAAGTAGAAGAATAAACAGTGGGTTGCACTAGGGTCTATTTTTATTTCTAAATTAAAACTAAATTGGTTTTATGCCATATAAGAGCGCTTTTCATTTTACATTTTAAATCAAGTATTTTGACTGATCTAAGTACAAACCAGATAGCTTGTCAAGATATGAAGATAACATTGCCTCCGTATTTCTTACCTCACCTTAGATGATGTATTCAGTGGGTGTTCAGTAGAAGGGTTTAGAGTGTAGAATTTCCTGGGCTGTCTATGAACTCGTTGATGTGATGTACTGGAAATGATAATTTAGCTCTTCATCTCAGTTCTGAACTTTTTCTATTTAGCTCAGCAAGCTGGTTCCATTTTGTTTTCTCCCCCTACTCAGCTGAGAAAACAGATTTAGAAATTAACTAGGTGCTCTGGGCTATTTCAAAGACCAAGAAAGACAATTTTTGTTTTCATTTCTCATAAGTGATACATAAAGTCTGGAAAGTAAGAGAATGATAACTGAATATGGTCAGAACTAATTAAAATATTATATTCAGGACTGAGATTGAAAGGCAGCTAAGGAGAAAAATCCTACAGATGCTCAAAATCTGTGAGACTTCAGAATTAGCTGAATCCCCAGTGAATCTTCATTATTGCCTTGAGGAAATTGTAGAGTATTTTCCTTCTTTGCAAGGCTTGACAATTTATTGAATTGCTACCAAAAGCTTGCAGAAGGTAAGGGGAACTTCCCAGAGGCAATTATGCTGCATTTTGCCATTGAAATTTTCTAAGTTTCTCCCTTGTGTGACAGGGTTTTACATGAAACTAAGGAAAACAAAACTGTTAAAATAGACCAGCATGGTCTTGCCTAGAATTAGTGTATATTCACAGAGTTTGAGAATGGTGGTTCAATATAGATGTCTCAGAATATGGGTTATCTGCCAAATGACAGATGGTCCAAAGCCAGAAGAGAAAGGCTCAAGAAGATGTAGTCAAGGGTAAGGCTGATTCTGGGAAGAGCTGAGCAGCTGTTTAGTGGTTGTGTTAACACTGATCATTAGTACAGCCTCTTTTTCATTCTGTCACATTAATTTGTTATTGTTTTCGCTTTTGTGATGGCTCAACTAGGCTCTTTATTAGATGGAGTGATATCTGCAAAAAGGTTCACTGAAAATATTCTGAAATAATTAGACTGAACTAAAATAAATATTTTTTAGATAGGACACTAATGCTCTGTATCACACATTAGTGAAAAAAATTTGAAAATTGATTTTTAGTCCTTCGTAATGCTGTTGAGACATGTCAATGTGTTTTGCTATTAGAATTCAATTAAAAGGGGCTCCAGAGAGGTAAGCAAGCCAAAGAAACTTCATCATGTGTATGTAGCTCATGCATTGTTGATTATGACATTTTAAATCACTAAGTACTTATCTACATATTTGTTTGCTTTTTTTTTTCACAAATGAGGTCTTTTATTTGTCACCATTAAAAGTCTGATTTTTAAACAGATTCCTGGTCTGGTGGCTCATATCCATCAGCTCGTTCAACTTTAGCACCTATCTCGTCCCCAGTAGCTTTTCCAGAACTACTACCTTCACCATGTAGCTCCATGAGTTTCCCCAATTCAAACTTGGGCTTCTTCAGCATTTTTACTTTTCTAACAAAGACATCATGGAGTGGATAAATAGACTGGCAGGCCTTTTCTATGTCTTTTCCAATGCTGTCTGGAATCAATTTATTGACCACCTCTTTCAAGTCATTTGTCTGCACCTCTCGGGTCATGATTTCCATCATCTTCTTGCGGATCTGGTGGACCTGCTGGTGCTGGGCATAAGAGGTCTTCCGAATCTGGTTGTTGCATTTTTTAGTAAAACCCACAGAGAAGAGATGAAGCAAATAACCATCGGTAGTCTTGACATCAACGTGAGCTTCAATCATGGTCTGCCATTTTTTGACCATGGAGCACATTTTGTCACGGGTAAGATCCATGCCATGGAAATTAGTCAGGCAGTTTTTGCCCTGAATGTCCTCAGTAATAAGCTTGAATTTTCTAAATGCAACTTCATCATTCTGCAGATCAGCAAGGCTCACTTCAAACACACGACCCTTGAGGCCATCAGATGTGATTTTGGTTCCTTGAGTTCTCGTGACTAGTGTTTTCCCAATATTTCTTATATTGAACATAGCTGGTTCTTTCACACCATACCAATCTTTCTTAGAAAATGGGTCAACCACTTTCTTCTTGGCTCCCTTTTTACCTCCTTTCGTAAGGCGCCTGTTTTTTCCGACCGCCATGGTGCTGCTCCGAGAACCAAAAGGACGGAAATTATACTCATGCGAGATCTTAGGGGTGCAGAGTGGGACGCGCTGTCTACATGACCCTGTTTGCTTGTTTTAAGTCAATTTTATTGACTTAATAAAATGCACCTCTTTTAAGTGTACATTAATGGAATTTTAACACATTTAAACCCCTGTGTAAACACCGTCACAGTCAGGATATAGGACCTATCTATCACCTTCCAAAAGTCTCTTATGTTCCTTCCCACTCAATCCATTCCACCTTGGACCACGTAACCACTGATCTGTTTCCTATATATTAGATTTGCCATTTTTAGGATCTCATATTAAATGGACTCAAACAGCACGTACGCTTTTGTTTTGGCTCCCTTGGCTTAGCTAAGTGCTTTTCACATGCATTTAACTTATCTGTTTCAATAGTTCACTCCTTTCTCTTGATGACTAGTATTTCATTGCCTGCATATGCCACAAATTACCTATTGTAGGATACCGAGTTGGTTTGGCAAGTTCTGAATAAAGCTGTTTGAACATTTGTTTACAGATCTTTGTGTCGGCATGTTTTCATTTCTCTTGGGTTAACACCTAGAAGTGGAATATGATAACTGCATATTTAGCTTTATTAGAAAGTGCCAAACTATTTCCCAAAGAAACTGTACCATTTCTTTGAGCAATATATGAGATTTCCAGTTGTTCTTTACCCTCTCCAAGACTTGGCATTGTCAGTTTCTTTTAAATATTAACCATTGTAATGGGCATGTAGTGTTATCTTATTGTGGTACCATTCTTCTTGGAGGCCTTAGCTCATTCCCAGGCTGAATTATGTTACTCTGACTGTGTTGTCCATTCAATGGGGACCATAAATGGATAGGTAATGATGTTTCAAGAGTAGGATTAGTGCTATGGGAAGGACCTCATAAAAGGAGCACTTTCAGTTGAGTATATTTTATACTTCAAATACATCCTTTACAATGTGAAACTTTATAATTATACTTGTGTACACTCCATACAATGCACTCCATGTACTAAAATCACAACAGGTATTCTTAATGGTTTTGACTGGCTGTGAATCAAGGCCAGTGGGTAAAGTGAGCAGAGGCCCTTAGGGGGCAGCAGAGGACCACATACCAAGAGAGTCATGGGTTGGGGAATAGGGTATGTGTCTAAGTAAAGGGGCCTCTGTCTGTCACTAGCTAATAGGTTAAACTGTTTGCCCTTCTGTTCCTCAGCAGTAAATAAGGATAAAAGCTAAAGGAGTTAGGGTGTAAAAACTCACAAACTCAAAAGCATGCAGGGGTATGACAAGAAATATACTTCTGAGAATGTGACCAGTGTTAAGACAAAGGGTGTTTTAAAGGTTTGTGGTCAAATTGAGCATCCAGTGCTTCACCAGGAGGCATGAAAATTCATCAAATAAACGAAGTGAGCTTTGCTAGCTAATCATCTTGCAGCACCTTTGCACACGTGCTGCAAATCTGTGACCCTAGGATGTCACCTGAAGAGGATTAAGAACGGTGGACCACACCAAGACACATAGGGAACTCCACTGAAGATGGGAAAGGAGGCAGGAAGTATCAGCAAGGGAGAGCTTGAACCAGGGCTAGAGCAAAGATGGAAATGAGGACTGAGCTGAGGTGTGTTATGACGGAGGGTGTGAGGATTGTGGCTGATGGTGACATGAGCGAATTCATACTTACTGGGCACCTACTCTGTGTATAAATGTATACACACTTTCTGTTAATTTTCATAATAACCCTTGAAAGTAAGAGTTACTGTCCTCATTTATACATGGACAAACTGAGTCTCCTTGTGCAGGTTTATAGAGAACTCAGGCCTATGCAACTCTAACTTCAGATCTCTAAAGTAGATGAGAGAATTGGTAAACTGAGACTTGAGAATCCAAACAGATTGAAAATGAGGTGCTGTCAGGGTTGCAGGCCAATGCCTCTTAAGACTTAATATGCCTCTGAATCCCCTGGGGATCGTGGTAAAACAAATACCAATGCAGAGCATCTGGGTTGAAGCCTGAGACTCTGCATTTCTAACAAGCTCCCAGGTAATGTCCATGTTGCTACTCTGCAGACTATGTGCTGAGAAGTTTGCAGCCATGCTCACCTGAACCTTATATTGCAACAATAAGTTTTATTCTGCTCTCTCTAACTTGAAAAGCCAGCATGTATTGAGGAATATCACTTCTATGGGGGTGGGGGAGGCTTAATTGCACACAGGCTAGTTTCTAAACTGTGAGATCTGCTTGTTTTCTGTTAGGACTTGGATTTTAATCCATACTCCACTAATTCCTACCTGAGTGACCTCACACGGTCCTCTTGAAGAATTAGTTTCCTCATCTACAAAATGGGAATAATAATAATCTACTACTACATAAATCATAATGCCCTTTTTCATTGTTAATATTTCACACTGTAAAATAACTTGACGGATGAGGACTTTGACACGATGTCTGGCACATGGTAGATGATCATTAAATGTTTGCTGAAGACTGAATGAATATGTATATGTTGATGAAAACTGACATAGTGCCTAATATAAATATTAAATTAACACTTAATTTGGTCCATATTTTAAACTATAGAGTTATAGGTTGTAACCAGAGTGCAAAATACTGTAAAGTAAAAATTTTGTTTCATCTTTCTCTTTGAGCAAAGAAAATACATATAAAACTAATCTGTTCAGTGCATCTGAATTACAGTATTAGAATATTCACAACATTTTTAACTGGTTACTTACACTGGATCTGGCACTGCAATGGGTGCCTTACATATTTTATTCAATTTAATTCTCAGAAAAAACATAGTGATGTAAGTATTATTTTCCCCCATTTAGCCAACAGGGAAATGGAGGTTTAGAAAGGTGAAGTGATGTGCTCAAAGTCAGGGCTACCCTCACAGAGTGTATATGTGTGTGTGTCTAGGGGCAAACATTATTTGCTGGGCCCCTGTCTATATAAACAATTCGAGATATCTCAAATCACTTGGAATCAACCCACTGGTCTTCTACAACCAGGCCGGCCATGCAGCCCCAGGAGGAAACAATAGGCATGAGTACTGGAGCTTCTTAGGGCCTCTGGTTCACCCAGCATGGGGGAGATGGGATGCAGGTGTAGGTAGAGGATTGGAAAGCTCCTTGAAGGAGAAAAACAGGTTAGAGGTGCATGAGTGGTGGGGAACTTTGAGGTAGGAGGTCCCAGTGAATAGGACCCATGTAGGCACCCTTTCTGGAAGACTCTAGTTCCAGGCACTCTGCAGGGGTCTTAGACAATTTTAAGGGCAGTACTGCAAAATGTAGGGCCTCCTACACATGGGCCCAGGGCAGGTTTCCTGCTTCCTGGGTTCAAGGGTGACATTGCCCAAAGTTACCCAGTAAGGATTAGCATAATCCAAGTCTTTCTGCCTCCTGCACCCATGATCTTTACACAGAAGAATGTCATTCACAAGCTGGAGTTAGATCAAACTTTAGAGAAAGTACAAATCACATTTACTGTGTTTTTATTTTGTCTTCTACCCTGGTCAGGACATTAGTAGGATCTGTGTAGTCTAACCAAATTTTCATCATCATCATTATCATTATTACTTTAAAGTTACAATATGTTGAGGATGGACACTTTTGTGAAATACAGTAAAAATGTCCCAGCAATATCAAATTTCTATAAAAAGTTATAGGCATTGGGCTTCCCTGGTGGCACAGTGGTTGAGAGTCCGCCTGCCGATGCAGGGGACACGGGTTCGTGCCCCGGTCCGGGAAGATCCCACATGCCGCGGAGCGGCTGGGCCCGTGAGCCATGGCCGCTGAGCCTGCGCGTCCGGAGCCTGTGCTCCGCAAAGGGAGAGGCCACAACAGTGAGAGGCCCGCATACCGCAAAAAAAAAAAAAAGTTATAGGCATTAACTCTCACTTCCTAAACTTTCTTTACATGGACCACACAGGTCCACAGCTCCCACTTTAAGTAGTTCTGGTCTAACCTAATGTCTGGAGCTCTCCCATTTACTCAGGACTCCTGACTGCCATGTTCCCATAATTTGCTATTGAAATAAATCAATATATAATGTGACTTGCAAAGAATTCACAATGACAACTCATTAATCCATATTCAAATAGGTAAAAACTAGAGAAGCCATGTCTTTGGCTGGAAATGTCTTCACTTTTTTCATCTCTTGTACCATTTAACTGAGACATTTTAGAGACTATGGCTCAATATTTATGGTTGAAGCTATTTCCATCTGAGGAGTAAAGGGTTGGAGATTGATGAGTCCCTGTGGTTGATATCTTTAAAGTCTGACTTCTTAACCTCCCACAAATCTCCAAATGCGGGTAGTTAACTTCATCACATACATATTAGGATATTTTTATAATTTGCGTTTGAATGACTTCTCCTGGATGAACGTGGTTGGAGGGGTATGAAATACTGTTTATGGAAAAAGAAAATTAATGTTGTGGTGGCTGTGTCTGCCAGACTTTTACGTCTCCCCATCCATGTAATCATTTATATGAAACTTCCTTTAGTGGGCAACAACTCACAGTTGAGGGAATTTGTCTATAATAAACCACTTGGCTTATGTTGCATCAGATTAGATCGGATCAATTTCCTTCATTCTTAATTCCTTCCACATCATATCAGAATGCTTCTTAAATGAGATGCCTGTAAACAGATCTGGGTCCTTAAAGGAGATGAAAAGATATGAACATAAATGTCAAACTGCTTGGGAAAGGAGACTTTTCCTTTTGTGAACGATCAGTTGAAGAGTGGTAGAATGAAGAGCTAGGTTTAAGGGGATATTTGAGGTGGAAAATAAAGATCCAAGATATAATATTTGTACTTTTTGCTCAGTAAATATATATATATATATATATATATATATATATATATATATATATATATATATATATATATAGTCAAAAACTAAGTCCTTAATTTTTAAGGAAAGGGTGTTGCTGCTTCATAGAAAGTATAGAAAAATCATGTTTTACTTACAAAAGAAATAAGCCTACATGAAGCATTACAATGTTGGAAGGCCTCCTGTGGGTAAACCACTTTATAACACTGATTTCCTGCAAGCATATATCAGCTCACATTAATGCTCATATAGTTAGGTGTGCCATCTGTTGTAGCTTTAGATGCCAGATAACATTTCTATGGGTTTTCTTAAATCATACTACCTCATAGAGTGTCTATGATACTTGATTAAACTTGCTGACCAAACAAGCTAAGAAGAGATTGAGTTTGCCTCCTAGCAAACATAAGATTTTTTTCCTTTTCAAACATTACTTGAGATCTTGCTGTCCTGAAATCTCTATAGGATTTATTGCCTTACTTCTCATTTGGAATTTTCATTATATTTCCATTCATCCTAATGATCTTTCTTGTATATTTGTGTTCTTTCTCCATATGATTATCAGACAATAAAAACTAAGTGATGACTCTGGGGTTGAATTGCTAGACCTATTTTTCTCTGGTCAGAGAAATGAATGTTATAATCTAGGTAATAAAGTCTGAGAGAGACCAGTTATTTCAACTAATTTCCACCAAGGTAAAATTGTATGATGAAACTTTATATTGTGGTTGGATGCATAGAGTACCAAGTGACTGTTTAGTAATGATAACTTAAAATTATCAGATGTTGCCATGTATTTGATATGTATGGTGAAAGGAGAAAGACAGTGAAAGACTTGTAGCTCAGTAACCCATGAAATCCTTAGACTAGCGGACTTGTTAAGACATGTTAAATATCTTCTAAATAATTTTTTCAGATAACTCAATGGTCAACTCAGCAAGAGCAGCAAACATCAAAATTCTATGGCTTTGTATATGTACAACTGAATCACTTTGCTGTACACTTGAACCTAACACAACACTGTTAATCAGCTGTACTCCAATATAAAATAAAAATTAAAAAAAATTCTATGGCTTAGGACATATCTCACATCCTGGGAGCACTGTGTACAAGCTTTCAGTCACCAGAAGATCAGCAAGAAGGGAAATGAAGACTTGTGGTATGTTTGAATCAACTGATGTTTTATTTTAAGCAGTTTTCTTTTTTTTTAAAAAAAAACCAGGTGAATATATTAATGTTGATATTCATGCACAGAAATGGGTCAACTGATATTTTTGGAACTCTGTTTTGTTCTGCTTTGTTTCTAAGGTCATTGAGGAGACACTGGACAGGTAGTGCACTAGACTCTAAATATCTCTAAAGGCAGTTTTTTATTTGTTCCATGTGGAAATGCATGAGAAGACCCTGAGCCTGATAGAGTGCTTAGCATATGATAGAAGTTGAGTTAATATTTGGTAATGATGATGGATTTTAGGCCAAGTATATTTTGAGAGCTGGAGTCTTTTTGTGAACAAGAATAATAAAAACAATGAACCTTTATTAAGCACTTATTTCAGGCAAGATGCTAAGCATTCCACATAGATTTTTAAAAATTCATTGTTAGACCAACCTTAAGAGACAGATATTATTATCCCTCTTCCAGAGATTAAAGCAAAAATAAAAATAAAAAAAGAAGCTGAGAGTTAGAGGTATTGAATGATATTGCAGCTCTAAATTGGAATGCTTGAGCTCTGATTTGAACTGAGGCATTCTTAACTCCAGAGCTCACTCTTAACCAACAAGTGCGCTCTTCTGCCTTGCCACATGATGTTCCAAAGTTGTGGTAATAGCCATCAAAAAGGTAATTTAAGGAAAGGCCTGACTTCAAGAAAGACAATCAAAGAAAATACACATTGGTTGGACATTTTGCCGTGACAGCTGGGTGTCTTCATTTTACAGAAGATGGCTTGTTAGATACCAGTTTAATTAGCCAACTTCCTCTTGGGTCTCCATGTAGTTGCTAACTCTTTTGACCATGGAAATGACCCTGAAAATTGTGTCTGTGTCTGGTAGCTGGCAATGTGCCCTAACAAAATATCTATGTAGTAGGTAAGTTGCTTCCTAAATGTTTCATGCCATTTTCAAAAGCCATTTTCTGACCACAGAAATGAATGGAGTATACTAAGAAGTGACAAGTGGTATGAGAGGGCAGATGATTCCACTTAGCCATAACCTAAGTGACATGCACAATATTAAAATGTATAAATTTATATGCTTAGACTCATCCTCTTTCACAGACTTTCTCTCCTCTTTCTAAAACTGAGTGTGACTAGTTCTTAGCAGCCTAGTAGAGAGCATGGAGATTCCATTCTAAAAATGGTTTCTCATGGCGCTTATTTCAAGGTGCCGCAGAAGCTCACCCTGTTGTCTGCCTGGAGCAGGGAGTAGATTTTCCATTTGTGTGACTGACCTATCCTGCTATTCTCTCATGTACTCTTCTTCAGCAGAGGGATTATAGGACTTCCAGAAGCTAAGGACTATGTTTGTCAGACAGCGTGTATATATCTTTCATCATTCCTTATAGGTAAAACTATTTCTTGTAGGCTAAAATATTTAGAGCTGCTATGTAAATGAATATAGAATAATGTCATCTTCCTCACAGAATAGTTTGGGAAAGTAAATATCAGAATTCTTTATTTTTAATTTGTTTCTAGCCATTGTCAAGCAGGGATTTAGCTCTTTATTTTAGAATACCTCAATAGGTATCCCAAACTTATATGACATTTCTGATTTTACAATCTAGGAATACTCTAGCAGATTTGACATTCACGGAGATTCTTCTCTTCTTTTGATTTTTTTCACCTGATTTATGTATTTTGCTATATATTTACTCTGAACTATTGCATCTCCCTAAATTGCATGCATCTTGCCTTCCCTCTCTTATTTTTACTATTGTAGTTTACAAATTAGTTGTATGATGTGTTGACAGTTTAATTATGATTAGTGTGCCTTAAAGTTTGGGTTAAACCCAAAAGGTCATAATATTCACTATTATTATTATTATTATTATTATCATTCTGAGCTTCTTGTTATCTTGTTTGCTGTGTCAAATTGTGCATAGATGCAGAACTAGAGTAGGATCAAAATCAGCCATGTCTTGCATAACAATTTCAGCTTTTGTGCTGTTTTAAATTGACTATTTTTTATGCCATAATAACATCTAATGTTTTCTTTAGGAAACAAAAAAAAGCATATTTTTCTCTTTGACAGTAGCTGCCTTCCAAACCCCTTTTTTGATCAAGTTGGTAGCATAGATGTCAATGTAAATTGTTTTTTACCTCAAAACTCTAGTGCTTTGTATATTAGAGGTAACCTCCATGCCGTATAGGCTGCTATTTACTTCAGTGACTTCTTCTGACAAGCATCTACCTCTTTACCACTTAGTGCCCACTGGTGAATTTTACTTGGTTTTGGATGAAGGGCTGGGAAAACCAATTATCTCAGTCTTGCACATTTCCCTGATCAGGGATCAGTCATGTGCTTTAATCTTAGTGTCATGTAATGCCCAAATTGTTTCTTGCTTTGCAGTGAGTTGCTGCAACTGTCCATCATCTTACTTTGATTACTCTTGAAAACATATCCACATCTGTTTGTGCCTAATTCCTGGGCATAAACTGTGTGTTGGTGACAGCGTAGTATGACGAAGGGAACATTAAAACTTTAGTGTCAGAAAGTCTGACTTCCGTGGTGGCTCTGCCAATTATTAGACATTTGATATTGGGCATGTTGCTGATCCTCTCTGTGCTTCAGCAGCTTCAATGATAAAGTGCAGTTTATTAAAACAATAATTTTAAGGATGTTTATATCATATATGTTGTATGTTATATATAATATACAGTTATATACAATTATATATAAATATAATTTTAATTACGTGTTATGAATTAGATATTACATATTACACAATACATATTAAGTGTTGTACATATTTTGTGTGTGATATATTATTTTGTTATATATATTTTGTTTCTCCTTTTAGTTTCATTTCAAAGTTGATGTGATTTATCCCACATGAGTCAGTGTATTCACCCCTTTGTCTTTTTTAGTCTTGGGAATCATTCTTTTTTTTTTTGCTATCAAAACATAGGCAAGGACCTTAACCCGCCCTTGTTTGAATTGTCACTGACCCTGAGTTACCAGTTGGCCTTAGAGAACTTATCCATGCTATGTGTACCAATCCTCAGGAGCAGTAGGTTCCCCAGACCTAGGAGGTTTTCACTTCAAATTTAAAATATCCCAAGGACAGTCTCTGAACACTGGATTAATATCTTGTGTTCTAGGTCTAAATGTCATACTGGTGGAATGACTAAAATATCTTGGCAGCCCCAGGAAGATAAAATTAATTATGTCTGGTCCATCAGCAAGGGCTCCAAATTATAGCTAGCCTTACTAGGTATGTAGGATTATGTCAGTCACAGCTGGAGTAAAAGTAAATTCTAAGAAGAGAGAATAGTATAAGCAAATATACAGAGATTAGAATTTTCTATGGAGTTTTTGATGTAGGAAATGGTGAAAAGTCCATTGCAATAAGCGCATAGCGTTCCTTCTGTGTTGAGGGAAAACATAAATTATCTGGGAGATATCTGCTTGCTTTGATTTTGAAAGCTTAATATTATGATGATATTTTGTTTTGTTTATTAACTGTGCTAACCAACAAAGATGAGTTTTTGATATATAAACACAAATATTAGCAAAATTATGATGGAGTATTAAAATGGGAGAACTAGTCACTATACATTTGAACATAAAATTTCTTAAAAATATATTTATAAAAAGACTGGTAGTAGAGTTTACTGGTAGTGGGGAAATTTTAGACATGTCAACAGCCTCATAAAATAGTTACATTTAGCCCCTCTGTGCTTTCTGCCATACTTAAGATGAATATTTTTGATTTAGATGTAATGTGATGATTTCGATTCCTATTCCCCTCCTCCACAACAAACACACTGTCTTTGGTCCTTGGAACAGAACCTGTACTCATTTGTACTCAACAGTTGGACTGCTGAATTTTATAATTTGAGAAGTCTGAGATGAAGTGAGTGGTTTTTAAATCTTATTGGTATCACGTAAAGGGAAATCTTCTTTATCCAGTCCATGATTAGAAAAAAATTCGAGGTACCGATGTAAATTGTTTGCAGGGAAGCAAGGAGAATTGATTGAGGAACAGAGACTTGGGTTAAGAGGACAAGTTAGATGTTCACTGAAGTAATTCAAGTAAAGGATGTTGAAGGACTGACCTAGGGCAACGAGAATTGAAGAAGCATTTTAGATTTAGAACGTGTAAGACTTGAGAACAGATTGTTAGGGGTTGAGGAGTTGGAGATGATGAGGAAAACTCTGAAGTGCCTAGCTTGGTTGACTGGTTAATGGTAATACTGGTAACTTGGGTAGGAAAAAATGACTGAGCTGAAACCAAATGTTGGAAAATGAAGTGGGTTAGAGTGAATTAAGGGGTTGAGGAAAGTGGCAAAGGTTTGGAATAGTAAAAGAAATGGTAGCAAAAAGGATGAATAAGAATCATATTTAGCCTCCATGAGGTCACAGCCAAGGTTGGAAAAACAGGAATTGATATTGACATTCATGTTTTCAATGGATCCTCACTGGTTGCAACAGCAGCCTTCAATATTTTCCTAACCTGAAATATAGGAGGGGCAATATCCACATCTTAAATATTATCTTATTAGGCTTTGGCATAGACAAAACTGGCTTTAGAATTGTAAAATTGCCTATTAGTTAGCTGTAAATCCACTCCTTTCTCCTAAGTATCTAAGTGAATGAGCGGGGTATTATAAAGGGATAACCTTATACGAGCTCTATTTTATTTTTGTAAAAAATGTATTTCAGTTTTGATAGTTTAAACTATTATTTGAATAAATTACTTATAACATATTTCTTAACTAGTCTGAACACTGAAATTTAGAACTTGTCTAAACAAAAAAGTTTTTGAACTTGTTGGCCCAGCAAATGGGCCACAGGTCTCCACAGTCAGACACTGTCTCAGATTTTATCTTCCAACGGTGGTTGCAAGAGGTATCTATTACTCCATATGGATTTCTAGAACCTTTCCACTATAACTAGAGTCTAATTCTAAGACTGGAATCTGGAATCTAAGTGTATTTGCGATTTGCTTGCAACCGAAGGAATGCAGTAGAAATGACAGTGCATGACTTCTGAGGCTACATCAAAGAAACACAGTGCAAATGGCAAGATTTCATTCTTTTTTAGTGCTGGGTAATATCCCATTGTATATATATTTACCACTTTATGACGTAGCTAAGAGTGTTTCCAGGCATAGTCCTGAAAGTGCCACCTGCCTTCTTCTAGCTACCAATAATAAAATGAGAGAGGTGAGAGATGGACCGAAGAAAAAATTATTCAGTTGTAAAGTGGAATTCAGAAGAAACGTAGATTCCAGTGGGTGTTTTTCAGACAACCAAGTGTGTTCAAGGTAAGAAAGGACCTCGACACAAAGATCAAATCCAGGGTGGAATTATACACACTTTTGTTAAGACCTTAGAATTGATTTAAGATAGAGCTACATTAGAAACCTTCAGACAGACACAATGACCTCTACGTAGCTTGAGGGCATGCTGCACAGATCCTCCTGATTAAACAGTAGGGCTTCTACGATTCTTCCGGATACTGTCCAAGGGGACAGTAGAAGATATATTGTCTTGAAGAGGTTATTGATACAACTGGGATGCTCGTAGCTCTCTTTTGCAGACTTCACCTCGTTGTCCCTCCAACACTGCCTCTCCATTACTCTGAAAGTGTACTTGCTTTGACAACAAGGTGCCTTGGGAGTCAACCTGTCTACATAGATTGAATCAATTATCCTCCCAGAAGACGTGGCTCCTTTTACTGGAGAGTAGCCATAGGATTGAATCTGGATGCGACTAATTGAATACTGGATGCATTTCTTTACAGGAGCATGTGAGATAGGACAGGATGACACAGAAGCAACTAGATTCATTTTTGTCTGGCCACAATATAACCTTTTTTTAAAAAAAATAAATGTAAGTTTGAATTGATATTTTGAATTCAACTCTTTTATTTATTTTTTTAACAGTGTTGATAGAATGCCTTTATTGAGAATTTATTACTTGACTGTTAATTTTTTTAACATCTTTATTGGAGTATAATTGCTTTACATTGTTGTTAGTTTCTGCTGTATAACAAAGTGAATCAGCTACAAGTACACATATATCTCCATATCCCCTCCCGCTCACGTCTCCCTCCTACCCATACTGCTGAGATGACCTTTCTTTTTCCAAAGCTACATTACATTATCATATTAAGAAGGTGTCCAATTACAGTGTTACCCCTAAATTTAGAAGTCCACTCCCACCTTTCTGGCATTTTCATCTTTTACTCAAGGGTCTTGGAGTCGGCTTCAAAGAGGACATCCTTGTCAGGATGACCTGAGCACCAGATGAGCGATGAGACAAAGACATCTCCATTTCCAGCTAAAGGAACACTGGAAGTCAAAGAAACTTCGTGTCACAGCATAGTATTAAGGAACACCAATAGAGACAAATAAAGACTTTAAGGTTTTGACTAAAACGCTCTTTAAAAAAAAAGACTAGGGCCTCCCTGGTGGCGCAGTGGTTGAGAGTCCGCCTGCCGATGCAGGGGATACGGGTTCGTGCCCCGGTCTGGGAGGATCCCATGTGCCGTGGAGCGGCTGGGCCCGTGAGCCATGGCCGCTGGGCCTGCGCGTCCGGAGCCTGTGCTCCGCAACGGGGGAGGCCGCAGCAGTGAGAGGCCCGCATACCGCAAAAAAAACAAACAAACAAACAAACAAAAAGACTATTTATTTTGCGGTACGCGGGCCTCTCACTGTTGTGGCCTCTCCCGTTGCGGAGCACAGGCTCCAGACGCGCAGGCTCAGCTGCCATGGCTCACGGGCCTAGCCGCTCCGCGGCACGTGGGATCTTCCCAGATTGGGGCACGAACCCGTGTCCCCTGCATCGGCAGGCGGACTCTCAACCACTGCGCCACCAGGGAAGCCCAAGACTTTTTTTTTTATATAGCAGTTTTAGGTTCACAGCAAAATTGAGAGGAAGGTACACAGATCTCTCATTTAACCCCCTAAACCTACACACGCATAGCCTCCCCCTCTTATCAACATCACTCATCAGAGTGGTACCTTTGTTAAAATTGATGAACCTACACTGACACGTTTTTTTCCTTTCTTAGGATATAAGTTATACTTCTCTTTTTACTTCTTTAAGTGGTTGCCCTAGAGTTTTCAATATACAGTTACAACTAATCCAAATTTACTTTTAAATAACAGTATAGCTCTTCATAGGTAGTGTAAGTACTTATAATAACAGAATCTTAATTCCTCCCTCCCATCCCTTATATTATTTTTACCATTTATTTCACTTATATATAAGCATACATAAACATATGAATTTGTGCTAATTATGTATGTTTATATATATCAAAAACATTGTTTCTATTATCATTTTGAACAAATTAGTGTCTGTTGGATCAATTAAGAATAAGAAAATTAAAAATAAAAGTCTTTATTTTACTGTCAGTATTCCTTATTCCTTCCTCAGTGCTCTTTTCTTTATGTAGATCCAAGTTTCTGATGTATGTTATTTTTCTTTTTTTCTAAAGAACTTCTTTTAACATTTCTTACAAGGCAAGTCTACTGGCAACAAGTTCTCTCAATTTTGTTAGTCTGAGAAAGTCTTTATTTCTCTTTCTCTTTGGAAGAATAACGTTGCAGGGTGCAGAATTCTAGCTTGCTGCTTTTCCCCCCAACACTTTAAATATGCACTCTGCTCTCTTCTTGCCTGCATGGTTGTTGAAGAGAAATTGGATGTTATTCTTATCTTTGTTCTTCCCTAGGTAGGGTATTTATTTCCTCTGGCTTCCTTCAGGATTTTTTCTTTATCTTTGATTTTCTGTAGTTTGAAATGATATGCCATGGTTTAGTTTTTCTGGTATTTATCCTGCTTGGTGTTTTATGAGCTTTCTGGATCTATGGTTTGGTGTTTGACATTAACTGGGGGGAAATTCTCAGTCACTATTGTTTCAAATATTTTTATTCCTTTCTTTGTTCTCCTAGAATTCTCATAACATTTATGTTACACTTTTGTAGTTGTTCCAGAGTTCTTGGATATTCTGTCTCTTTTTTTTAGCCTTTGTTCTCTTTGCTTTTCAGTTTTGGAGGGTTCCATTGGTATATCCTTTAAGTCAGAGATTCTTTCCTCAGCTGTGTCCAGTCTAATAATAAGCCCATCAAAGGTATTCTTCATTTATGTTGCAATCTTTTTGATCTCTAGTATTTCTTTTTGGTCCTTTCTTATAACTTCCATCTCTCTGTTTACATCACCCATGTGTTCTTGCATGCTGTCTACTTCATCCATTAGAGCCCTTAACAAATTAATCATAGTTGTTTCAAATTCCTGGTCTGATAATTCCAACATCCCACGTCTGGGTCTGATGCTTGCTCTGTCTCTTCTGATTGTGTTTTTGTCTTTTAGGATGCCTTGCAATTTTTCCTGATACCTAGGCATGATGGACCAGGTAAAAGGAACTGCTATAAATAGCACTTGGTAATGTGATGGTAAGGTATGGGGGAAGAGGAAGAGCTCTGTTGTCCTATGATTATGTCTTTTAATGAGCCTATGCCTCTGGACTGTGAACTTCACAAACGTTTCTCAGTGTTTTTCTCCCCCATTAGGTGAGACAGCATAAGCAGAATAGGCTGGTGTTGGGTTTTCCCTTCTTCCATGTGTAAGGCTGGAGTGGACTGGAGTTGGATATTTCCCTTCTCCCAGGTCAGTTAAACTCTGATAATACCCCAGCAGGTTAGGCTCTAGTTAACTAGTTTCTCCTGAAGGCAGTCCTTGCTATGAAGATCACAGCAATCTGGTTTATTTCAAAATGGTTCTTTTTCCTTCCTTCTGCTAGAAGTACAAGGAGATTTTTCTTGATATTTATTGTGAGAACCTCCTTGAGTCCCTGCAGGTAAATCTCACAAAATTGTAACCCTCTACTGCCCAATGACTGGGCTCCCGGAGTTTCTAACTCTCAGAGCTGTCCACACTGCACCTCCAGCAACTCATCGATTACAATTTAGGATTTCCACTCTGGCACTTGTTCCTGCAACAGTTTCCACTCATGTGTCTTTGTTTTAGTAATCTGCGACTCCTTGTATTCACCTGTCTCTCTCCAAACTTGAGGGTAGTGATTTTTCCTGTCTTTTCCTTTCTTACGGATCCAAGAAGAGTTTGTTGCCTTTTCAGTCTGTTCAGCTTTTCACTTGTTGTTAGGATGGAATGGCAGCTTCTATGCTCCTTATATGTGGAACCAGAAACAGGAAAATAGGAATTCTTTTTCTTTTTATTTCTTTCTTTTTCTTTCTTTCTTCCTTCCTTCCTCCCTCCCTTTCTCTCTCTCCCCCTCCCTCCCTTTCTTTCTTTCTTAGAAGTTTTGAATATTTTAAAATCTCATTTTCTTTAATCTATTCTATAATTTGATTTTTTTTCCTTATTGTAGTGACTTTTGGAGGATATCTCTACTAGTCAAAAAACACCTTTCTGACCTTTGTTTGCCTCTTTTCTCTATGGAGCAACAGGCAATTGTGTTCATAAGCAAGCTGCTTGAGTATGTTGTGGATTTGTAAGGACAAATTCAAAGATTAGCATTTAAAAGAAATATCTGTGAATTTTTAACCAATCTAGACAGCTGGTGAAGATTAATTTACCTCAATGCTGCCTAGAAAAACATAGGGCTGTCTGCACTAAGACCTCTTAATGTATTTCAAGTTTCTTTAGTAGAGTAAATTAGCCTTCATTTTTAAAGATAGCATTGGGCTTACATTCATTCAGTTAGAAATGTGTTACATGGGCAAACGCTGACCAGACTTTCCATTGACATCAATTATATTCAATCCAGGGTATATGTCTATTAATTAACATCTCCCTTAAAAGTACTATAAGGACGTTACTAGAAAAATAAGTTCAGAGAGAGACCATCTTGAGGCAGATGGTTTCCTGCTTTATGGTCTTCAAAGCAAAAGAGAATTCTACCTTTAGGGCCCTCTATCCATTATAAATGTAGGGACAAAATTACTACTTTGTTTTAATTTGTGATTTTAAATATTATGTGTTTTGAGAGTGTGAAAGGTGAAGTGGGGAAATGAAAGATGTCAAGCTATGAGTCCCCTTATTTCAGGGAAGATCACTACAGCTGCTACCACCCCTCCCTAGTCAGTTCCCAACAAGGGTCCTTCTGCCCGGTGTTATTTGAGCCAATAGAACGAGACCGAGTTTGGTTTAGAAGCAAAAGAAAGCTTTAGTCTTCTTCCATCAGAGTGTGAAGCGGTGCAAACCGGCGCTTCAGAGTGCTTCGTCATCCCGCAGGGCTGTGGGCGGGGCTGCTTTATATGGTTCTCAACAGCACGGGGGCGGCCGCGGCGTTCTCACAAATCTGGCGCAGCTGTGCTGCTCACGCCTCTAGATCGCGGTCCGGGCGCAGCGTCTGCACACGGCCCGCCGCCGCCATCTTGAATAGTGGTGTTGTGCGCAGCGCTTCTGCGCACGGCTCGCCAAGCTGAGTCAGCGCGGCGTTTCCGCCCAAGGAGCTCAGGTCTGAAGGGCCAGGCTAAGGCGTCTGCGAAACTGGACTGGGAACAAAGGAAAAGAAAAGAGGTTAGACTTTATTTTATTACCGAGATTCTGTTTTTATATCCTGGGAATTGTTAATGGACTTTGCCTGTGACGCAGCTAGAGTGAAATCTTGAAGATAGGAGAGTGTTTTGAAAACAGCCGTGTGTGTACGTGTGTGAAGGGCCGCATAGTATGCACTCACTAAGTTTTTTTCCAATATATTATCATTTGTCAGACTGTCCATTTACCCAAACGTATTTTTTTGTTTCCCAGAAAAAAAATAGTTATGTTTTCTTTACATTTCAGAAATTTAGGCGTTATAAAGAGAAAGAATGTTTACGAGGTGCTCTTAGATATTTAAAGCTTTTGTGACAGCGAAGAGGAAAAAGCAGGCAGCAAAACAAGTAGCTTTGCTTGGGTGAGCAAGCACACCATGACTATGTATGGCTTCCTTCTGTGCCTTTCCTGTGTGTTCTCGTTGATAAATTGCAAGCAGTTCTTTGCCTGTGTTGATGAGGAAGAGATGGAAAAAAAAAAAACATGCCTCCTGATTCTGTTAAAAAAAAAATCAGTGATGAGTTTGTAAACATTTAAAGGTAACACCTGAGTTAATTTCTAATTCCATTTCAGTGAGTTTGACTACCATTTGTCTCCCTGCTCTCAATAACAGGTTTTCTGTTGTCTTTTTCCTGATGTTTGAAAGCGAGGTTTGCTGACCGCTGAGGACTGGTCTCCCATTAGCATTGGTCAGACATGGCTCCCGTGGCTCTGTCATGGCGCCCTGGAGTTTCCCTGACACCCCCTGTCCTTGATGTACGTTTCCCTTATGGGTCTCAGGCTGTGCAGAGTGGGGCAGCACCTGTCAGAGATCTGATTGAGCTGCCTGGTTCTGTCACATTTCCCGGCTGCCCTGGCCAGGGAGGCAGATGTAGAAGGAACTGCACACACTGGGACTTTTATGTGTTGTCAAGTTGGTTGGTAAACATGCAGTATCAGAGGAGATTTAGGGCAATAGGGACAGAAAGAAACAGAAAATAAATACCTCTTTTATCCTATTAGCTAAGAAGCATTTATGGGGATGTATTAATTAGTAATTGGCAAATCATTTCTTGAACACCTAATATACCCAAGATAAAGTTCTAGGTCCAGCGAAAGGCATGAAAAGAATAAGGTAGGAAACCATCCTCTCAAGAAACTTATAATCTTATAGTGGAAATAAGAATTATGTAATTACCATATTTTAAGGTATAAATTGCCACCTATGGGAGCTCAGAGAGAAAAGCATCAGGGGCATTAAGAAAGACGTTTTGGGGAAGGGGCGTTTAGGTGATTTATCAACCTTGGAAAAATATATTCCTTTTGGAACTAGGTTTGGAAAATTTTATTGCATGTTTCCATGATTACAGAATGCCTCAAGCCATCAGTGATATTACATGATAGCTTGTGTGACACTGGAGGGGTCTCTATTAGTTGTACAAAAATCATTTGTCACAGGAGACAGACATTTGGGAAGATGAAGGAAAGCGGTGCTGAAGAATAAAGAATGAAGAAAAGGAACATAAAAAGCCTCCCATCACTCTGCCATATTTTATGCCTCAGAACTGAGTCATTAAATGCAGTACACACTTAAATGGAAGGGTTTACACAAAAGTATGAATACCAAGAGGCAGAATAATTGGAGGACACATTAGAGGCTATTTGCTGCAATTCACGTTCTGACACCTAAAATTCATAACACTTTCATAGGCAAAGTACTCTCATCTCCTCCCAAGGTCCCTCAAATTCTCATCTCACTAAAGAAATAGCTCAAAATTCCAGAATCTCATCCTCCAGATCAGGTCCAGGTAGATGAAGTTCTGGTGCAATTCCTTATGCAAATTACAGAATTGCTAGAATCATTCCATTTCAAAAAAAAAGGAAGAAGGAAAGAAAAAGGAATATAAAAGATTCACATTTCAGAAATGGTGTAAGGCTATAATGGTATAAGGGAGCAGGTTGGTATACGGAGGAAGGATGAAGCCATTGCCATAAGGAGTTCAGGGTGTCAGGGAGATTGGTTTATAAAGGGACTGGAGTAGAGGTTCATGGATAGCCTCCCTTTAGCCTTAAGGCTCATTTCTCCTGCTGCATTGAATGAAGAACGGATGTCGAAATCGAACTTAGTTAAGCAAGCTGCCCCTTGCCTCTAGCACTAAAGCATCACTGCATGGGGTGGCCCAGGAACTTTATTTCTGGGCCTTGTGCATAGGACCCTGCACAGCTCAAACAACTGTAGTGCTGAAAGGGCCCACTTCCTGTCATATCCGTCTGCATAGTTCATTTCACTCTGCCTATTAACATTTCTCCCTTGTTCAGAGCGATGATGCTGCATAACACTGAGTTATTACGTGAAAGCTGTATGCTGCTGTGCTGATAACTGGAAACTTCCAACTTTATGTGGCCCAGTGGAACAAAGTAAGCCTGCTGGCTTTAGGGGTGTAATGCATTTGTTTTAGAAGAAAGGGACATTTAAATTGAGTTTGGGTGCTTGCTTACAGGTTTGACTGTTAAGGTTCTTACGTGATGTGTTAACTGTGTAGAGGGTAACTCCAACTTGGAAATTACAGGCCCAACTCTAGGAACTAAATAGTATAAGATAATGTAACACATAATTTTTAAAAATGAGCTTCTATATAAAGCATTATACAGAGTCTATCAGAGAGATTTAAAAATGTGTAAGACAATTCCTGCTTTTAAAGAGATTATATTTGTTAATGGGAATAACAGATAAGCAGATGCCCATATTACAAGGCAGACTATATAATAAGTATAAAGAGAGAGATATAAGCAAAATGTCATAGAATCGCTCAGAAAAGCAATGAATCAGGAAAAGCTTCATGTAGGAGGGTGTTATTTAAAATGGGCATTGAGAAGCAGTAATCTGAGAAGAAACTTACTATTCTAGTCTGATAATAATAGAAGACCTGGGTGTAGGACATTGCAGAGTGGTCTTGGAGAATAAGAAATAGTTTACTTGTTCTAGAGTTGGGATATGACATGTTTATATATGTTTCTGAACTCTACCTACAACTTACTAATATAGAATGTCTGAAGATGAAACAAAACAGTCTCTCTCACCTTCAACTCTTCTGGTTTGAAATCAACTTGAGTGTAGGTTACATATGAGAGAATATCAGGAGATAAGATTGGAATTTAGGTAGATGGGAGACGTATTGTCTCAATAAACTATTAATAATTTTTTTCAATAAACTATTTTTTCAATAAACTATTAATAAGTAACTGCTGAAATTTCCTGATCTGGATTGTAATATACTTGCACATTATGATAATCTTGCACATTAGGTGA